>NC_081405.1:86246710-86560460 GCF_030272615.1 Cryptomeria japonica | reverse complement strand
CTATAAGTCTAACCACTTGGAAGGAGATATGGGGGAATACATTGTGAGGGAACTTACTCATCATCTCACTTGGACTGAGAGAGCCTATGATGAACTCAAAGTCAAGTATAAAGCCTCTTTGGCCAAAAGAAGAGAGCATGCTGAGAAACTGATGGAACTCACTGAAAATACCTCTTCTGATGAAGCAGACATGGATGCCCTAGTTGAAGAAGTTGAAAAATTGAATGAATCTAAAGCCAACTTGAGAAGAGAGTTGGAAGGACTGACTATCAGAATGTGTCAAGAGCTTGAGAATAGAAGAAAAGCTGAAGATCTAGTAAAAGACAAATATCATGAGATCTCCAAGATGAAGCAAGAAATCAGTACCCTTACTGCTCATCTCCAAGAGAGTAAAGTGGAAAAAGAAGAAATGCAAGGTGAACTAAACATGGCTATTTCTAAGAATGCAACCTTGATGGAATCCAATGCTGCTATTTCTAAGGAACTTATTGAGTCAAAGGAAATACTTGCCAAATTCAATCAGAGTATTGCTAAGCTAGAGCAAAAGATGGAATCAGCAAAGCCAATAAATAATACCACTAGACTTGGTTTCTCTGGGTATGAGGAAGGTGAGACCTCTAGAACAAAATTTGAAGCATCAAAGAAGCAACCAACATCCAAGGATAAAGGTAAGAAAAAATTTAAACTTGTTTCCTTTAATTGTCTCAAAAAAGGACATATTGCCAATGTGTGTAGAAGTAAGGCCTACAACAATTTTCCTTATTTTCAAAACAATATGCCAAGATCCAATAGATTCAATGGAAATTGTTATGCATGCAACAAGTTTGGGCATAGAGAATTTGAATATAGGTTAGTTTTGCACAACACTGGGAGATATCCTCCAAGGACTCAAAGAGTTATTCTGGAACTTCCTGTGAATCAAAATCCCAACCGGTACAATACCTATGACCATCAGTCAGACGGTTATCAAGTGACAACTAGATGGAGAGAAACTTGTTTCATCTATTGTGGTAGCAGTCACACTACTGCAACATGCAGAAGGAAGAATGGAAGTATGAATAATAGACCATGGAGAACACCTGGAATGGTATGCTATCATTGCAACAAACCGGGACACACTGCCAGAACTTGCAGACTGAGAAAGAATCTATCAGGTGATATACTGATCACTCCAGAATGGAAGATTGATGTTGAAACCATTCAAGTGGAAATGAATAAAACTTGGAAAAAGAAATCAGAAGAAGAGTCACATAATGAACCTGTTTCTGCACCTAGTGTGGAAGTCTCTGAACTGGCAAACTAAGCTTCAGAAAAGCTTAGGGGGAACATATCGGTGAAATATTTCAAACCCCTAGTTTATATCAGTAAAGACCTTAACTAGTATATGTTACCCTATCACTCAGCAGAAGATTTGAAGCGGTGAAAGGCAAAATTAGGGTTTGTGCCCTAGCGGTGATGCATTTATTATGGTTGGTGAGAGTTTGTTTAAAAGGGTTTTCGTCATCATTTTCACTTATCTATTTTTGAAAGAAGAATTTTTCAAGAGTAGAGCAACCAGAGTGATTTGTCTAGCAGTTGATGAAATCTTGTGCAAAATCTTGCAATCAATGAAGAACACTAAGCGGTGAACTTGCAACCAAAGTGGTGTTTTGTGCACGACATTAGAAAACCTAAATTCTAGTTTGTGAAGGTATTTTCCAAAATTCTCACTTATCATTTGATCATGGCTTCTGCATCGCACTCTAGTTCTAGTGCACCTGTAGATTCAGCCAAATTTATTCAAAAGAAAATGAAATACAATGCCCTATCTCAAATACCTGTCGAAGTTATTATTGAGGGAGATATTTAAGGGTATATAGACTGTAAATTGGAAGACCTAGGATCCCTAGTGATTCAATCCTAGCTAAGTCTGTTCTATGGGGATGACAAAAAATCAAACTTGAGTATAGTGTCTTTGAGAAGATGAAACTGCACAATGCAGTGTATTTTCAGGAAGAGTTCATAGAGAACATATTCACGTCATCCTTAGCAGAGTACATGGTGACAAGATGTATCTTGAGCGGACCCATGACATCACACCGGAAGCAATTTATGTCATCACCAGTTTCTGCAATATTGGAGAGGTACCAAAACTGAAATGGCAAAGCTCATTGGTTCTATGAGTGACCAATGAGTGATGACCGTCAACACCATCTTTGATGATCTGGTAAAATATGCTTGCATGGTGATTGGTTACTGGATATTTTATGCCAATAGAATGAATTTTGTTCCTTCTACTGCAATGAATGTTGCTTATAGGATGATCAAGGAAGACACTACATTTGACCTATGTACCTATCTACAGAAGCAATTGTTGTTGAATCTGAAGTTCATCAAACAGGACAATTCTCTAAGGTTAAGGTTTGGCCAACTTCTTGTCTGTTTATTCTTCTACTTTCAAGGTTATTTCCTTGGAGTAGGTGATGTTCAATGGTCTCCTGACCTACCGGTTTCTAGACAGATTAAGGAGAGTCTACAAGTAGTAGGAACTGCATATCCTGAGGTTCTAAACAAGTATTTTGATGAATTCAAACAAAAGATGAACCAGCGAATAAGGATATCTGGTGATATTGTGAAGATGTATGAAGATGACATCTTCTTCACAATAAGGATAGATGACTGCATAATGGAAGTGGTGGAATTGAGAAAGGAAGTAGTTGGCACTATGGGGTATGAAGTGGTGAGTGACATGTTGATCGGGTATGCCTCTACCCTACTTGCCTCACCACTGGATGCAAAGAAGAAAAGAACTGGGACCTAATTGAAAAGGGTCACACTGATTGAGGAACCAAAGCAGAAAAAGGGCAAAGCAGTGCCATTGGTATCTGCGCTGGTTACCTCTGCCAGTCCGAAAGTGACCAAGCGGTCACCAACCAAAAAGAAACCTAAGATCATTCTAGCTAAAGTATTTGAGAGGAAGCAGAAATCCAAGAATCACTCACTAGAGGAAGAAGACACTGAACCAAAGACTCAAACAAAGAAGACAAGGCAATCAAGCAAAAAGCCAAAGTATACCGGTATTGTACTAGCAACTTCTACACCAGTTAATATAGACATTTCTTCTTATAAGCCAATGACACATTGTCAAAGGACAATTAAGAACATTAGGAGGAAATTACTTGATGATTTAAAAGAACATTTTGATGATTTTAATCATAATGAGAAAGAAGAGGTAGAACAGGAAGTCATTAAATACTTATGTATTAATCATCGATCACCATCTGATATTAGATCGGTTGTGATAACTCAATGATGAACGAATAGTACCAAACTGGTACTGAGAGGGGGGGGTGAATCAGTACAGACAAAATACTGACCTAAACCGGTTCAGCAGCAATCACTCCAAATGACTAGCAAACAATGACACCGGTTTGAAATAGAGTGCAACCGGTAAAACTTAGAACAACTAAAACAATCATAAACCGGTTACTTACTGAGTTTTCCACTCAACTCAAAACTACACTACCATTTCACCCTTATGCATGAATAGGTAATCTATCATCATATCTTCACAATAGCTAGTTCAACATGTTTTATTGATAGACATAAAACACAGAACCATCATATGCTTAACAGGCAATAACAAAGCATCACAAGATAAAAGCATCACATATGACACACATATTTTTCATGTGGAAACCCAATTGGAAAAAACCACGGTGGGGATGAATACCCACAAGCTTGTTGTTGAACTCTTTGGAAGTTCTCTCTGTTAGAAGCCTTGTCCGGTTAAAGCCATTACAAAAGGTTCTTCTAGGAACCGATCCTGTTAGAGATCGCCTAGTTAAGGGATGGCTACAATACCTGGTTAAGGGTTAAACCTTGTTAAGGGTATTTTGTTAAAGGATTTCAAGAACTCAATAGATAAAGGATTTCCAGAGCTCTCTAGCTTTCCAAATCTCAATAACTTTGAGTTACCTTGTTAAGGGATTTATAGCAAGCCGGTTAAGGCTACCCTGTTAAGGGATTTTACAACTGTTGAGGTGGTTAGAGATCAACTGGTATTACAATGATCTGGTAACAGCACTCGATGCCAATGTAGATCTACTTAAGCTCCTCTTCACCTTCTACACTTACACTCTGCAGGTATCACTTCTCTCCTATGGTTTGGCAAGAATCTCACATCCCTTCTCTTGGATACTCACACACAACTCTTGCCAACAACGTCTAAAAGAATCACAACATCGACCTTATAGGACAATAGACAGGTCGGTAGCATAAACCCTAAACCCTAGACCTGTTAGGTTAAGGAATTCAAATAGTTCAATCCTGACCATTGATCATACTGTATTAAATGCAGAAGATCTTGAATAAATCTCAAGACATTCTCGATCACTCATTATCCACTGATTTCATGGTAGCTGATAATCCATCACGCGTTTTCACCATTTACAAACTTTGCACATTCTCGAGGTAGATAGGGATAGTCTTCTTCATGCAAGATCCTTCACACGCACAAGGCTGACATGGCAACACGATCTGTTCTTTGTTACACTGCTTACTCATTACACAAAGATCACCAGTTGAGCCATACAGGCTTGAAGCACTTCAACTAGAAACCTTGAAGTTGAGACTACCAACCGATAGTCATACAATGCTTCCATGTGCTGGTTCCCATAACCATATGCCGGTTCACCTTGAACAAGCACACTACTTCACTTTGGCACAAATGTCGGTTCACAGTGTTATACTGGTTCTCACATATACCAATTCATACCTCTTCAACATATTGACATCAATGACAAAATACAATGTCATTATGTCCACATACTGGTTCACATAATGCCAACAATCTCCCCCTTTGGCATTGATGGCAGTATACAAAGATATCTCTCCACTTCACATCTTCTCAATTTCTGCAAATATCTTCTCCGCTTTACATCTTTTTCTGCAGATATCTTCTCCGCTTTTTTTTCTGCAGATATCTTCTCCGCTTTACAACAATGCCAAAGTGGAGGTACAAGCTTCCTGGTTCCATTATGCTACTCCCCCTAAGGAGTAGCATCCTTCAACACATCAATCCTAAAGAAAGATTTGACTATGCAATACATGACTAATGTGGATAATATACCTTTAGTTCACCTCTTTAAGGGGCAGTACCCCTAATTCACCTCTTAAGTGTGTAAATATAGTCTTTGGAAGAGGCTTGGTGAATATGTCTGCTAACTACTCCTTACTGGACACATGCTCTAGTGCAATCTCTTTGTTCAGAACCTTTTCTCTTAAGAAATGATACTTAAGCTCAAAGTGCTTGGTTCTAGAATGTAAAACCGGATTCTTTGAAATATTGATAGCACTTGTGTTATCACATAATATACTTACCAGTTCAGGTACAGGGATTTTGAAGCCTTTGAGTACATGCTTCATCCAAATTGTCTGATTGTAGTTCATGAAAGTTGTGACATACTCCACTTCTGTTGTAGACTGAGAGATACAACTCTGCTTTTTACTAATCCATGAGACCTGTCTACCACCAAGGAAGAATGCACCACCGGTTGTGCTCTTCCGATCATCTACATTACCAGCCCAATCAACATCTGTGAACACTTTCAAGTTGAAGTCCTTGCTATATGGATACCACAATCCATAGTCAGCAGTCCCCTTCAGATACCTAAGAATCTGCTTGGCTGCAACCAAGTGGGATTCTCTTGGACTTTTCTGGAACCTTGCAATAATGCCAACTGCATGTGCAATATCCGGTCTGCTATGCACTACCTAATGCAACTTACCAATCATTGATCGGTATTCCTTCTCATCAACCAATGCAGAGTCATCCTCTTTGGATAGTTTACAACTGGTCACCATCGGTAAACCGGCCGGTTTGCTATCTTCCATGCCAAAGGTCTTCAACACCTCTTTGACATATTTGGACTGAGTGATAAAGATTCCATCCTTTATCTGTTGAATCTGTAGTCCAATGAAGAACTTAATCTCCCCTATGAGTGACATCTCATCAGCAAACTCATAACTCATCTTGTCATCACCACCAAAGATAATGTAATCAACAAATACCTAACAGATCAGGATCTGATCTCCTTCAGACTTCAAGTAGATATTGCTATCTTCACTTGTTCTCTCAAATCCAAGCTTCACAAGATGGGAATGTAGGCACTCATACCATGCCCTAGGTGCTTGCTTTAGACCATATAAGGCTTTATGTAGCCTACATACCATGTCACTATCTTCAGATAGGGCAAACCCATCTGGTTGCTCAATATACACCTTCTCTTCAAGTACACCATTTAAAAATCTAGATTTTACATCCATTTGATATACTTTGAAGCCTTTAAAAGCTGCATATGCAAGAAGCATATGAACTCCTTCTAATCTGGCTACAGGAGCAAAGGTTTCTCTATAGTCTTCTCCTTCCTCTTGAGCATATCCTTTGCAAACCAATCTGGCTTTGTTCCTAATCACTGTGCCATCCTCATTCAGCTTGTTTTTGAACACCCATTTGGTCCCAATGACATTTTTATGCTTTGGTCTGGATACCAAGAACCATGTACCATTTTTCTCTATCTCATCAAGTTCTTGTTCCATTGCCTTGATCCAGTCTTCATCTTTATGAGCCTCTTTGAATGATTTTGGCTCAAATTCAAAGATCATACATGAGTTTTCTCTGATCTTTCTTCTTGTAAGGATTCCTGCATCCTTATCTCCTATGATCTACTTAGGATCATGATTCAACTTGACATACTGAGGAATGGTCTTGACTGGTTCTTCTTGCTTTTCCTCTTTATCCTCATCTTCATCAGTATCAACATTCAACAGTTCAGGAACATTGTTACTAGTACTTGGTTGACTGACTACCGGTTCCCAAAAGGTTACAACTGGTTCATTTACAGCTTGCTCACTACTGGTTTCCTTAGTTTTCTCAGAGGATTCATCAACTCTTACATTGATACTTTCCATAATTCTCTGAGTCCTATTGTTGTAACACTTGAGAGTTTTACTCTTGGTGGAATATCCTAGGAATATTCCCTCATCGCATTTAGCTTCAAATTTGCCCTGATGTTCACTCCTCTTGATGTAACACTTGCTACCAAATACCCTAAAGTAGCTAACCACAAGTGTCTTACCAGTCCAATACTCATAAGGAGTTTTGTCCTTACCTTTCTTGATGAGTACCCGGTTCATTGTGTAGACCGCAGTGCTCACTGCTTCTCTCCAAAAGGTGTGAGCTACCTTTCCTTGAATCAACATGGTTCTAGCTACTTCAACTATAGTTTGGTTATTCCTCTCTGCTAGGCCATTCTACTGTGGAGTCCGGGGGGCAAGCAGTTGTCTCTTGATGCCAAATTCTTCACAATACTTGTTGAATTCACTGGAAGTGAATTCCCCTCCTTGATCAGTTCTAAGACACTTGATCCTTTTACCACTTTCCTTCTCCACTAATACTCTGAAGGCTTTAAACTTTACAAAGGCTTCAGACTTGTCTTTCAAGAATGTGACCCACATCATTCTTGAGCAGTCATCAGTGAGAATCATGAAGTACCTATCACCCTGCACACTCCTAGTTTTCATAGGACCACACAAATCAGTATGCACAAGATCAAGAAAGTTGTCAGCACTGAAAGATTTACCTTTAAAGGTTGAGGAAGACATTTTCCCCAATTGACATTATCTACACAAGGTATTATCTGGTTCTCTTAGCACCGAAAATCCTCTAGCTACCTTGATCTTACTGGCCTTTACAATGTTATCAAAGTTTACATGGCAGAGTCTCCTATGCCATATCCAGCTATCATCAAATTTGGCCATAAGACATATGCTTATATTTGCATTCAGCTAAAATAGATTACCTTTGGTCTGCATGCTAGTGGCCACCAATTCACCATTTTTTCCCTTGATTCTGCAAACTCCATTCTTGAATTCCAGAGTGAGGCCACTGTCATTCAGTTGGGCAACACTCAGAAGGTTGTGTCTGAGACCATCAACCCAGTACACATTGTCAGCACTACTCTTTCCATTCAGAGAGATGGACCCTCTATCTTTGACCATGCATGGTGCATCATTGTCAAAGCAAACCACACCACCATCATACTCCTCCAAGGATAGAAACTTGCTCCAATCACCAGTCATATGGTGAGAACAGCCACTGTCAATGATCCACTCTTTGGAATTATCAAACTGGGAAACAAGAGCCTTCTTGTTTGACACATCTTCTTTGACAGCAACAAACACAATATCTTCATTTTCTTCATCCTCTGATTCTTCATCTATGACACCTTCATCAACTGCCACAAAATAGTTTCTCTAGTTTCCTCCTTTGAATTTCTTGAACCTTTCCGGTTTTTCCTTGATATCGCCATTAGGACAGTTTATAGCAATGTGTCCTATCCGATTACAAGAAAAGCAATTCAAAGGTAGCTTAACTTTGTATTTACCGATTCCTTTAGGAAGCTTCCTAGAAAGTAGAGAATCAAATTCCATCAGAAACTCTTCATCATCCATTACTCTGCTCTGTCTTGGTTCACCACTAGTGCTTGCTTCTTTTCCTTTCCTGGATGGTACAATAGAAGCTCTGAAAGCTGATTCAGTCTTTTTAACACTGCCATCAAAACTATTTAGCTCATAGGCTGTCAACTTTGTTATGATGGAGTCCAAGGATACCTTAGTCTTGTCTATTCATCTCAGCTCCTAAATAGCAGCAACCCGTATTGCATAGACTAGCAATAGGGATCTCAAGACTTTGTTTACCACAGTGGAGTCTTCTATTTTACCACCTACACTCTTAATTTCTCCAAAAACTATTTTGATTCTTATTCCATACTACTGAATGGTCTCACCTTCAACCAATCGCATATCTTCAAACTTCCCTCTCAAGCTTTCTTCCTTAGCCTGTTTTACATGTTCATAACCACCATAGATATTTTTAAGAGCATCCCATACCTCTTTGGGATTTACCTTGTCCTGAACATCAATAAACTCAAAGTTAGATAGACTACTAATGAGAGCTTCCATGACATGCCCATTTTCTTATATCTCTCTCTTTTGGTCATCGGTGAGAGTACCGGTAGGGACAACATAAATGTTCTGAACATAACTCCAGTGTTGAGAACCCAGGCTTTTGATGAATATCTGCATCCTAGCTTTCCATATACCCAAATTTTCCCTGTTAAACTTTGGACCTTCCCTCTTCATCATTTGTCCGGGATCTTTACCTCAAGCGGTTAAGCTTATAACACAGAGAACTTGGAAGTTGCTCTGATACCAATTGATAACTCAATGATGAATGAATAGTACCAAACCGATACTAAGAGGGGGGTGAATCAGTACAGACAAAATACTAACCTAAACTAGTTCAGCAGCAATCACTCAAAATGACTGGCAAACAGTGACACGGGTTTGAAACGAAGTGCAACCGATAAAACTCAAAACAACTAAAACAATCATAAACTGGTTACTCATTGAGTTTTCCACTCAACTCAAAACTACACTACCATTTCACCCTTATGCATGAACATGTAATCTATCATCATATCTTCACAATAGCTAGTTCAACATGTTTTATTGACAAACATAAAACACAGAACCATCATATGCTTAACAGGCAATAACAAAGCATCATAAGGTAAAAGCATCACATATGACACACATATTTTTCACATGGAAACCCAACTGGGAAAAACCATGATGGGGATGAATACCCACAAGCTTGTTGTTTAACTCTTTGGAAGTCCGCTCTATTAGAAGATTTGTCTGGTTAAAGACATTACAAAAGGTTCTGCTAGGAACCGATCCTATTAGAAATTACCCGGTTAAGGGTTAAACCCTGTTAAGGGTACCTTGTTAGAGGATTTCAAGAACTCAATAGCTAAAGGATTTCTAGAGCTCTCTAGCTTTCCAGATCTCAATAACTTTGAGTTACCCTGATAAGGGATTTACAGCAAGCTGGTTAAGGCTACCCTGTTAGGGGATTTTCCAACTGTTGAGGTGGTTAGAGATCAACAGATATTACAATGATCTGGTAATAGCACTCAATGCCAATGCAAATCCACTTAAGCTCCTCTTCACCTTCTACACTTACACTTTGCAGGTATCACTTCTCTCCTTTGGTCTGGCAAGACTCTCGCATCCCTTCTCTTGGATACTCACACATAGCTTTTGCCAACAACCTCTAAAAGAATCACAACATTGACTTTATAGGACAACAGATAGGTCAGTAGCATAAACCCTAAACCCTAGACCTGTTAGGTTAATGAATTCAAACAGTTCAATCCTGACCGTTGATCTTACTGTATTAAATGCAGCAGATCTTGAATAAATCTCAAGACATTCTCCATCGTTCATTATCCACCGATTCCATGGCGGCTGATAATCCATCACACATTTTCACCATTTACAAACTTTGCACATTCCTGAGGTAGATAGGGATAGTCTTCTTCATGCAAGATCCTTCACGCACACAAGGTTGACATGGAAACATGATTTGTTCTTTGTTATACTACTTAATCATTACACAAAGATCACCTGTTGAGCCATACAGGCTTGAAGCACTTCAACCGAAAACCCTGAAGTTGAGACTACCAACCGGTAGTCATACAACACTTCCATGTGCCAGTTCCCATAACCATATGTCAGTTCACCTTGAACAAGCACACCGCTTCACTTTGGCACAAATGTTGGTTCACAGTGTTATACCAGTTCTCACATATGCCAGTTCATACCTCTTCAACATATTGACATCAATGACAACATACAATGTCATTATGTCCACATACCGTTTCACATAATACCAATAGGTTACACTAGATTCCTTGTATAATTCTTTAGATAATAAATGGCACATTGCCATTGAGAGAGAATAGGAGATCAGGGAGAAAAGTTTTTCACAATACTTTCCTAATACTTCAAATTCTGAATTATTTAAAATAATGGATAAGAACAAAGGCATCTTCTTCATGAGAAGGAGAAGACTTGGGCTACTAGAAGGTAAAGCTTCTAAAGTGGAAAAGGACACACATTTACATTTTAAAGCTACTGTCAAAATACACTGGGTATCTGAAGCCACTAAGAAGACTGAACAAGAACCTGACCTATCATTAGGAAAACTGGATGAGGTATTTGACAGTCAAGGAGAAAAAGTGATAGAACAAATTGATCCTATTGATGTTGATGTATTAGATATTGAGGATGTCACTCCTGACAAAGAACAAGTTGAGAAAGAGAAACAGGACAAAAAGAAAGCAGAGAAAGAGCAAGAGGAAAAAGCAAGGCAAGAAGAAATCAAGAGGAAAGAGTTAGAGAAAAACAAAGAGGAAGACAAGAGAAAAGAGGAAGAGAAAAAGAGAGAAGAAGATAAGATAAAAGAAGAAGAGAAGAAGAGAGGAGAAGATAAGAGAAAAGAAGAAGAGAAGAAGAAAGAAGAAGACAAGAGGAAGGAAGAAGAAAGGAAGGAGGAAGAGAAGAAAAAGCAGGAAGAGGACAAGAAGAAGGAAGAAATGGAGAAGAAACAAGAAGAGGAGAAAAAGAAAGAGGAAGAGAAGAAGGAGGAGGAAGAAAAGAAAAGAGTGGAAGAGGAGAAGGAAGCAGAGAAGAACAAACAAGTGGAGATCAAAACAAAAGAAGGAGGGCAGAATCCTAAGGCAACCGGTGATCAAACCCAGCAGGTTGATTCCACCAATCCTATTGATCTAACTCTTGCAAGTCTGACTCGATCAGTAGATGAGTCTGAGCTACTTCAATGCATCAAACTTGCACAGGAGAGACTGGAAGAATTGTGGAGGAAGAAAGAACAGGATGTCATACAAATTGTAGTTGACACCCTTACCAGTCTAATTCCCAGTACTAACCTCCCTAGTACCGACTCCTCTCTATCCAAGCTCAAACTTCTTTGTACAATAGTAGAGGACCAGGTACAATGCTTGGAAGATGTTGCTGAAGCAACTACAAAGAAGAATCATGAAAAGGCACTCAATATTGCCTTAGTCAAGAAAATGAATGAATTGAGAGTCAAGCAAATGAATGAACTGAGGACACAACTACTGAAGCAGCAAAATGACATCAATGTTGCTATGGATGAGGGCAAGATACTTTTGAGTAAAATCTGCCAACCCCATCTATTTTGTGAAGATGTGCTCAAACCAAAAGCTCAACTCCAATCGGATTTACAGGGATATATCAGCACCTTCAAGATGACCTATGACTTATTCACTACCTATGGGAAAATGGTTCATCATTATCAACATCAAACTGCCAAGATGGACTTAGAGATCAGCAACCAGACTAAAGATTTGCAGGAGCTTCAACTGCTCCTATTACCTAAACTGCAGGTTCTTCAAAGATGTTTTCTCAACTTATAAGCCATCCCAATAACTCAAGAGATAAGTACCATCGATGCAATGGAAGAACTGGTATTCCAGATGAAGATAGAAAGTGAGGTTGCTACCTCATTACTTGAGTCATGGACATTGGACATGAAAATTTTTGTGCAGAATTTTAAATCTGTTTTTGAGAATTTTCATTCCTTATTGTTATGAACATCTACTCTATTTTATTATATAAGCAAAAAGGGGTTACTTTGCATTACTTTGTCATTGTTGACAAAGGGGGAGTAGTGTACATTAAAAATTTTGTGAATTTTACCATTTCATGTACTTTCGTGTTACCATTTTGGGGAGTAGTGTACATTGTAATCTTTGCAAAAGGGGTAGTGTATATGCTTAGGGGGAGTAATTTTGATTATGGCATTTTTTATGTAAAAATTTTCCTAAGTGTTGCCATAAATGCCAAAGGGGGAGATTGTTGGCATTTTGATGATGTTTTGATTGTCATTGATGGACACACACTTTATTGATGTATGAGTTATGCTCAACCGGTAATTGCTCCAACCGTTATTGTGTATTATTGAATGTATAGTCTTTAGAATATCAGTGTTTTGCAGAAAATGGTTTACCAGTCACAGATTGTATGAAGACCGCAAGTGGTATGAAGATCCCAAGCGGTACGAGGATCCCAAGCAGTATGAGGATCCCAAGCAGTTTGAGGAGCTCAAGTGGTACGAAGGAACCAAGTGGTAGTTAACTTTTGATCGGAACACTACGATCTACTAGTCTTCATTTTTGACAACTGATAATCAGTATATTGTATTAACTGGTATTACTCTGTGATGAATTACCAACTGGTAATACTATAATGTGTGATGAGTTATCATCCACCGACACTTTGGCGGTGATTTTGTGTCGTGTTACCAAATGTGTCTAGATGCACTGAACCTAGGAACTTGTTGTCTAATTTTATTGGACCAACATGAAATCAGATTCCTTTATAAGGACATCATGTCTAGGGTTTGCATGTGTGAGACATAGAAGAGAAAAGGTTATGTGTAATCATCGTAGAGAAGATTAGGTCTATGTGAAGAGACAAACTATGGAGATATTGAAGACTGAAGTAATGTTGAAATGCATTAACAATGAGTTGTCAAGGATCTAACTAAGCATACTGTGCTATTATCTAGATCATTTACTTGTTGATTACTAATATCTTCGACAAGTCTGAAACCCTTAATAGGGTAGGCTCAGCAAAGCCTTTGTAAATCCTCTAACAAGGTGGTTCACAACTGTGGATCTGAAATCTTTTAACAAGGTAGTCTTTAACAGGACTTATCTCCTAACAGAGATCTAGATTCCTAATAGGATTTGTTCTGGTGAAGAACATTGTATGACCTTAATTAGTCTGACTTTAGCCGGTCTGGTTTCTATTCTGTAGATAGTTACTTGTGAGTTTCATCTCACCATGGTTTTTCCCATTTGGGTTTCCACGTTAAATATCTTGTGTTATGATGATTGTGCTCTTGTGGGTGAATGCTTTATTTTCTATTTGGTTTGCATTTATCTTAACCGGTTTATTAATGAATCTGTTGTACCAGTTATCTGATCAACTGTTTAAAAGTTTGTTTACAGTATTTTTTGGCATACTAATTCACCCCCCCCTCTTAGTATTCATCATATATATACATATATGTATACATATATATATATACATATACATATATAGATAGATATATATATACATATATACATATATGTATATATGTATATGTGTGTGTGTGTAAAGTTTTTCATGTATATCTTTTGAGTTATGGAATATTGCAGTTTTTGTATATCTGTTCAAAAATTCAGATTTGTATATGTTTTTATATGATTGTATATATATATATATATATTTATATAATGTATCCTTGAGCTCTAATTCTCTCCTTATTTCTATTAATCTAATCATTTTGTAAAATGGTATTAATGTATTTTATTTTCATACATGATTGAATAATGAAATGTTAGCTTTTGGTGTAAATGGGAATAGAATGAAAAAAAATAAAATTGGGTTTCGGGATATTTAATTTGTTAGATTTGAATTAAAGAATGTATAGAAGCTGATCTGGTCTTCTTCGTATTATTATAAGAATGGGCTCTTTTATGTTTGGATTCATGCGACCTTGTATTGCTTGATTTTTGTCTATTGTGTGGGTTTCTTGGTGTTGATGTTTAAATTCTTTTTAACTCTAGAGGCTAGGATAGTGTTAGAGTTCCTTTTTGTGTGCATGTATCTCATTGTCCTTAAATGTTATGAGATTGGTGTCTTGCTTTATTTCTTTGATAGTCATGCCATAACTGATAATCATTGTTATACTTCCTCTCCTAATATTTTGGATTAGTGGGTTCTTATGCTAGATGGTCATTCCTAGCCTATTGTTGTTACTCTTTTTTGGGATCTTGTTCTAGCAAGTGAGCTAAGCCTTGCTATGGTTGAAGCCTTCTCACTTCATGTTTTGGGTATCATGGCCTTGTGATTTATTGTGATTTCTAGGTGCAAGACAAGGGGGAGTGGCTTTCAATGGGGGCTAGGACCCAAAGTGGTCTCCAGGGTAACTCAATGAGAGTTTGTAATCAAATGAAAACCTAATTAATGAATTTCGGTGGGTAATTAGTGTTAGTAGCAGCCAAGAGGGAAGTGTTGGTATTTTGGTTATGTTCATATTGTTTTTTCATTAATGTCAACACCTTTAACACTTATCAACTCTGGCACTTTGGAGGATTGGCAATGCTCACCAGCAAGCAAGAGACTTTATGCATGGTCACCAGTATCTGGTACACCGGTAGGATTGTTCACTGGCACTTGGAATAAAATGGAAAACATTTGGTTATGTTGAAGACATTGTTTGGACACTTTGTCTTGGATATTTGTTCATTGGTATATTCGTATTTGCATATTTGTTGTTACCAGCAAATAGGTCCATAATAAGCACCAGCAAGCTTATCTATTCCAGATCAACATGACATGCTTTGAAAATAATTTTGTTGTTATTGTAAATGCATTAAGCTGACATGTTGAATCGGATATTGTATCGGTTATTGATTTACTTGTAAATTGATTTTATTGTAATATCTTTTAGAGTCGACCTACTAAAATTGGTCTTAGGTTATGGTATATATGTAAGATCTTATTTGTAAGATCAACATGTGATTGGAAAAAGGAATTGTAAGAAGGTATATGCAAGATTAAGCGGAGCTATACACACAAACATCATTTCAAGGTGAAGCAAGGTTTTTGTGAAGGCATATCAACACTACACCGGTACTGAATCCAGCATATGAAAATGTTATTATGAGAAGTACATCATTATTGGATTTAACCATCCAATTGTAGTCAGTGTGACTTCTATTTGTGTTTGAGTAGTGAGTTCTAGGTGCTTGGCTTTTCTGCATGTGCAGACCCCATTTGTATACACATACTATCTGTAGTAGTATCATCTAATTGTGGGTAAGGTTTCCCACCATGGTTTTTCCCCTTACAGGGTTTCCACATACAAATATTGGTGCTATGTGTTATGGATGTTATTGTCAATCTATTTCATGCATTAATCTTTACTAGTACTACAATTAACTGATAGACTATCTATCAGCATAAAGTTTGGTTTACTAGTATTAAGCATTAAGGTTTGTTAAGTTGTTTTTGGTTTGAATTTATTTGACAAATGATTCACCCCCCCCCCCTCAGTTGTCTATGGGACCTAACAATTGGTATCAGAGCTTAGTCCTCTTTCTACAAAATTTTAACAGCTTGAGAAGATCCAATGTCTACTAACTATTTCAGGAAGGGCAGTCCTAAACTTGATGGAACCAACTATGGCATATGGAAGATCAGAATGGAGACACATTTGAATTGCATTGGAAAGGACATCTGGGATGTTACAAAGAATGGCTATACTGCTCCTACTCAAAGTCGGCCTAATCCACCTACCTTAGGAAAAGATGAAGAAAATGATTGCAAAGCAAGGGAAGCACTTTTGAGCGTATTATCAAATCAGCAAATCATGGGATTATCAGATAGGTCTACTACTAAAGCTATTTGGGATCATTTGGAAAAATTGAATGAAGGAGATTCCACAGTCAAAATTGCAAAACTTGAAAGCTTCCGGGTCAGGTATGAAAATCTTAAAATGGAAGAAGATGAAAGGATTTTTGCTTTTATGGAAAGAGTTAATGAAATTGTATTGGGTATTAAATGTTGTGGAGGAACCTTAAGTGAAGATGAAATTGTTTCAAAGTTTTAAGAGGATTGCCACCAGCATATAAAATGAAAGTTATTGCTATAAATGAGTTAAGAACAATGCCTAATACATCAATAACTAGGGACACATTGATTGGAAAAATTTCAGCTTTTGAAATTGAGGAATTTGGTCCTGTTGCTACTATAAAGATAGATTTAGTTTTTAAGACATCAACATCATCTACACCATCATTTGAAAAATCTAATTGGAAAGCCTTTTATGCAAGAGAACTTGAGGAAACCAGGAGAGAAAATGAAGAAGTTGAAGCACTATTTGCGAGGAAAATGCCTAAAGGTCCAATTGGAAGTAAGTATGAAGGTAAAGCACCCTTTAAATGTTTTAATTGTAATAAGATTGGTCATATGGCTTCAAGATGACCTGATAGACATGCTAGACTAAGAGAAGAAGCTAGAAGAACATACAAGCCTAACCCTGAATATCAGAGATACGGATTTCAGAAGAATAAAGATAAATCTTGTTATATTGTTGATGAAGGAGTCACCGATGATTCTGATGAGAATCCAACAAACAATGGATGGGTTTTTGTTGCTATAACAGAAGATTAACTGACACCTACTATTCAACTGGTAGAGCAGGCCTTGGTAGCTAAAGTTGAAGTTAAGGATGAATGGATCTTTGATTCAGGATGTTCACATCATATGAGAGGTGATAAAAGAAAATTCTTGAACTTTCAAGAGTATAATGGAGGTTTGGTAAGATTTGGAGATGATAAAGCTTGTTTGATCAAAGGAAAAGGTACTATATCTCTTGATGGTAAGCATAATACTGACAATGTTTACTATGTAGAAGGTTTAAAGCATAATCTTTTGAGTGTTGGTCAATTAGATGAGAAAGGATTTCAGTTACAATTCAAGAATTGAAAATGCAAAATTTTGAACAAAACTGGTTTGGAAATTGCAACCGGTAATCAAAATAGAGGTAACAGTCAAAATTGCAAAACTTGAAAGCTTCCAAGTCAGGTATGAAAATCTGAAAATGGAAGAAGATGAAAGGATTTCTGCTTCTATGGAAAGAGTTAATGAAATTGTTTTGGGTATTAAATGTTGTGGAGGAACCTTAAGTGAAGATGAAATTGTTTCAAAAGTCTTAAGAGGATTGCCACCAGCATATAAAATGAAGGTTACTGCTATAAATGAGTTAAGAACAATGCCTAATACATCAGTAACTAGGGATACATTGATTGGAAAACTCTCAGCTTTTTAAATTGAGGAATTTGATCCTGTTGCTACTATAAAGATAGATTTATCTTTTAAATCATCAACATCATCTACACCATCATTTGACAAGTCAGCCTTTTATGAAAGATAACTTGAGGAAAGCAGGAGAGAAAATGAAGAACTTGAAGAACATGAAGCACTATTTGCAAGAAAAATGCCTAAAGGTCCAGTTGGAAGTAATTATGAAGGTAAAGCACCCTTTAAATGTTTCAATTGTAATAAGATTGGTCATATGGCTTTTAGATGCCCTGATAGACATGCTAGATTAAAAGAAGAAGCTAGGAGAACAAACAAGCCTAATCCTGAATATCAGAGATACAAATTTAAGAAGAATACAGATAAATCTTGTTATCTTACTGATGAAGGAGTCATTGATGATTCTGATGAAGATCCAGTAGATAATCAATGGGGTTTTGTTGCTATAATAGAAGATCAACCAACACCTACTATCAACTAGTAGAACAGGCCTTGGCAGCTAAAATTGAAGTTAAGGATGAATGGATCATTGACTCAAGATGCTCACATCACATGACTGGTGATAAAAGCAAATTCTTGAACTTTCAGGAATATAATGGAGGCTTAGTCAGATTTGGAGATGATAAAGCTTGTTTGATCAAAGGCAAAGGTACAATATCTCTTGATGGTAAGCATAATACTGACAATGTTTACTATGTGGAAGGTTTAAAGCATAATCTTTTGAGTGTTGGTCAGTTAGTTGAGAAAGGATTTCAGTTACAATTCAAGAATGGAAAATACAAAATCATGAATAGAACTGGTTTGGAAATTGCAACCGGTAATCAAACTAGAGGTAACATCTTTCATTTGAATAACAATGAAAATACATGCTTGATTGCACATATTGATGAAACTTGGCTATGGCATAAGAGACTCTATCATGTAAATTTTGATTGCATGGTAAAAATCAATACTACTAAGGCACTTAGAGATTTACCTAAGATTGTCAAACCTCACAATCCAATATGTAAGGAATGTCAATTTGGAAAACAAGTTAGAGCTACTTTTAAAAGTATTCCAGAAAAATCAAATAATGCTCTTGACTTAATTAATACTGATTTATGTGGTCCAGCTAGAACTAAAAGTTTACAAGGTGATAGATATTTCATGCTAATCATTGATGACTACTCTAGAATGTGTTGGGTTACTTTTCTCAGAGAAAAATCAGAAGCACTTGGGAAGTTCAAATTGTTCAAAGCAATGGTAGAGAATGAAACCGACAAGAAAATAAAATTTCCTAGATCAAATCAAGGAGAAGAATTTACATCTAAGGAATTTAATACATTTTGTGAAGTGAATGGAATCAAAAGACAACTATCAGTACCCCGAACACCACAACAAAATGGAGTTGTAGAAAGGAAAAATAGAACTGAACTATCTTGGATGTAGCTAGAAGTATGTTATCAGAAAAAAATCTACCACATCTGTATTGGAGAGAGGCAGTAAGCACAACGGTCTATACATTCAACAAAGTTCACATCAAAGGAGAAATCGGTAAGACCTCTCATGAACTATGGTTTGGTATTACTCCTACTCTTAAATATTTCAGAATATTTAGAAGCAAATGCTATATTAGAAGAGATGAGTATATTGGAAAATTTGATCCTATAAGTGATGAAGGAATATTTCTTGGTTATTCGTCTAAGAGCAAAGTATATAGATGTTTTAACAAAAGATTGCAGAAAATTGTTGAGAGTACAAATGTGAAGATTGATGAACAGTTTACAAGAACTTCAAGGTATATAGACTCTGAACCGGCAATAGAGATACTGATAAATGAACCTACATTGAATCCACCGGTACAAAATGAAGATCCATTTACACCGGTATCATCTGAAAATTCCACTGTAACTAAGGAACAACACCAAACAAAGACACCTCGGTATGTAAGATTGAACCACTCAGAAAACCAGATAATTGGGAACAAGTATCAAGGAGTTATGACAAGAGGAAGACCGGAAAATAAAGAGGTATGTCTTATTTCTTAAATTGAACCATCATCAATTAATGAGGCATGTGAAGATAAACACTAGATTAAAGCTATGGAAGAGGAACTAGAACAAATTGAGAAGAACAACACATGGACATTAATTCCCTGGCCTAAACACAAAAATGTGATTGGAACAAAATGGGTATTCAGAAACAAACTTAATGAAGATGCTAAGGTATTTAGAAATAAAGCAAGACTAGTGTGTAAGGGATATTCTCATAAAGAAGGAATTGATTATAATGAAACCTTTGCACCAGTAGCTAGAATTGAGGCAGTCAGATTATTCTTGGCTTTTGCAGCACACAAGAACTACAAAGTATATCAAATGGATATTAAATGTGCATTTTTGAATGGAGATCTTGAAGAAGAAGTTTACATTGAGCAACCTGATGGATTTTCTTTGACATATAACAAAGATATGGTTTGCAGGCTAAGGAAAGCTTTGTATGGGTTGAAGCAAGCTCCAAGAGCTTGGTGTGCTAGATTGGATAAATATCTTTTGAAGATTGGATTTTTTAAAGGTAATGCTAACAACAACTTATACTATAAAGTGACTAATGATGACATCTTGGTTATAGAAGTTTTTGCTGATGATATAATCTTTGGAGGAAAAGATGGATTATGTAAAGACTTTTCTATTGAAATGCAGCATGAGTTTGAAATGTCTATGATTGGAGACATAAAATTCTTTTTAGGATTGCAGATTTCACAGACTGATAAAGGTATATTCTTGAGTCAATCCAAGTACTTGAAGGAGTTACTAAAGAAATTTGGGATGGAGAACTCTAAACCGATAAGCACGCCTATGACTACAAATGACAAATTATCACTAAGGGATGAATCTACACCTGTTAATCCGACTAGCTACAAATCTATGATAGGAGGTTTACTGTATTTGATACAAACAAGACCTGATATTACAAATGCAGTATGTATTGTTTCAAGGTTTCAGAGTAATCCTAGAGAAAATCATGAATCAGTAGTAAAAAGGATTTTTCGGTACTTACAAGGCACTAAAAATCTTGGTTTATGGTATCCTAGAGATGAAAACTTTGAATTATGTGCATACACAGATGAAAATTGGGTAGGAGATGTGGATGACAGAAAAAACACCACTGGTGGAGCATTTTTTCTTGGAAGCAGATTAATTTCTTGTTTAAGTAAGAAACAAAGTTGCACATCTTTATCAACAGCAGAATCGGAATATGTTGCATTAGCAACTAACTGTACACAAGTATTATGGCTTAAGAAAATGTTGAAGGACATAAAGGTAAAATGCAAGGATTCTATAACTATCTATTGTGATAACACTACAACAATTGATATATCTAAGAATCCAGTAATACATTCTAAAACTAAACATGTTTCTATCAAACTAAATTTTCTAAAAGAGAATGTTGAAGCAAAAAAAGTAAAACTGGTTTATGTGAATACTAAAGAAAAGATTGCAGATATTTTCACTAAACCTTTGCCTAAGGAGACTTTTGAATATCTTAGAGATCAGCTTGGGGTCATACCCCCACCAGTAGAGACTTAGACAGTTGATGTTTGTCATCAACTGGCAGAATTAATAGAGAAATCTTTTACTCCGACTTGTATGAGGAGAGCTACCTCTCAGGGGGAGTAGTTGGTATACTGAATTGGTTGGTATTTTGTATTTGAACCTGGCTTTTGTATTGGCTTTGGCATTTGATGTCAAAGGGGGAGAGATTGATATGGAAAAACACAAGGAAAACACATGTTACTCTCAGGGGGAGAGATTGTTACTTTGGGAGAGATTGATTACTCTCTATATCTGAATTTTGATTTCTGGTTATGATCTTTTTGGGGAGATTGTTGGTTTTTGGTATTTGGCATTTCTGTTTTGGCACTTTGATGGTTTTTCCATCTTATGTTGCCATCAATGCCAAAGGGGGAGATTTTTGGTATTTTTGTTATGTTTATATGGTTTTGTCATTGATGTCAACACCTTTAACACTTATAAACTCTGGCACTTTGGAGGATTGGCAATGTTCATCGGCAAGCAAGAGACTTTATGCACAGTCATCGGTATCTGGTACACCAGCAGGATATATTGTTCACCAGCACTTGGAATGACATGGAAAACACTTGGTTATGTTGAAGATATCGTTTGGACACTTTGTCTTGGAGATTTTTTCAATGGTATATTCGTATTTGCATATTTGTTGTTACCGGCAAATAGGTCCAGAATAAGCACCGATAGGCTTATCTATTCTAGATCAGCACGACATGCTTTGGAAATAATTTTGTTGTTATTGTAAATGCATTAAGCCGACATGTTGAATCGAATATTGCATCGGTTATTGATTTACTTGTAAATTGATTTTATTGTAATATCTTTTAGAGCTGACCTACTAAAACTGGTCTTAGGTTATGGTATATATGTAAGATCTTATTTGTAAGATCGACATTCAATTGAGAAAAGGAATTGTAAGAAGGTATATGTGAGATTAAGTAGAGCTATACACACAGACATCATTTGAAGGTGAAGCAAGGTTTTTGTGAAGGTATATCAGAACTAAACCAGTACTGAATCTAGCATATGAAGATGCTATTTTGAGCAGTACATCATTATTGGATTTAACCATCCAATTGTAGCCAGTGTGACTCCTATTTGTGTTTGAGCAGTGACCTCTAGGCGCTTGGCCTTCTGCATGTGCAAACCCCATTTGTATACACATACTATCTGCAGTAGTATCATTTGATTGTGGGTAAGGTTTCCCACCGTGGTTTTTCCCCTTACATGGTTTCCACGTACAAATATTGGTGTTATGTGTTGTGGATGTTATTGTCTTTCTATTTCATGCATTAATCTTTACCAGTACTGCAATTAACTAATAAACTATCTATTGGCATAAAGTTTGGTTTACTGGTATTAAGCATTAAGGTAAGTTAATTTTATTTGACAACTGATTCACCCCGCCCCCCCCCCCTCTCTTAGTTGTCTTTGGGACCTAACAAGAAGACTGAGAGGGGGGAACAGTCTTCACTGTAATAACAAACTCAAATATAAAACATAGATCTAATAAAGTGTGGCAATAAGACAGATAAGCAAATTACCTTTCTTTTCCTTTTGTTTTGGAGTGATTATCTTTAGAAATGAAGAAGTTATGGAATTTTTGGTGAAAGTTGTTGATTGCAGATTTGAGGTTTCTTGAGAACAGTCATGTTGCAGTGGATGGTATGGACTCATATGAAATAATTATGACCTCTAAATAGATTTATTAGAAAGATATGTGAATCCTCTTTCTTTTCCTTTTGGTTTAAGACATTTTTGTTTATATTTGTGGAAGTTATGAATATTTTTGTGAAAATTGGTTTAAAACTATCTTCAATGGAGTTGCAGGTAATGATTTGTCTTTATATAATGATTAAACCATAGGAAAATTTAATGGATTACATATTATGAAAATAAATCCATAAAGGGTTCATGTTAAACTGGTTTGGGATCATTAGGGTTTGTTTTTTGAAATATATTTGATGCCCTATGCAAACTGAGCATGCACATGTTTTGTTTGGGGACAACAGAAATGGGTCTCAATGCAGCGGCCATAACTTTTAATCGAACCATTGGATGTGGATAATTTTTGGATATGTTGTTTGTAATCCAGTTATTAAGGGTCAAACTAAAGGGATTAAGGTGTCTTTATTCTAAGATAGACAGATTAACAACCAGGGTCAGTCGTCAGAATAATCAATTTGAATAGAAAACCAAAATCATGAAATTTGATTTTTTGTCTTTTTAACCAGAAAAACACAAAATCATATGACAGAGTTTAAGTTCATATGATATAGGATTCTAAATTGTACGATACAGGATTCCAATTCATACGACACCTACAGTTTGTCATTTCAGCCTATGGGAAATGTTGTATGATATGACGCAGAGACTGTACGGACAAAAATTAGAAAAGTCAAAAATCTGAAAAATAGCAAAAATAAAAAAGTTAGTCTTGGAGGCCGAAAAACGTAGTCTTCTACCCCACGGTGGGCACTAGAGATGTGTGTGTGAAAAAGGGTCTGTAGCTGCAAGCATAACACTTCAATTAAGTTATTATATGTATGGTTAGTAAATCAGTAATCAATAAATAATAAACCATAACAAAGCGACTAATTGCCTTCTAAAAGATGCGAGTATAAGATTGCTCTCAGATTTTTATAAGCAATACCAGTGACTAGACTACACTAAGATGAAGGATTTAATCTATATGAGCATGATATTAAGCTAAAATGGATGCAAGATGGATGAAAGATTCAACCAATAACGAATTCAAGCAATATGGATTCAATCAATATGAGTAAACTAAATATGGATGCAAATAATCTAAAAAAGCACAATGTATTCAATGATTCCAGAGCAAAAATCAATGTAATAATAATCTCCAAGTGTGTTCTCAAAAATCTCTGGGGTCAATTGGATGAGAGCTGAAGGCTGAATTTATAGAGAATTACAAGAGAGATGATGAAAAAGCTCAATTTAGGATTAATTGAAAATAATTGAGAAATCATGTTCAATTAACTTTGAAATAGATTCCAATTATAGTTTAATTGAAATGCATCTAAATTAGAAGTTCAAGTTGCATTGGAAATAAGATTTAATTAATTCCATGCACTTGTGATATATTCAAGAAAAAAGTCTTTTCAATGCAACTGAACTTCTTTTTCTGAAAAGCTTTGAGTTCCAATTTTAGAGAATAATTCAATAATTCAATTAATTTCTTTTCTGATTTCAAGTTCTAAATTTAGAAAAAGAAATAATATCTCAAGTTTGATTTCTCTCTCAATTCAATTCTTTTATTTTATTTTCAATTCAACTCTTGCTTTGTAATTAATTCTTCTTTTATAATAAATTAATTCCTTTTTGCATGATTAAATGGCAAATTTATTAATTAATTAAATATGCAAAGATATTTAATAAATTAAAATAGGATTATTTATTAAAATGATATTCTTGGAATGATTCAATTAATTAAATAAATATTTAATTAATATTGAGTAATTGACTTGCCATGTAATATTTGATGATTAAAGAATTAATAATGTGCTCAAAGTTGCCTTTTATTAGGACCTTGGTGATGTTGTCGAGATTAGGGGCCCATAGTTTAGATGACCATTTTTAGGGTATTACATTTTCCCCTCTTTGAATTAATGTGCGAGCAGCACGTTGGTTCAAAGAATATGTGATGTCTAGGAGATACTAGTTCTAAACTTGATTGATCACGAACCAGAGAAAGAGAAAGGTGTTTAGCTTGATTCAAAGCAATGAAGTTGAATGAAGTCTGATTAAAGCAATACTAATCCTGAACTTGATTGAACTAGGAACGATAGAGAACAAAGATACCGAACTTGAACTTGATTGATCAAGAAGCGGATCTTACTGATCTAGAACTTGATTGAACTAGACATAGTGAGCAAAGATAAAATCAATCTTGAACTTGATAGATCAAGATACAATGAGCGAAGATAAATTGTCCAGCTTGATTCGGTGCGATAAAAAATTGAACACCTACTTAGATTGAGCGTGTAATCAAAGATACTCTTTAAACTTTTGATTGAGTTTAAACAAATAATCAGCTTGATGAAAAGCAATGAAACTGATTAACATTAAGAGATTGATTCAGATGAAGACAAATATCAGCTTGATATGAAGCGATGAAACTGATGCCCCTAGCGATTGATTCAATTCAGATGATCGAGGGATCTCAACTTGATATGAAGCAATGAAGATGAGATGCCCCTTCGCAATAAGATTTTGATTGATTTTCTTTAGTTGAAAAAGATTTTGCTCGACTTTTGATGAAGATTTGTAAATTTTCTCGACTTTGAAGATGTGAGGTCATAAGGTCATGAATATGCTCCCTCGGGAGCAAAAGATGGCGAGGGTACATAATGATTATGGGCAATTTTTAGCGATGATAAGTTGTTTGAGCACATATGATTGAAGGAATTTTTAAAGATTTGGTATTGATTGATAAGAAATTGAGTTCAAAGTTGATTTGTAGAATAAAAATTGAAAGTCAGCGTTTATTCTTGAGAAATTGAGCACAATTAGAAAAAAGAATGAGCATTTGATGAAAAAGCACTAAGTGGTCCAAATTTTGTGAAATTGACTAGCAAAATGATCTCGAATTTTGATTTTGATCCCAAAAATGGAATCAAAATGGGCGAATTAGGTAAGGGTCCATTTTTCATTTCCATCGGAGCAAGTTGAAAAATTAGGGTTTTGGCTATATAAGGGGTAAAAGTGTCATTTTCAATTCATTTTAACCCTCCAAGTTTGAAAATTCAAAAAGCCTTCTGTGAAGAAAATGGTGGTCCCTACTCATGAGCATCGGTTCGAGTAGCAGAGATGACATAATCAACCTCGACACTATGAGCTAGTGGTAAGTGATCAATCTTAAGCCTCTTTATGTTCTCAATTTTGAACTTTTTTGTTGATTTTGCAATTTTTTGGCACATTGGAAGTCGGTTTTCCCATTTTGTCGTGCGAGACAGGATCCTGTCTCATATGACAAACTGTTGAAGTTTTTTTTATTGTTTGAGGCCATTAGTTTTTCATTCTAACCCCACCCTTCTATTGTACGACAAAATTCATAAAAGACCATTTTGTCGTCTGGGGTCTAATCTTTTGTCATATGGGGATCTTTTGTCATACAAGGCTCAATCCTGACTCGTACGGGTTGCTGCCCTTCTGTGTTTTGTTGTTTGGGAAACAATGAGCATTTTTGAAGATCTAAACTTGAAATTTAGATTTTTCAATTGACGTAGTTGGATTTACGTGATGTTTTACTTCTCTTGCAGGCTTATTTTGAATGTTTTCTGACGCTTTGTTGTTGGATTTTTGCAGGTTCAATTACCTCAAGTGCTCTTCAAATGCATGTATCCACCCACCATGACATTAGTTCGACAAATATCAAAGGTTGAGTAGGCTCATATTGATTTGTATGGTTTGATGCACCTTCTTGGTTTACTAGATATCCATGTGAATCATGGTATGCTCACAACATTAGTTGAGTGATTCCATTCAGAGCATAATACCTTCCATTTACCAGTTGGGGAGATGACCATCACTCCCAAGGATGTATATAGGATTCTCTGTATCCCTTTTGCTAGGGATAAGGTGGATTATAATGCAACGCTACTACCTGGATTATAGGTAGTCAGGCATGTCTAGTGAGGAGGTATAGTGAGGAGTTTTCTCTGGCTTGTGTTCTAGTAGGTTTTATCAGTTGTTTTCTGATGCCAGATAGAGGACAGCAAGGATTCCATTGTAGATAGGGCAGGATGCTAGAGAGGCTGATTGAGATGCCTTAGAGGCTTGGTTGGGGTTCCTGCATATTATCCCACATGTATCACGAGATGCATGAGATTGTGTATAGGGAGGGCAAAAGCATGGCTGCAGGTGTTTTGATTTTATAGGTTTGGGCTTGGGAGAACCTCTGAGTTTGTCGGTCGATTGTAGATGATAGCAGAGAGCCTAAGAAATCAATTGTATATAGGTATGCAGGTTATGTTATGCAGCCCGATCTAGGCAAGACCAATTTTTGGTGACGACAGCTGGATGACCTGATAGTCATGGTATGGAGAGCTTATAGGGGCTTAGAGCCATGGGATGACTGGCGGATAGTACGCAGGGATATTTTTGTTATGCATCCACTTACTGGTAGATCACAGACTGTGGTTGAGCGATTTCTAGTATCTCAAGTGATGAGGAAGTATGGTAGGCCTCAGGGGATCTCGCAAGAGTACACAGCATGCACGAGATATGCTGATGAGGAGAGGCGGGGATGGTCACTGAGGTTATCCTATGCCTTGAGTATCCAAGAGCTGACTAGTTTACAATGTGTTAGATGGGATTACATGGATGATGTTGTGGATGCAGGGGTATTGCCCCAGTACAGGGATTGGTTCCAGCAGCATCCATTCCCCAGATTCACAAATCCAGTTGAGCAGGCTCCTTATATTAAGGAGATTGAGGATGACACCCCCACACAGGGACATGGATAGAGATAGGGGTAGGGATAGGGACAGGGACAGAGAGTCGAGGCTCTAAGGTGGGAAAGTGGTGATCTTGGTGCTAGTAGCAATAGGGTTCCAACTGGGGTTGGACAATAGAGGGGTGAGGGCAGATCCCTAGGGAGTATAGGCATGAGATTAGGTGGAGCTGAGGAGGAGTGAGTAGTGTCGAGACAGGTCCAGAAGAAGTGAGAAGAGAAGGGTGGAGTTGGAGGTGGAGATGGGGGTGACGATCCTGCGAGAGAGCAGGGGATTGACGTGGGATGGTCGATGAGAGGACGTCTAGCAAAGCTACAATCACAGTTGACAGTGGCTCAGACTCAGCTGGTGGAGTGAGATCAATAGCTAACAGAGGTGAGAGCTGAGAGAGACCATGAGATTGTAGCTATGAGGGTAGAGCGAGACTCCTTGCAGAAGGAGTTTCTTCACCAGATGAGTAGGGCGGCATACTATGTTGCAGCTTACAACGTAGTAGTTCCAATTGCGCAGCAGGTTGTCCCCTACTCGTAGTACATGGCACGGTCGGAGGGAGCTTGGGCACCTCGTCAAGATCCTAGTTAGCAGGTTCCTCCTCCTCCACCTAGCGATGAGGGAGAGACTGAGAGCTAGATATTCTTTTTGTAGCTTTGAGATTTTTTTGTAGACACACCCATTTTTTGTAGCCTATACGATTCTTGCTCCGATGGGAGTTTGTATATGTCATTTTACGTCACTTTGTACTCTAAGACTTTATATGATATATATATATATACAAGGTCTATTTTGACTTCATCATACTTGTGCTGATTTGATTATGAGATACTTTCTATATGCTTTATTCTACACGTATGCACTTCTTTCAGTATGGATGTATGTAATGCAAATGATTATGCATGTCTATTTTTCTTTCTTTTCATATGCAAATAAATGAATGTGAATGAGTAATGAGTAATGCAATGTTTTCATTTTTTCTATGCAATAAGATGAATGGAAATGAGTAAATAATGAAACGTATGAATCTATATAAGATGCTTATGTATGCAGTTAACATCTCAATGCACAAGTACTCAATCGAAGAAATGATGAAAAGAGACCACTTAGCCAAGAAATGATGATGCATCCAACTCTCATAACATAAAAAGATCATTATTATCACATCAAAATCACTCTAAATTCACAAAATACAGAATGAAATACAAAATGATATGCAAAATGCAACCTAAACCTAGTCATTGGATTTAAAATGCTTAAGATTCATCACCGAGCATAACGAACATAACAAGTAGATTAGAGTTCCTTTCTTTTCAATGTACAATTTTAATTATCTTGTCCGCAATGACCCTTTTTTTATTCATATCCTTGGATAGATTTCGCAGGAACTCGAATTGCATCATAAATAAATTCCCTGAAAATAGACAAAGAAATGATGTGGACCTCCCTGTAGCATTCAAATAAGTGGATTCGAGGTATGTGAGGCAATTTCACCTTGATGTGAAGGCTCTTATCATAGACACCTAGCTAATTTTATGTTACCAGATCATTGGGATTCATTCCTACAAGCAGAAAACAAAGAAAATATTATGTCCTTAATCCTTGCTCCTCTTAGTCAAGATAGACTTCCTCGAGTTACTCAAAGGGATAATAATTGAAAAGCAATATAAAAGATAACACACAAAGCAAATTTTCATGCATAGCTCAAACTGTTTAGTGATTGTTTTCCGTGATGTTGTTTTGCTTGTTTACTTAGTGATAAAACTCTTCAGTAGTCAGGAGACAGGTGACTAACTCAACGTGGATGACCAGGTTTCACTGACAAAAAGATGACTTGGTTGATATTGCTTAGGATATGTAATGTGCTTTGTTGATTAACCTAAGACTAGGACATTGATCAGTTTCAAGCCATGAGGGTTCCAATGAACCAGGGTGTCATAAAAAGTGATTGAAATATATGTACAAGCAAAAGAAAAGATGCAGGAAAGCAAGAATGCCAACGTTGCGTTGATAGATGGAGTGCTTGAGTACTGTCAATCACCCATTCATTTTTTTTATTTTTTTTATTTTTCTGAGGACTTTTTCAGTTGTACATGTTGCTGGAGAAGAGAATGCTAAGTGAAGAATTTCTTCAAGTGGATGGTGTTAATCAGTTCATGGAGTTTTTCTCCTTCCGAGTTTGAGAGTTGATAGGCACTAGAGCTGAAGACTGCAGTAACGATGTAGGGACCCAACCAGTGGGTTCAAACTTCCCTTTGTTGTCTCGAAACTGCTGATTTTTTAGGATTTTCTCTCAGAACTAGGTCACCAACCTAAAATTCTCTTTGTTTAACTTTCTTGTTATATCCTTTGGACATTCTCTTCTGATATACTCTAAGGTGATCAAACACCACTTGTCGACACTCATTCAGCAATTCAAGTTCTTGCAATCTAGATATTTTGTGGTCTTCATCAGTAACAAGACCTTGCAAAGAAACTCTTAGAGATGGTATTTCTACTTCAATAGGTAATACTACTTCGGACCCACACACCAAAGAAAAAGGTGTAGCCCTAGTAGGTGTTCCTAATACTTGTTCTATAAGCCCATAATGTAGGATTGAGTTGTAGATGCCAATCTCTCCCAGATTTGTTCACTGTTATGTGCAAGATAGTCAATAGATTTTTGTTAGATGCCTTGGCTTGTCCATTACCTTGAGGATAATATACTGATGACCAATGTTGTTTTATTTTGAATTTCTCATAGAGCTCATCCAGGTCTTTATTCTTAAACTGTCCTCCATTATTAGTCATGATGGACGAAGGTATCCCATACCTACAGATGATATAGTTTAAGATGAACAAGGCAACTTGTTTACCAGTTGCTTTGATGAGCAGAACTGCTTCTACCCACTTGGTGAAATACTTGTGGCAGTTATGATGAATTTATGTCCGTTAGATGAAGCAGGATATATCTGACCAATGAGATCAAAGGCCCATTGTTGAAAAGGCCAATGTGTAGTGAAGGGTATGAGATCCCTTGCTGGAGCATGTATGAGATTCCCATGTAGCTGACATTTCTCACAAGTCTTAGCAAATTTAATAGCATCTTTCTCCATGTCTGGCCAGTAGTAGCTAGCCTATAGTAGTTTCTGAGCTAAAGTGACACCATTCAAATGAGATCCACAAATACCTTCATGGACTTCTGATAACACATGTTTAAACTCTTCAGTTTCTAGACACCTAAGCAATGTACCATCCAAACCTCATCTAAATAAATCGTTAGCAATGATAACATATCGTGAAGCATTTCAGGTCAGGTTTCTTTTCTCATTATGGGTAAGATTTTCAGGTATAATTTGGTCTCGTAGATAAGAGTAGATGTGGTTGTATCGGGATGAGTCATGTCCAATAATAGAACAGACTATTTGGGATTTGGGGGAATAATAGGTCGGGTAATGTAACTCTTTCACTAGGAATTCAAAGCAAAAATTGGATTCTTGCAACTCAGGTATAGATGCCAAGGTGGCCATAGCATCTATTGCTCTGTTTGTGGATCTAGGAATCTATTGGAATGATACAAAAGAAAAATATTTCTTGACATCATCCACCATCCTCTTATAAGGCATCAGTTTCTCATCTCGAGTCTGATATGTATCATTGATTTGATTTATGATTAGCTGAGAATCTCCATAGATGTGTAATTTTGCAACCTTCTATTCAATATCTAGCTTTATCCCATTCACCAAAGCTTCATATTCTGCAATGTTATTTGTGCAAGGGAACATAATCTTATAAGACTTTGGAATTGTATACTTATGAGGAGTAATAAATAGTATTCCAGCACCAGAACCATTTTGAGTAAAAGACCCATCGAAGAACATCTTCCAGGGTTGTTGAGTAAGATGCATTATTGATTCATCTAGAAACTCTATATGTAGCGGTTGAGTGTCTTCAAGTGGAGCTTCAACAAGTTGATCAGCAATTAACTATCCTTTTATGGCTTTGCATTCCACATATTCAATGTCAAACTCTATAGGGATCATGACCCATTTCGCCAATCTTCTTGTAAGTGTTGCTTTGATGAGAAGATATTTGAGCGGATTAATTTTAGCCACCAACTTAACTGAATGTGCTAACATGTAGTGTCTCAATTTTTGTGATGCAAATACTAATGCCAAGTATGCTTTTTCTATTATAGTGTAGTTCATTTCATAAGACACCAATGTTCTGCTGATGTAATAGATAGCTCATTCCTTTTTATTTTCATCCTGTTGTGCTAGAAGTGCCCCCAGTGATGAATCAGTTACTAATATGTATAAGATCAATGGTTTACCCTGAATAGGTGGCATCAATATTGGTGGATTCAACAGGTACTCTTTGAGTTGCCAAAGATGTTGTTCACATTCCTGATCCTAGTTGTATATTACTCCTTTCCTCAATACTTTTGTGAAAGGTTGAGCTTCATCTACTAGCTGAGAAATGAAGCATCTGATTGATTGGAGACATCCCTGTAGACTTCTCATTTAACTGATGTTCTTCGGAGGTGGCATTTCCATTATGGCTTGGACCTTCTTAGGATCAACCTTGATTCCCTTCTTTGAAATGATGTAGCCAAGTAGTTTACCAGATGTCACTCCAAATGCACACTTTTTTGGATTTAACTAGAGTTTGAACTTTTCTATTTTGTCTAGTATAGGAGCTAGCTCTTGAATATGTGTTGATCTCTTTGTAGTCTTCACTAAAGTGTCATCAACATAATCTTCCATATTCTTGTGCATCATGTCATGAAAAATAGTAGTGACTGCTCTTTGATAGGTTGCTCCTGCGTTCTTTAGCCCAAATGTCATGACATTCCAACAAAAGGTTCCCCATGCACAGGTGAAAGTCATCTTTTCTTGATCTCCAGGAGCTATTTTGATTTGATTATATCTAGAGAATCTGTCCATTAGTGAGTACATCTCATACCCAATAGTCATGTCGACTATCATATGAATGTTTGGTAATGGAAAGGCATCCTTCGGACAAGCTTTGTTGAGATCTTTGAAGTCAGTGCAAACTCTGATAGATTTGTCTTCCTTTGACATAGGTACTATGTTTGAAATCCATTCGACATAATCTATAGCTCTAATGAATCTAGCTTTTAGCAGTTTTTCTAGCTCAGCCTTGACTAGTAGTGCCACATGAGGGTGCATCTTATGGAGTTTTTGCTTGACTGGTTTAACTCCTAGTGTGATAGAAAGATGGTGCATGATGAGATCAGGATCCAGGCCTAGCATATCAGAGTACATCCATGCAAAGTTTATTTTCTTTTTTTAGAATAGATGAGTAAAATCCTTCAATTCTTCTGCTGATAGTGATTGAGATACATGAATGGTGGTGTCTCTTGACTCCTAATGTTCACTGGCTGAGTTGGCTCAATCAATATGGAAGATCTCTCCTGGAAGTGACTTGGCAGTGTATCAAGTATCTCACCTTTAGGCACCTCAGAGAGGATTTCACCTTTAGGTATGCCCTTTATTTTCTCTTTTTTAGATTCTGACACCGCCACAATGTGGTTTTTGCCATCAGATCTCTTATTTTTTATGTTTCTTGTTTTTGCGACTAAGATACTTGATATCCATTTTAGTCACGTTTTCACTTTGTTCACTGGTGGAAGAGTCCATAGGTTCAACTGCATTGAGATAATAGGCTAACGTAGTCATTGGAAAAAGTAGGTATATTCATGGGCTGGTTTTGTAAAGTACAATCAATTAGTTCTGGATGTAGTAAGGATAAATGTTGGACAGGTTCGAGAGCGTTCACAGTATTGTCATCATAACTACAAATCAAAAAGTCGAGTTCCAGAAGGATACCTTGCATAAATGTCTCGAGACCAGGAAGAGTTAGAACATGATTACTAAAGTTCACATTAATATTTAGTTGACCTGATCTAATAGACATACTTGTAGCGTCGTTCTCTATGCCAGACTAGACTTCATATTGTGGTTCGATAGCAATAAGATCAGTAGATAGTTTTTCATTATTTTCATCAAATGATTCAGAATTTGATGCTAAGTAGATATTGTCATGAATAGGACTATTGTCAGAGTCATCAAAGTCATCGGATGAAGTTTACGAGTCTTCTTCAAGTGATTTAGTGAGTATATGTATGGTATCAAAACCAACATCTTTAATGTTGCAAGTTCCTTCATGCTCTGGCTCATTTTTCATTTGTATCTGACACACATGTTGACATGATCTTGATGTTTCTATGATTTGTTGTCGTCTACTCCATTCAGCTTCCTTTGGATTGATGACCGGTTCTGCTTCTATAGCTTCCAATTCTTCTTGTGTAGTGCTATACCTAATTTGTTCTATCTTAGTATAGGGGTGCATAGATGAAAACATTTCTGGTATTCTTCCTTCATTTAGTCCTTGTTCATAGTCTGCTTGTCATCTTAGTCTGATTTCTTGTATTTCCTTCTCTAGTTTTATGCGCATCAGATCTTGAGTATCATCCGTGATATCGCTAGACTCTTCTGGAGTTTCTATATTGGATGTATCTGAGAGGTGGTTAGGACCCCATTCATACTCGTTTGAGTCAGTCTCTGAATCATCTACTTGCTGCCTACCAGTGTATGTGACTTGAACTTTCAGTGGTGCAAACAATTCTCTGATTCTTTCTACTTCGTCTCTTATATCCTCTGGGACCTCAACTCCTTGTATTATTGTAGCTGACATCATCGGAGCTTGAGTGTTGACTGTTTCTTCTTTCTTAACTGTTGATTCCTCTTTCTCTTTTACACACTCTTCTTCAATTTGTTGAGTGTTTGTTTCCTGTAATGTTGAAGGCGATATACTTTTCTACCACTTAGATTTAGAAGCATGTTTTTGGTCTGATGTTTTTTTTGGATTGTACCCTAGTCCAGCCTTATCATTTGTTGATTTTGTTTGCAGCTAAATCGGTTCAATAATACCCTCTTGATGTTTACTCAAGGGACCAGTACCTGAATATCCCATGCGTTGAATCATCTTGTAGCCAGGACCATATTGGGTTGAGGAAATCTCACAATGTCGTACCTCCTCATTTTGACTATCTTCCTTAAAGAGCCAACTACGAATAGCATCATCTTCTATTTCATCTGCCAAGGAAGTAGAAGACTGTACAAAAAGACCATCATATATGATATTCAGAGTTAAAGTTTGTGTTCTCATAGCCTTTGATGGTTTGCCCAACTATTTTGGTGATGGAGGGAAAGATACAAATGAAAGTACTGGTTCTATCTTATAGCCATCCATGTCGGTATTTATGATCTTCAATTTCTTTTCCAAGTCTTTCTTCAGAGCTTCTGGATTTTCACTTGTAGAGGATACCCTATTATGAGGCACAAAAGTATTAGCACCTTTTATTAATGCATTACAGGTGACATTTGTATTAGCAAAAATACTGACTTATGTTCCATTATAAGGAAATTTTAAGCATTGATGGTATGTTGATGGAACTGCCTTCATCTCATGAATCCACGGCCTGCCTAGTAAGATATTGTATGACAAAGGAAGATCAAGTACCTAAAAAAGGACATCTCTTTCTATAGGTCCCACCCTGATTGGTAATGATACCGGACCTTTAGAGGTCCTTTCTTCTTCATCATAGGCTTTAACTGTTATTTTCCTGGCGAGATCAACGACATTTGTAGAGAATCCTAGTTGTGTAAGGAGACTGTAAGTATAGATATTCAACCCCACGCCTCCATCCATCAAAACATGTTTGACTTTGTGTTTATTCATGGCTTCAATATGCAATGGCTGATTATGTAGATGATTTAGCGAGTTTTCATCTTCTTCAGAGAAGGTCAGATAGTGAGGTGAAGTTAGATGACCCACCATAATTGAAACCGATCAGTATCTAAATCTTTGGGAACATCAGTGGTGAGCAATACTTTGTCTAGGATCTCTTTGTGAGTAGACAAGAGTTTTAGCAATTCAAAGATTGATATTTGAGCATTTGTCCTTTTCAACTGTTCAACAATGCTATATCCAGAGGATGATGTTGAAGTTAGCCTTTTAAATTTATCCAAGGTCGATTCTTTTTGTTTGTTTGATGAGGCTGGTGGGTTTGATGTTGCTTGAGCTGGGTTGGAAGAACTAGCTCCTTGGAGAGTGACTTTCTTATGAGAACAGGTCGGAGCTCTTGCATATCATGATTCATTTGGTTTGTCTTGGACTATAATCACATTGCAATATTCTGATTGGGAAGGCTCAATCATGTTGATGACGTTGTCATTGCTGGTATAAGTATCATTTACTTTGGTACCTCCTTTGGTCTTTGATGAATCACCTTGTTCATAAATAGGTAAAGGGTCCTTAAATGCTTTGTGATCAGCATTGGTTGGGTGATTCCTGATAACAATTTTACTAGCATCTATGAGATCTTGAATCTCATGTTTGAGCTTCATGAAATTGTTTGTGTTATGACCTTTATTTTGATGGAAGTCACAGTATTCATTTTCTCTCCACTATTTTGGTTTGATTTCTAGATCATATGGTTTGGAGTTATCTAGTAGCATGATTAGGTCATTTGCCAATAGATTTTTGAAAACGGATTCATATGATTCTTCGAGAGGAGTGAAATCACACTTAGGTTTGGAAAGCCAAGGCTTCTCTTTGAACAATTCTTTTGTTTTCTTTGGAGGATTTTCCACTACAGTTTCAGCAGCTTTAAGTGCTTGTGTGCCACTAGCCAAGTTGAGTATCATGGGCTTTGAGTTGGTTTTAACAGTGTCTACTACTCCATCATTAACAACATTCTTATTGTTGTCTTTGCCAAATTTTGAATACTTGTTCTTCTCTTTAGAGCTAGATCCTGGTTGCATTTCTTTCCAAGGTGAGATGTCCCCCTTCTTTATGAGCACTTCTTCCATTCAAATGGCATTATCTACCATTTTGTTAAATGATGGGTGTGCTTGCATTTGGATGCTATATTTCAATTATGGGACCAAGTTATTGATGAATATGTCTATTTTCTCAGAATCTGGGATAGGTCATGAATGCCTGGAGAACATCTTTCTCCAACGTTGGAGGAAAGTAAGAAAAGGCTCCCCTGTTTTCTATTTAGTAATGCAAAGCTCGATCATAGTCACAGGATGTCGAATGTTGTATGAGTATTATTGTAAGAATAGTTGGATTAGTTCTTCAAATATTTTTATTCCTTTAGGTAGACTTGAGAACCATTCCATGGCTTGTCCTCCCAAACTCCTCAGGAAAAGGTGCATGAGATACGTTTGATCATGCATGAACTCCATACAGGCAGCACAAAACTCTCTGAAATGATCTTGAGGATCTGAGGTACCATCATATTTATCAAATTTTGGGATCTCAACTCGTGAAGGGAATGGAGTCATGTATAGATTCTTGTCAAATGGAAAAGGTCATATCGTCTCCAGAGAATATTGTTTTGGGGACTTATCCTTGTTCTTCAATTCTGTGATTTCAGTCTGTAAGGCTAGTAATATTTTGTGTACCATGACTATAGGTGATTATTCCTTTTTAGTAATGAGTGTCTGAACATCATATCCAGTAGGAAGTTTGGCACCTTGTTTTGCTAGTTCTAAAAAATAGTCTTCCTTTTCTCGAGCTAGGATAGCTTTCATCATTTTTTGGAAGTCTTTATCCTTTTGACAGTCATGAATTTCTTTTTCTGGAAGTTCAGTGTCTTCTACAGCTTCACTTGATGAGGAATCACTATCGGTTTCATGAACATCAAGGTTGTCTTTGTCATTGTATTCTATCTCATGTATAGTGGGAGATTCAAATTCATCAAAAATTGGTACTCCTGATGATGAAGGTTTGTCAGTGAGCTGGTCCTCCATGTAATATGGGTTATCTTGGTATGTGAAGGGTTGTCCTTTTCCTTTGGCTTCTTTCTTATGAGAACTCTTGATTTGAATAGGCATTTTTATGGATTACTGTGACCTAAAGTTGTTTGTGATTCAAAGGTCAAGATCAATTTTAGAGCTAGTTGTTCAGTTAACGTATTGTTTGGTAGAAACAACTAAGATTTAGTTTGGTTTTAGGAAAGGTCTATGTTATCACTGATTAAATTGGGCTTTCCTTTTCCCATGATTGGCTATGGTTTGTTGAAATTTTGAGTAGGGAACATTTTCAAATGCTTCAGCTCTGTTTTAGGCCTTAAGGGTTTAAGGGTTTTTGATTTTAGATCCTCTAATGTTTGTTTAAAACCCTCTGGTTTCTATTCTTTCGTTGCTTTATTCACTTAAGTAATGGGTCATGGGATCGTAGGAAGTGTCCCCCCTTGTCATCTACCTAGGAGGTCATGTTAATTAATCACAAAAATTTATGCCATATGTGTATTACTCCTAAAGTTGTCAGGCCCAGTAACTAGTGCGCATCTCGCGAATGAATCTATGGCTTTTGCTATTTCGCTAGGCGAAGTTGCGCGTAGTTTAAAACCAATGAAGTTGCGAAAATGACATGGCATGCCACCTAGGTGGTCTAGCTGGTTGATGAGAGTAAGTAAAATGGCGACATGTGGCATAAGTCACAATAGTCAGCAGGTCAGGATTAAAGGCTAAAAGGCGGGCCCCAGAGGTGAGTTAGGTCGCAAGTTAGGAGATGACCTGGCGGATACAGCTGTCAAGAATCTACTGGAGCCCAGTGCTTTCTCTCGGCATATAAAAAAGTGACGAGTCAGCTCTGAAGGTGACTGGACGCCAGGTGTTCAAAGTGAGTCAGAGGGCCCACCCTTCCCGAAGCCTATTCAGATGGTTAAATGTCGATCAATTAAAAAATGATCTGACGGCCCGTGCTATTTCATAAGGGTAAGATGCTCATGCTTTATACCATGCGAAATAGTGAAAGTGAACGATAACCATCCATGTGTCATGATAGATGGTCATGTCAGCTTCAAAGGTGACTGGATGTCAGGTGTTCAAAGTGAGTCAGAGGGCCACCCTTCCCAAAGCCTATTCAGATGGTTAAATGTCGATCAATTAAAAAATGATTTGACGGCCCGCGCTATTTCGCAAGGGTAAGATGCTTGTGCTTTATACCCTGCAAAATAGTGAAAGTGAATGAGAACCGTCCATGTGTCCTGATGGATGGCAACGTGTCCGGCGACATGTGGTATTAGAAGAAAGTTGTGGGCCCGCCAAGGTGGAATCGACGGTATAAAAGAAAGACATGCGGCTAGCATTAAGTTGAATGCAAAAGAAGTTTCAAGGCCAGTGGATGAGTGCCACGCGGTAACACATAGCCAATAGAGAAGCGAGACCCAACGCGGAGCCAAAGCTGTTAGTTAGTATAATGCTCGATCAAGTTTCTTTTGATCGGACGGTCGGTGCTATTTCGCAGGACCAAGCTGCCAGATAGTTATGCTTCACGAAGTTGCGAAAAAGCAAAATGAAAGACTTGCAGGAATGTTGTGACTCGTTGGAGTGAAAAATACGAATTCTCCTATGAATTCAATTTTGAAGGGACGGTCGAAGCATGCAGAATCAATGTTGTAGTTAAGACCCCGAATACAATATTTGATTTCCCATCAACTGGGTGAAGATATCTTTTAAAGAATTTTTGTAGAGGAGCGGATGTAGAGCTATTTTCTTAAAGTACAGAGCAAGTTAGTTCAGTTGCAGAGCAAATTCCTACAAAAAGGAGTGTCTATGATGATTTTCTAGAATAGTTGACATTGTCAACTAATCAGGCATCGAAGGCAAAAGAATCAATGCCTAGAGCTCCCCGTTTGAAGATAGGAGAAGGACTGTATGACAAGGGTAACTGGTTGAGAGACCCACAGGTTGGATTGTCTGGGTTGGGGTTATTTAAAACTGGATTTGGAATGAGAAATTCTCTGGCCCTGCAAAATAGTATTTGGGAATTAGATGTTGGGAAATTGGTAGTCCCAAGGGTATTTATGGACATAGATTTATTGACCCAAATTGCGCTCAACTATGATCTAGTCACAACAAGCATTTGGGATATAAATAGAAAAACCTTTATTGAGATTAATGCTGAAGAATTTAGGAAGGCTTTTGGGCTTAATGAGTTTACCAATTTTCTAGAACCCATAAATTTTAAATCATTAGCTCAAATTTATAGTGCACAAAGGAGTCATCTCAGGAACGGGCCTCTCAAGGAGTTTTTTGTGAAGATAGGTGGGCTGACAATTGTAGGACCCAACACACAAGAGCCCTTTTCATTGAGTATGTTCACCGTGAGGGCTAAAGGAATGTATTTGGCACTTTGCCAAGTTTTGGGAGAAGATGCTGAAGCAAATATGCCAAATCACTACCTGTTAATGATTGCTCAGATTTTGAATCCTTCTCTTGCAATTACATTTGATTATGCTTCTTTCATTGTTGATGCTATCCATGGAGGGTTAACAGGAATAAAGAATGGAAAGGTGGATAGGCCTTTCGGATGGTACTCACTCCTAATGCATCTATTTCTTTTCAAAGGTGGTGATTACTTTGCCAGTGGACTTGACCTTGTCATGGAGAAAGAAGGAGAAAAAATGTCAATACAATTATGGAGTACTGTGTTGTCATGGGATAGAGAGGATGTCAGTTTCTTGAAGTTTGAAAAATACTTTGCATCCAAGATCAGGACTCTCCTCTACTCGGAGAACCCAAGAATCCCCAAGGTTCTTTTGGAATTCATAAGACCAAAAGAATTCGCAGAAAACATAAAAATTGTTCACAATTGGGGTGACATTTATTTGTATCCAGTCTCGACAGTTTTCAGAGTGTTTGGTTTTAGAGGCACCCCATTCTTGTTACCTTACAAGGTCCCTCTCAAAGTGGGAATTGTAGAGATCCTTAGACAAATTGGTGGTGTACAAGAGGCGGAGTTGACAGGCAGGGGTAAAGGGACTATTTTCTCTGCAGCTACCAAAGCCCACCAATTTGTAATAACAAAGGGAGGTTGGAATTGCTTTGAGGATTTTCTCAAGCCTTATCATTTATCCACTATAGTGTCCAGGTGTGCTGATCTAGAAGACTTCTTCAATGGCATGTTTAGAAAGAAGGCAGCATGCAGAGGTAGGCCCCATCAATTTCAGTTTCCTGAAGACCTCATCAGAAATGAGTTTGATCTAGATGAGCAGGAGCTAAGGAAAGAGAAATGGATGGCTTATAAGAAAGCCTTGGATTTCGTGCATCAGTTTGATGCCAGCTATGACCCATTGTCTAGCTTTTTCCCTCTAGAGGAGAAAATAAAGTTTTTAATTGTTTGCTTTGAAGATGTGATGTAGACCCTAAAGAAAAATAGGGAAGCTGTAATCAAAAGCAACCCTGAAAAGGTGAGAATGATCCTAAGTAGGTCAGCTTCTAGCAAAGCAATCCCTCCTGGTGATTATACACTACACAAGAAATCCATTTATAGTGTGCTGATGCCTATGACAGGGGAGCCCTCTACCTCTAAAGGAAAGAGGAAGATACAAGATGTCATTGACATCCAAGAAAGCACTAAGAAGCAAAGGGTAGGGAAAGAAGTACAATCAGATACACCTTTGTATTCCCCATCCCAATCCCCTATCCATATAGGAAATGAGCAAGCAACAGCTGAGCAACTCCTACAGTTAGGTAGTCTAGGGGAAATTGCCTACACTTATGATGAAGTGGAAGAAGGAATGCCAGAAGAACCCCTTGCTGCTGAAATGGATATTACCACCACTGAACTCAAAGGCCAGGAGTGGAATCCTAAGATAAAGTAGGCAACTAATGCCTTCTTGGCTGACAACAATTTTGTCACATCAGAATCATTTATGCAGTTTATATGGAAATAGAACATAGATAAATATAATGCTAGATGTGAAAAGAGAAAGGCTAAGTAGAATAATAAAGATCCAGCCCTAATAGAAGAGGAAATAAAGCAAGAGATGATGGAAGAATTCAAAACCATCACCCCTGAGCAAGGGAGAGATATAGTGGCACATGTTGGAGTGCTTATTCTACCCGAGTGGGATATAGCAGACGCCCTGGTACTAGACACGGTGAGGAAAGAGACAAAACCCATGGAGGGAATTACTTTTATAAGGATAATGTTGCACTCGTCATGTGGTCTCTTAAGAGAAATGAGAGTAAGAAGAGAAAAGATACCCCAGGGTCAAGTTACCTTGGTGGGTTGATGGTGAAAAGAATGCAGAGTACAGGGGTAGTGGAAGCTGCTAGCACTGTGCTAGAGACTGCAAAATTTAGTGTTGCAGTAGCGGAAAAGGAAGCCAAAGAGAAAGAGATCCTCCAAGTCAAGTTGGAAACAATTTTGAAGGCCTATAACAGTACTAACTAGGAGGTAAGAGGTAAGGATAGCATCATTGCTAAGCTGCAGAGCCAGTTGAATGGACAATACCATCAAGGTGAGTCTTCAACACTGATGATTTCCTTTTCTCCTGCAAGACCTCCACCTACTAGCCCTATCATTGAGTTTCCACCATCTCCAGCACCCTCCAGCTCTCAAATAGTTGAAATTACTCCTCAAGAATTAGAAAACTTAAAATAGCCTCAGGCCTTATATGCGAAGAAGTATGAGGAGAGAGTAAGGGCTACAATTTCCAGTTTTGCAGATACAATGAATGCCTCATTGCTCTACAACAATGTAGGTAAAATTGTGGACATATGGAACGAGCTTAGGGGAGCCAAGGCCATTTTGACACCTATTTTTGACAAATGGAGGCCTAGGCAGCAAGATTTAGAGTTTATGTGTGTATCCTGCGATGAAGCAAGGGCCAATCCCATCATTAGATCCACTTCTGACATCACTAAATTTTTAGTACAATTAGCAGCAGAGGTGGATAATGTTGATAGGAAGGTTAGTTTGTGCAAAAAGGAGTATATTGATCAAGTTTTTGAGTTGCTCCCAGGAGTTTTTGCTAGCCTAGATCAATTAAAGGACAAACAAATGTGGCTTAAGGAGATAGAAGCTAAATTGTCAGCAAGAATTAAAGGAATTACTGATTTAGATGATGCTTCTTTCTTTGTTTTGACAATATAGGAAATAGAGAAAATTAAGGCACATTATAGTCTTCTCAATTCGGAAGTCAGCAAATTGAGAAACTCTTGGGCAAGGTTGACTAAAGCTAAAACTAAAGTGATTAATTTCTCATAGCCGACCGATGATGTGTACAATGAGTGGACAATAAAATATGCCACTCATGATATGGAACAACTAGAGAGTGCCCCTGAAAAGGTGGAAGAGGTTGCAACCAAACAGCCTGTTGAAGAAACTGCAGAGGCTGAAAAGAGCTTGTAATTGTTTTTGTGAAAAGATTGTAACTGAAAAGCGGAAAATTGAACCCTAGGCATTCCCCCACTCCATGGAGAGAGAAAGGAGGTCACTAGGATTGATGGTTTCCACTTAGGAGAGACTTTACATTCAAAAGAGGGGTTGAAACCCACAAGATCCAATCCCAGACAATGCAAGACTGGATTCTAAATGAGTTTCAAGGGTTAAGACATCAAGGATACCCTCTTTTGTAAAGAATGTAGATAGAATGATTGAACTAGGAATGCATGTAAAGTAAGAAAGATTCACTTGTAGATAGAGATAGGGACACAAGATGAAGCTATGGACCTAAAATTAGCAGTAAAATGTTGAGACGATGTTATCCTGCAAATTTGAGCGAAAGTTGACGAGACGATGGTGCTCAGAGTCCACACGGTCCTCCAAAAAATCCGCGAAACGAAGGGGGATCTGTTCATCTCTGCACAAGGATTCCAGATCTTCAATTACAGCTGCGTACCTACAACCTACACAAAGAAAAGAGAGGATGATTGGGGGGTTAGGGATTAGGGGTTTGCCTTTAGGTCAAACCCCAGTTTTGGAATTAACCAAGAAATGAGAATGTTGTAAATGTAGATGTTTGTAATGTAATCAAGTACTGATACCTTGTTGTAAGAATGTTTGTATTCCTACATGCGAAGGTGTAATGTATGTTGTATGTTGTAAGTGATCTCCTCTTCAATGGTTGAATCCTTGTCTTGAATGCAACACCTAGCCTTGAATGGAGACTTAGAATACTCAATTGCTTGAAGGAATGCTTGAATGCTTGAATGTTTGAATGTTTGCCTATCGCTTCCATGTCTTGCACACATATGTCCCTTTTTTTCTTTCCCTTTTGGGAGAGGAAATGTAGTTTATATACTTGTCAATTAGGGTTAGGAGACTGATTTTTCTGACCTTAGGCCGACCTAGGAACATTATTTTCCAAATTGCAAACTTAAAGACCCGATGCCCAACAAGAGACCGGGCCCAAAATAGGGCCAGGGACTAGGGCACTGGGCTCCATGGTCCTGAGGGACTAGGGCGCTCGACGCCATGGTCCCACCTCCCAGGACAGCAGGGTGCAAGGAGGATGAGGCCAAGGTGTAGAAATATGCAGTTTTTGACGTCAGAAGCAGGTTTTGAGGTCTCCATTTAGGCTCAATGTTGCACCGCCATCGTGAAGACCCAAATGCAGTCGAAATTGCAATTGTCACAATTTTAGGATGCTACATTTAGCCCCCACTTTAGCGGGAGTATAAGCATACGCCCATACTTCCTGTAAAGTACAAGGAAACAATATGAAAGACTTTCACCACGTCAAGGAGGCAAGATACACCAAGCCCCTAGTGGACTAAGGATCTTACGACTTTGATTGACAAAGTAAAAGGGAAGATCATGAGGGAGAACCATGACTATCAGTAGTAAGGTTCCCTCACTATGAGTCATGCAAGAAAACTACCAAAAATTTTCAAGGCAAAGCTAAGTTTGCCAAGAAATTTTCAAGTATCCTGAAGGGATATGAATGGAGTGTATGCCCCCTACATTAAAGCGATCGCACATGCCTCATCGGGGGTGATTTCTTTAAGGTAGTGATACATATAAGAAATGAGAAGGGAAAGGAGCACGTTATCACAAGGATTTAGCGCCCAAGTGTGAGATAAGCCCAAGGATAATAGACACAAAACACAAAGCACAAGGTGACTTCGCTTTCCTTGGGGTCAGTATGTTGTATGATAATTCATGTATATCATATGTATATATGCATAAGTGTTCTTCATTCCCCAATCAAGGAAGGTCACCTAGAAGAAGGGAACACATGTGTCTTTTGAGTCAACATGAGAGAGACCAAAAGAGATCTCAATGCTTTGCATCATCCTCAAGTAGACAACACTAAGGACAACAAATAGAAGAATGAGAATAACACATAGAAGAAGTAACAAAAGAGATCAAGAGAGGAGGAGAGAGTCTGCTATGCTAATGAAACTAGTCTAGCACGTCATCCACCCCCCAATCTTGCTGATCAATATTTTGGGAAGGCAGGAAACACGCTAGAGGAGGAACTTCCAACAAAGCAGATGGAGCTATCACAAGATCCAAACAAGGGCTATGTTCATGTTCCACGCCACGTTGTTCTTGTCTAGGAGCTAGGATAAGTGCTTTAGAAAATTTGTTAGATAAATGGTTATCAACATCAACATATTCATATTCACTATCAGAAGAAAGAGGAGTAACATTTTCATCATGAATAACATTTTCATCTATATCATCATCAAGATTTATAAAAATAGGATCTTTAACTCACACAGGATCAAGACCATCATGCATCTTATGTTTAGGAGATTTTGGCTAAATTTTCGTCTAAGGAGAAAATGGAATAATACTAGCTGAAGGTGTTTTTGGGGATTGCAAAGTTTGAGAAGTAGTTACCTGAGCTCTAAGATGTTGCTTTCATCGGCGTTCACGTGCAGAACGATTTCATCTAGTCTTAGTAGGAAGTTGAGAAGATTGAGGAGGAGGAATGTTCTCATCCTTATCACTTGGGTGTTTAGGTTGTGGTTCTTAGGTTGAACAATAGGAGAAGAGGAAGGTCTCTTCTCTCTATAAGAGGAAGGAGGAGGAACTGCTCCATATAAAGGAGGAATATCTGGTTTAGGAAGGAGACCAAGTCCATCATGACAATGAGGTATAGGTCTACTTTTAGAAAGTTTATTAGACATAGACATAGTCACATCCATAGGGATGGGTTGGGAATCTTCTTGAGGAAAGACATTAGTTTTATCTTTCAAAGGAAGAACTTCCTTCTCAAGAATGATAGGAATATCAAGTTTGGGTGTTCTAGGTTAACTTAGAGATAGGATCATATCTTTTTTCCACTTTTGATAATATTTGAAAAGGTGATCACTCCGCGGTGGAAGAGATTGGAATTGTTTAGGCCAAAAATAATCAATAGGAACGCTAGAAGTTCTTTCAGCTGGTTTAAAGAGACTATGATTGATAGTAACAACTTCACCATTATGGGGAAATTTCAAACACTTGTGAATAGGAGAAGAAATAGCTTTCATGGAAGATAGGAAAGGATAGCCTAACTTCACACGAAATTGTTCGGATGATGGAATAATAGAAAAGTCCACATCAAGGGGTTTGTTATGGACCTCAATAGGTAATGTAATAGAACCAATTGCAGGAGAAGAAAATGCATCAAATAATTTCACAACCACATTTCTTTTGTCATAGATCACTTGATTCAATTGCAAAGTAAAAATAAATTCTTCAGTAATGACATTAACCATACAAGAAGGATCAATAAGCAATCCACGGCAAGGTGTATTCTTGACTTTTGCAACTATATATAAAGGACCATCAGGTGCCTTGATAGTTTCACTGGAATCAAATGTGATGGAAGGCTCTTCAGGGATTTTCTGTTGTTCCACAAAGTTAATCACATTCGGAGTCATAGACACAAGACTATCAGGTGAGAAAGAGGAATCATTAGTCTCAATCACATTAGAGGTATGAGAAGGTAATGGATCAGTAAAAATTTTAAGATTTTGGTTAGGAGGAGCTACAGATGTGTTGCCTTTATCATTCACACTAGAAACAAAGATAGTATTATTATCAATCAAATCTTGAATTTTACCCTTTAAAGCAAAACATTTTTTGGTATCATGCCCAGGTTGACGATGAAATTGACAAAAAGATTTGTTATCAAAATAGGGTGAATTAATCTTTGTAGGATCTATTCACTTTATAGGAGGGAGAGTAAGCACATTTTGTTCCAATAACTTATTCATAATACTATGCAATGATTCATTCAAAGGAGTAAACTTTCTCTCTTTCTTGAAAAACTTAGAAATAGGAGGCACACCTGATGCTGCATTCACATTGTTGTTGATGATGTTTTCATTGAACTTAATGACCTCTCTGTTTGGTTTAAACTTCCCAAATGGTTGTTGACTACTATCACCCTTATCACTCAGAGCCATAGGATTTGCTTGTTCCATTTGACTCACAGTCAGTTGATAATTGTGAAGAGTTGCGCACAACTGTTGGAAAGAAGTAAACTCAGAAAACAGAAGTTTTTTGTCTAATATCATTTTGTAAATTAGAAATAAAGATTCTTTGAATATCATTGTCAGGTACTGGAAAAGAAATTTGAGCATACAAATGCTTATATCTACCAATGAAATCAGTCACTTTTTCTTTAACACCTTGTTTACAATGCATTAAATCAATCAAAGTAACTTTAGGACTTATATTGTTTTGAAATTGTTGAATAAAAGCATTTGCAAGTTGTTGGAAAGAAGTAATAGAATAGGAAGGCAACGAGCAATACCATTGTAGAGCTTTATCTCTCAATGTTCTAGTAAACAGTTTTGCAAGCAACCTTTGGTCATGAGCAAAATCGGTACATATTGTTTGAAAGGTCTTAACATGTGTTAGAGGATCACCCTTACCATTATAAAGCTCCAATTGCGGGATTTCAACATGCTTAGGGGGGATAGCTCGAACAATGTCAAGAGAAAGTGGTCTCGCAACATCGAATGTGGGCACACTAGACTTAGATTGATTCATAGAGGCAATTTGTTGTTGTAAAGAAGAGACAGTTTGTGCAAGATTGTTAATAGTTGCTTCAGTCGAGGAGTTCATATTAGACGTGTTAGATTGTGATGGAGGTATTATGTTATTGAAAGAAGGTATTGATTGAGAGTAAGGTTGCGAGACACTATGATAGTTAGTCATAGGAGATGATTGGAAAGGAGGAACACTACAAGGAGGAATGGAAGGGTTAAATGAATTGCCCCCTTGCGTCATGTTCATTTGTGGAGATGAAATAGGAACACTCATTGAAGGAGGAATGAATGAAGAAGTAGGATTGCCCCCATGACTGGTGATCATAGGTGGAATGTTTTGTATTGAAGTAGTCATTATGTTTGATGTAAAAGTAGGTATACTAGCAATAGAAGTTGTCAAAGGAATAGAATGATTGACTTGCGTAGGAGGTTGTGTATAACCTAAAGTTTTGGCACAACTCTTCATAGGCATCACATTCGAATCCACAATGTGTGCAATACTACGCAAAATATCAATTCCATTCTTATCACTTTGAACCATATGTTTTAGACCCTTAATTAATGAAAGAGCTTCACTATCGGGGTATTCTTGAGACATCCATTGCTGAAAATCATCAAATTGGTTATCCAATTTTGAAAGTTATTCTACAGAAACCTCATTGAGAGCTTCTTCATCATTAAGAGGATTAGAGGAATTACCCATGTCCTCGTTAAAAAGGCCATTCAAATTAGGTTCCATCTCCTCGGTAATTACACCTTGGAAGGACTTAATTCTAAGGCTTCGTCTAATGGGAATAGTGTAAGTAGGGCTTATTGTTGTAAAACTCATGCACTAAAGAGAGAGAGAAGATTTTGAATTTATTTTCGAATTTAGAGGTAGCAAATTTCAATAAAATCAGCCAATCTCGTAGATTTAAGCTGTTAAATACAATCAAGACAATCTCCTGAAATTTCAAAAAAAATGTCGAGGACCGTGGCGAACGGAGTGCACACGGTCCTGACAACTTTTTTCGAAATTTTCAGAGATGAAAGTTATGATGATTTTAAAGCTAATCTAAAAAAATTGAGTGATTTTACGATCTGTAGATAGGCCAAATTAAAGTTGCAATCTCAAAATTGAACCCTACCAAGATTGTTGAAAAAATGCAAAATTTGAATTTTGAAAAAGAGAGGGAAACTGGAATTTTGAATTTTATGATTTTAGAGGGAATACTAAAAGCAATGCAAGTTTGGAAATTTAAAAGTTGACTCGATTTCATGCAAAATTCAAATTTGAAAGTGGAAATCAAAGTTGCTACAATTAAACACTTAATTTCAAAAGTCACAAACTGCAAGAATTTGAATAAAACACTGAAATTTCGAATGAATGCCAACACACTTTTTAGATTTAGGACAGTAAGAAACACAATTTTAACACAACTTTCAATTTCAACAATTTTTGAATGATTATAAGCCTTAATCCAGGCATTCACTAGACCAACTTTGACTTTAATTTTAAAAGTGTTATAATTAATGAAATTAGCCAAGATTCTAGATTTTAGCAGAAAAATATAGTAAGATCTAGCTCCCGAAATTTCAGAAAAAATGTCGAGGATGATGGCGCTCGGGGTGCACACGGTCCTCGTAACTTATTTCAAAATTTGCAAGGATGAGAGATATTGTGATTTTGTTGCGGAATCCAAAGTTACAGCTGATTTGGAGGTGTTTTGATCAGTGAAATCGTCAGTCAAAGGTTGAATCAAGAGGGTTTTAAAAATTAGGGTTTTGACACTTAACCACTTAATTTTCAGAATTAAAGCACAAATATGAATTGACAATTTTCAATAGAAGGGTAGATCTAAAACAAGCATTAACAATTAAACATTTCACAAGCTCAAAAGGAAAATTTAGGGTTTTTATGTAATTAAACTCTAAAATTTGCAAAAGATCAAACATGGAAATGTAATTAAGGAGGCAAAAAAATTTCAAATCTAACCATGAATAATCAGAATTAGGATGTTCACATCAGGTTCACCAAAATGTAAAGCGAAATATCGAACCCTAGGCGTTCCCCCACTCCGTGGAGAGAGAAAGGAGGTCACTAGGATTGACGGTTTTCACTTAGGAGAGACTTTACATTCAAAAGAGGGGTTGAAACCCACAAGATCCAATCCCACACAATGCAAGACTAGAATCTAAATGAGTTTCAAGGGTTAAGACACCAAGGATACCCTCTTTTGTAAAGAATGTAGATAGAATGATTGAACTAGGAATGCATGTAAAGTAAGAAAGATTCGCTTGTAGACAGAGATAGGGACACAAGATGAAGCTACGGACCTGAAATTAGTAGTAAAATGTCGAGACGATGTTGTCCTACAAATTTGAGTGAAAGTTGACGGGACGATGGCACCTGGAGTGCACACGGTCCTCCAAAAAATCCACGAAATGAAGGGGGATCTGTTCGTCTCTGCACAAGGATTCTAGATCTTCAATTACAGCCGCGTACCTGCAACCTACACACAGAAAAGAGAGGATGATTGGGGGGTTAGGGATTAGGGGTTTGCCTTTAGATCAAACCCCGGTTTTGGAATTAACCAAGAAATGAGAATGCTGTAAATGTAGATGTTTGTAATGTAATCAAGTATTGATACCTTGTTGTAAGAATGTTTGTATTCCTACATGCGAAGGTGTAATGTATGTTGTATGTTGTAAGTGATCTCCTCTTCAATGGTTGAATCCTTGTCTTGAATGCAACACCTAGCCTTGAATGGAGACTTAGAATACTCAATTGCTTGAAAGAATGCTTGAATGCTTGAATGTTTGAATGTTTGCCTATCGCTTCCGCGTTTTTCACACATATGTCCCTTTTTTTTCTTTCCCTTTTGGGAGAGGAAATGTAGTTTATATACTTGTCAATTAGGGTTAGGAGACTGATTTTTCCAACCTTAGGCCAACCTAGGAACATTATTTTCCAAATTGCAAACTTAAAGACCTGATGCCCAACAAGAGACCGGACCCAAAATAGGGCTAGGGACCAGGGCATTGGGTGCCATGGTCCTGAGGGACCAGGGCGCTCGGCGCCATGGTCCTGAAGGACCAGGGCACTCGGCACCATGGTCCCACCTCCCAGGATAGCAGGGTGCAAGGAGGATCAGGCCAACGTGCAGAAATATGCAGTTTTTGATGTAGCAAGCAGGTTTCGAGGTCTCCATTCAAGCTCAACGTTGCGCCGCCATCGTGAAGACCCAAATGCAGTCAAAATTGCAAGTGTCACAATTTTAGGATGCTATAGTAACCTCTCTATTTTGAAATAAATGATTGTAACAAAGTCTCCTCGAGAAGTCCGAAGCTTTGTGCATCTATGTTGTTATAAATGGATACCAGGACTAGAGGAAAATGGATCGCAAAAGAATTGTAAGAAAACGCTGCAAAAATTTATCTGAGCTTTTCTAAGTCTAATGGAGAATATTCAAAAACTTCTTGTAATATTTCTTGAACTTAATATCAATATACAGACCATCGGTTTTGAGTGAAGCTTTGTGTCGTCTTCAAGTGTGTTTACAATTTGTTTACTGTTTTCATTCTGAATAATCCAAGGTTATTTTGTTTGAATGGAATTGCAAAGCAATTTTTAGTAGAAGTGTTCACTATCTTTTCTCTTTAGGAGGGAGATTAAAGATGCGGGGATCACTCATACCAGTAAACTCTTTGGAAGGGACTTTGAATTTTGATGATCATAGCTTAATTTGGCATGCATAAGTTCTTGTAGGTGTCAGGCATATACAAGGATTAATAGAAACCAAGCCAATGGGATGCATAAAGATATTTTGTTTGAGGAGTATTATCTGAGTTTAGATGACTCTGTGACCTTGGATAAGGCACTGGTATTGATTGAAGTTGTTTATTGTATGTTTTGTTGATCAAAATGATGAATTTAAGTATAATTTCCATTCTTTGTTTTTAGTTAATTTCAAAGTGAATAGATCCACTAGTTTTCTGGACTGGTTTGCTGTGGGTTTATGTTTGAAAGTGTGAATTCAATTCTCAAAGGTATACCCACCTGGGCTCTGAGTAAGTCCGAAGTGTAGAAGGTTCAATCAAACCTTGTCATATGTTGTCTTGAGAATTTCCTTATCTTTGATATCTCTTCTACACCAAGTTTAATCATATTATTTTAAGGATGTTAAAGAGAATCAGATTTTGAAGACAACAAAAGTGGCAACTCTTCTGGGGAGAGTTACAATAAAGATATAAACACAAATCTTTGTTGAGGCTTATAAAGAAAATTGTTGTGTGTTTGTGGATTGGACTTCTTGTTTTCATAATTCCCATAGTTTTGTGGGTGGTGACTCTGTTACTTTTGAACCAGTCCTTGTGAAGATACAAATATTTCTAAAAGGAAGACAAGTGAGATGCAAAGAGCAAAAAACACGAGATCATTCATGAAGAAACATCCTCGTGAAACCTTGCAAGAAGGTCTGCCAGAACAGTCACAGAGAGGCCAGAAGAGATCTGTGTTGCATGAGCCATCAAATGCTGCTTGGGTGCAGAAAAACAATAATACTGGTAAGATGCCTGATCGACCTATTTATGCAAAGTCTAATTCATCTTCCAGAGATTTAGAACATGATATCTTAGGTTTCCATTCGGGATCATTTGGAAATATTGATAATGCACCTATTTTAAATCAAGATCTATCTCATGTTAGTGTTTCTGCAAGAGATAGAACCAGTTCAAATGCAATTAGGCACTTCGTTCCTAGGACAATTGATGGGAACATTAGTCTGATTGACATAGATCAAGTTAATGCGTCTGACACCGAAGAAAAATTCCCTGATGAGGATAAAGTGTCTCAAGAGATTGAAGATTTAAATAGAAGAGTCCATCATTTAATCTCCCTAAGAGCCCAAAAGGAGGCAAATAAGGAGAAGGAAGTTAAAGCCAAACTAATGGAAAGAGATAGGCTTCTTAGATAGATAGCTGATCTTGAAGTACTTGCTAAGGAGAAAGAAAAAAGTGATGAGGAAGGCCCTGTGATTAGAGAAATTCTAATCCCCAAAACTAAACAAGCTTGTAAGTCAGTAGCCTAGCTAACTAGGGAAGTATTTAATGACTCCCAGTTTCCTGAAGCCAACATAGATAAAGGAAAATAGAAATGGGTAGATGATGGAATAGAATCTAAAACTGCAGAATAGATCTCTCATAAGCTTTTAGCACATGAGAGAGAAATGGAAAGGATGAGGAAGGAAAAGGAAGATCTCCAAATGGAATTAGAAAAGGCTGAGTTAGAAGCAGCAAATCAGGAAGTAAAAAGAAAGATTAACTACTTAAAGGCTCCCCCTATTACATTCCCATCAGAAGATCTTAGCAAGCCTAATCCCCAACATATTTCCCTTCCTCAGGCTAATACTCAACCTGCAGTACAAGCTAATATTGCATCAGCAAGTCAAATCCCTGTGAATAAACAGTACACCCAAGCACCTCAATCTCCAATCCCAAAATCTAAAATGACCATGGGAAATAATAGTGTTATTACCCCTTTTCAAAGAAGACCAATCAATCTAGAACAATATAGACAATTGTTCTTTGATGGGATCCCGGGATATCCAAATCATGTTCCCACTGAGTTAAGAGACAGACTCCATAAATTTGTTGGGAACAATGCAATTAGTGTTGAGGAACATCTGAAATCTTTTGGGGATCTAATAAATGATTATGAGATAGTAGATGAAGATGTTATTATGAAACTGTTTGTTCAATCCCTAGTTGACGATGCAAGAGATTGGTACAAAGGTCTTCCAGTCAATAGCATAGGGTCATGGGAAGATTTTAAAAATTGCTTTCAAGAGCAGTATGGTGACAAGACTAATGTGAGTTTCATGCTAAATGAGTTCAACAATATTAGAAAATCTGAAAATGAAATGGTCACTGATTTCAATGCCAGATTCCAGAAGGCCATGCACAAATTGTATCAAGTGATGAGGCTAGATGATAACATGTGTCTTAATACATATTACAATGCATTTGATTCCAAGATGGCCTATATCTTGAGAGATAAAAATCCCCATAACTTGAGAGATGCTTTTAGAATTGCCATAAATGTAGAAAGTAACAGAAAAGCATCTGGGAAATTAGGAAGAAGGACAGATGGTAGATTATGGCAAGAAACCAAATAGTAACCTAATAAAGTTGCTAAAGAGGATGATAAGATAGAGAAATTGGTTACTGCTATGAAAGATCTGACTGCCAAGGTTAACAAAAATGATAAACCTCATTATAACTGGCAAGATAGACCCCCTAGATTACATGATATGCCATATAATACCAATTGGAAGGATGGTAAACCCCAAATTGAGAAGCCCAAAATTACCCAAAGTCAAGACACACTGGATCCCTTGAAAGGGAAAACTATTCACAATATAGAAAATACTCCTTGGTGTAGTGCTTGTGATAGACCACATTCTCCTCATCAGTGTGCAGTGGCTCAAGCTCTTGAAGAATCTATGAGACCAGAAGCAGAGCCTGACATTAATATGTTTGAAACCATCATAGAAAGTGATGAGGAATCTGTGCAATGTGAATGCAGTGATGTGTTGGATAATGAAAAGCTAGTGCAAGGACAGTTAGCCTTAGATTGGCATCCTACATTGAATGTGGTAACAATTGAAGATGAAGAGGTTCATCTTAGGAGGCCTAGTGAAGAAGAAGTTAGAAATCTCACTAAGGCTGCCATTGCCAAAGCAAAACATAGCTATAACCTGAGAAGCACCAAGAGACACACTGATCAGGGTGAGTTGGGTTCTATGTTCGTAAAGGAAGTTACTAAAAAGGGGGCATCAAGTAGTGCTACTACTATTCCTAAGGTCGGTCAAGAAAAAGGGGAACAAGTTAAAGATGTACCTAAAGGCAAAGATGATAAAAATGTTGGTGATGTACAAGGAGCAGAGATAGTGAAAAGGGCAAGTCAATTCAAAATAGAAAGAGTTAGGGCTAACACTAAAAAGTGCAGTAGTTCTACATTTGACATGGCCCAAGCTCTTACTCAAATGAAGGTCATTGTTCCATTAGTAGAATTATTAAAGATTAAAGAACATAAGGACGCTGCTTTGTCTTTATTCTCTAGTATATCTGATAGTGACACAGTCTTACCCACCGGTTCAGCCAAAGTTGGAAAGGATCAAGAGTTCCAAACCCCAGAGGTTTATGTTGGAACCCCTATCACTCAAGAGCCTTCTCAGGTAGATCCCTTCTATGTTACCCTATTAGTCAATAACCAGTTGATTAAAAATTGCATGATAGATTCAGGAGTTGCTGCCAATGTAATGCCCTATGGTGTTATGAAAGAGTTAGGGTTATCAGTAACCACTGTGTATGGGAAGTGCTATGCCATGGATAATAGAGAGGTGCCTGTGATAGGTATGATGAAAGATATAGAAGTAAAAATAGCAGCATTCCCTGAAGCCACTTACAAAATGGATGTTATTGTTACTGACACTAAACCCCACTATGGTATGTTACTTTCCAGACAATGGGCAGCAATAGTAGGGGGAAATGTTCAACTGGACTTATCCTATGCCACCATTCCTATTAATGGTAATCAGGTCAAATTATACAGAGAGCCATGAGCTCCTAGGATAATTGAAAATGTAGACCCTAGTATGCTTAATTGTATAATTGATGTAGATATAGATAACTTTAGACTTCAACCAATTTTACCTCGATTGAATAATACTGACCCTATTGTGGTCGAGCTACAAGCACAACAATATGGATTGTGGCAGATGTATTTTGATGGAGCTTGCTCTAATGAAGGATCTGGAGCAGGGGTTCTTTTTGTGTCCCCATCACGTATAACTTTTAAGTATTCATTTTTATTGGCATTCCAATGCACAAATAATACTGCAGAATATGAAGCCCTGTTACTGGGACTTGAGGTTGCCAAAAGGCATGGAATCCAACTATTGAAAGTAATGGGGGATTCAGAATTGGTTGTCTCTCAGGTGAGATCTAAATATGCATCCAAGAATGATAGATTAAAGCAATATAAGCATGCTGTTTGGGATACTATTGAGCATTTTGATGCATTTTCTATTAATTGGATAGAGCAAGCAAAAAATATTATGGCAGATTTCCTAGCTAATGTTGCTTTGAAAAATGATGATGCAACGCTAACCGGTATTTCCACTATAGAAATAAAATCTAGGCCTGCTATTCCTAATAATGTGTACAATTGGAAAGTTTTTGTTGATGATGAAGACTTTCTTAGGTTTATCCAATGTGTTGATGATAATGATGGACAAAAGATTGATTGTAATGCATTGGTGGAAGTGGTAGACAATAGAGAAACAATGTTTGGAAATGATGTGGTCCACTTGGAAACCAATGAGATACCTAAAGGGCTAGTGGAGCTGGAGATCATGTTTAGTTATAATGATAGTCACTTACATCAGCAGTCTACAACCAAGTTGGAAGAGTTAGAGGAGGTAAACCTGGGGACAGAATCATCCCCTAAGTTGGTATATATTGGAAAGAAGCTACCCCCTCATATCAGGACTAACCTTATTAATTTATTGAAAAGGTATAAGCATGTCTTTGCTTAGTCTTATGAATACCTAAAGGCGTATAGACAAGATCTTTTTCAGCATGAAGTTCCTTTACTTCCAGATGCTAAGCCTTTCAAACAGAAACAGAGGCCTATCAATCCCTTGTTAGAAACTAAAATGCAACAAGAGTTGACCAAATTGAAAGAAGGGGGGATTATCAAACCAATAAGGCATTCTTCATGGGTCTCCAATCTAGTCCCAGTGAGGAAGAAGAATGGAGACATTAGATTGTGTGTAGATTTTAGGAATTTAAATGTTGCTTCCTTGAAAGATAACTACTCATCCCCAAATATGGAAGCCATGCTACAGAGAGTGATAGGATGTGATCTTTTATCCATGATGGACGGTTTCTCAGGATATAATCAAGTGTTGGTAAAGGAGTCTGAACAATTTAAGACAACTTTCACTACTCCATGGGGAACTTATGTATATGTGAGAATGTCATTCGGATTAAAAAATGCAGGAGCTACATTTCAGAGAGCTATGGATGTAGTTTTCAAAGAATTCATTAACATCATCATAGTGGTTTATCAGGATGATCTAACTTGTTTCTCTAAGAAGGCTGATGATCATTGTGGACATCTGGAGAAGGTGTTCAATAAAGCCTTGGAATTTGGTGTATCACTAAATCCCAAGAAATGTCATTTTGGAGTCATTGAGGGAAAGCTACTGGGACACATAGTTTCCAAGGAGGGGGTAAGGATAGACCCTGAGAGAATTGAAGCAATCAATAAGGTGTCTGAACCTAAAAATGTGAAAGGTATTTAATCTTTTTTAGGTAAACTAAATTTTGTTAGGAGATTCATTGCAAACTTCGCAGAGATAGTGAAGCCTATCGTCAAGTTGCTTAAGAAGGATACAAAATTTTATTGGGATCAAGAAGCTTCAAAAGCTTTTGCTAAGATTAAGAAGGCAATCCAGGAGGCACCAGTGGTGAAATCTCCTGATTATAGTAAGCATTTTTCTCTGTTTTCTTTTGCTTCATATCATACGGTGGCTACAGTATTGCTACAAAAGGATAATGAAGGATATGAACATCCCATAGCCTTCTACAGTAGGTCTTTGCAGGTGGCAGAACTAAAATATGAGACCATGGAGAAACAAGCTTATGCCCTAGTTAAAGTTGTTAAGGCTTTTAGGCCATATTTAGTGAATGCAAATATCATTGCCTATGTCCCACATGCTACAGTTAAAGATATTTTCTCTCAGTCTGAGGTTACTGGGAAGAGATGCAGATGGATCAATAGAATTCAGGAATTCAATTTGGAGATAAAGATCACCAAATTGGTGAGAGGTTTAGGCTTGGCTAAGCTCATGACTGAGTCGAATCTCATGAATGTAGAAATACATAATGTTGAGGTTAGAGATGCTTTAGTCACTAGTATTGAGAGGCAACCCTGGTACATAGAGATAGTCCAAATTTTGAGAGGTGCTACATTCCCAGAAGAAATGACACACAATCAGAAAAGAACTCTAAAACTCAAGTCCCAAAAATATGTGCTCATTCAGGGTGATCTTTTATGGAGGAAAAGAGATGGAGAGTTACTAATGTGTTTGGATGAATTTCAAGCTAAACAGGTGTTGACTGAAATGCATGATGGAGTATGTGGAGGTCACTACTCTACTAAGACTACTGTTGGTAAGATAATTCAGGCCGGCTACTATTGGCCCACTTTATTTAAAGCCACTCATGCATATGTTCATAAATGTGACCCATGTCAGAAATTCTCATCCAAACTCAAGTATGAAGGAGCCTTACCCCTAAATCCAGTCTCTATAGAAGCTCCTTTTGTCTAGTGGGGCATTGATTTTATTGGAGAGATTGTTGAGAGGTCAGGGAGAGGTCATGGATGGATCATAGTGGCCACTGATTATTTCACCAAATGGATAGAAGCCATCCCTACAAGAAGAGCTACTAGTAAAGTTGTCATTGATTTCCTGATGGATAATGTCGTAACTAGATTTGGAACACCTGCAAAATTGGTGATGGATAATGCCATGTGTTTTAGATCAGAAGAGTTTGTAGGCTTTTGTACTAGTCATGGTATACTCATGTCATACTCTTCACCTTATCACCCTCAGGGGAATGGACAAGCAGAATCCAGCAATAAAAGCTTGTTGAATATCATCAAGAAAATCCTAGAAGAGAATAAAAGATCTTGGGATCAAAAACTGAAGTTAGCTCTGTGGGTAGATAGAATAATAGTTAAGAAATCCATTGAAATGTCACCTTTTGAATTAGTCTATGGTGCCCAAGCCAGATTTCCGGTAAATAACCTTCTTCCAGTGTATAAATTTTTACAAAATGAGGACATGGAGGTATCTGAACCAATGGAAAATAGAATGACCCAAATTGTAGAAATGGAGGAGCTTAGGACTTCTGCTCATAAGAGAAATCAAAAGATCCAGTTGCAGTCAAAATATCTTTTTGATTAAAGGACATCATTAAGGAAGTTTCAAATTGATGACATGGTTCTTCAGTGGAATGCAAAAGGATAGGATAAGGGAAAGCACAAGAAATTTGAATCACTGTGGATTGGCCCTTTTGTGGTTTGTGACTTAAATGCTAAGGATTCATATTTCTTGAAGAACATGAATGATGAAATGCAGGAATTTCCAGTGCATAGACAATTCCTGAAGCATTATTTCTCTTAATGTCCATGCACGGTAGGTCCTTTGTTTGTACATATTTTGTTCCTTTCCTGCTTTTCTATTTTGGTCTCTGTTTTCGTCTGTTTCTCCAGAGTTTCTGATTTTTCTTGTCTTGACCTTGTGATCAACCATCCCCAATTAGAGCCACTGTTATCACTGATTAAATTGGGCTTTTCTTTTCCCATGATTGGCTATGGTTTGTTGAAATTTTGAGTAGGGCACATTTTCAAATGATTCAGCTCTATTTTAGGCCTTAAGGGTTTAAGGGTTTTTTATTTTAGATCCTCTAATGTTTGTTTAAAACCCTCTGGTTTCTATTCTTTCGTTTCTTTATTCACTTAAGTAATGGGTCGTGGGATCGTAGGAAGTGTCCCCCCTTGTCGTTTGCCTAGGAGGTCATGTTAATTAATCACAAAAATTTATGCCTTATGTGTATTACTCCTAAAGTTGTCAGGCCCAGTAACTAGTGCGCATCTCGTGAATGAATCTAAGGCTTTCGCTATTTTGCTAGGCGAAGTTGCGTGTAGTTTAAAACTAGTGAAGTTGCGAAAATGACATGGCATGCCACCTAGGCGGTCTAGCTGGTTGATGAGAGCAAGTAAAATGGTGACACGTGACATAAGTCACAACAGTCAGCAGGTCAGGATTAAAGGCTAAAAGGCGGGCCCCAGAGGTGAGTCAGGTAGCAAGTTAGGAGATGACCTGGCGGCTACAACTGTCAAGAATCTACTGGAGCCCAGTGCTTTCTCTCGGCATATGAAAAAGCGATGAATCAGCTCTGAAGATGACTGGATGCCAAGTGTTCAAAGTGAGTCAGAGGGCCCACCCTTCCCGAAGCCTATTCAGATGGTTAAATGTCGATCAATTAAAAAATGATCTGATGGCCTGCGCTATTTCACAAGGGTAAGATGCTCATGCTTTATACCATGTGAAATAGCGAAAGTGAACGAGAACCATCCATGTGTCATGATAGATGGTCATGTCAGCTTTGAAGGTGACTGGACGCTAGGTGTTTAAAGTGAGTCAGAGGGCCCACCCTTCCCAAAGCCTATTCAAATGGTTAAATGTCGATCAATTAAAAAATGATTTGAGGGCCCGCACTATTTTGCAAGGGTAAGATGCTCGTGCTTTATACCCTGCGAAATAGCAAAAGTGAACGAGAAAGTCCATGTGTCATGATGGATGGCAACGTGTCCGGTGACACGTGGTATTAGAAGAAAGTTGTGGGCCCACCAAGCTGGAACCGGCAGTATAAAAGAAAGACATGCGGCCAGCATTAAGTTGAATGCGAAAGAAGTTTCAAGGCCAATGGTTGAGCGCCACGCGGTAACACATAGCCAATAGAGAAGCGGGACCCAGCACAGAGCCAAAGCTGTTAGTTAGTATAATGCTCGATCAAGTATCTTTTGATCGGACGGTCGGCACTATTTCGCAGGACCAAGCTACCCAATAGTTATGCTTCGCGAAGTTGCGAAAAAGCAAAATGAAAGACTTGCAGGAACGTTGTGACCCGTTGGAGTGAAAAATATGAATTCTCCTATGAATTCAATTTTGAAGGGACGGCCGAAGCATGCGGAATCAATGTTGTAGGTAAGACCCCGAATACAATATTTGATTTCCCATCAACCGGGTGAAGATATCTTTTAAAGAATTTTTGCAGAGGAGCGGATGCAGAGCTATTTTCTTCAAGTACAGAGCAAGTTAGTCCAGTTGCAAAGCAAATTCCTTCAAAAAGGAGTGTCTGTAATGATTTTCTAGAATAGTTGACATTGTCAACTAATCAGGCATCGAAGGCAAAAGAATTAGTGCCTAGAGCTCCTTGTTTGAAGATAGGAGAAGGACTATATGACAAGGGTAACTGGTTGAGAGACCCATAGGTTGGATTGTCTAGGTTGGGGTTATTTAAAACTGGATTTGGAATGAGAAATTCTCCAGCCCCGCAAAACAGTATTTGGGAATTAGATGTTGGGAAATTGGTAGACCCAGGGGTATTTATGGACATAGATTTGCTGACCCAAATTGCGCTCAACTATGATCCAATCACAAGAAGCATTCAGGATATAAATGGAAAAACCCTTATTGAGATTAATGCTAAAGAATTTAGGAAGGCTTTTGGGCTTAATGAGTTTACCAATTTTCTAGAACCCATAAATTTCAAATCATTAGCTCAAATTTACAATGCACAGAGGAGTCATCTCAGGAACGGACCTCTCAAGGAGTTTTTTGTGAAGATAGGTGGGTTGACAGTTGTAGGACCCAACACACAAGAGCCCTTTTCATTGAGTATGTTCACCGTGAGGGCTAAAGGAATGTATTGGGCACTTTGCCAAGTTTTGGGAGAAGATGCTAAAGCAAATATGCCAAATCACTACCTGTTAATGATTGCTTAGATTTTGAATCCTTCTCTTGCAATTACATTTGATTATGCTTCTTTCATTGCTGATGCTATCCATGGAGGGTTAACAGGAATAAACAATGGAAAGGTGGATAGGCCTTTCGGATGGTACTCACTCCTGATGCATCTATTTCTTTTCAAAGGTGGTGATTACTTTGCCAGTGGACTTGACCTTGTCAAGGAGAAAGAAGGAGAAAAAATGCCGATACAATTATGGAGTACTGTGTTGTCATGCGATAGAGAGGATGCCAGTTTCTTGAAGTTTGACAAATACTTTGCATCCAAGATCAGGACTCTCCTCTGCTCGGAGAACCAAAGAATCCCCAAAGTTCTTTTGGAATTCATAAGACCAAAAGAATTCACAGAAAACATAAAAATTGTTCACAATTGGGGTGACATTTATTTGTATCCAGTCTCGACAGTTTTCAGAGTGTTTGGTTTTAGAGGCACCCCATTCTTGTTACCTTACCAGGTCCCTCTCAAAGTGGGAATTGCAGAGATCCTTAGACAAATTGGTAGTGTACAAGAGGTGGAGTTGACAGGCATGGTTAAAGGGACTATTTTCCCTGCAGCTACCATAGCCCACCAATTTGTAATAACAAAGGGAGGTTGGAATTGCTTTGAGGATTTTCTCAAGCCTTATCATTTATCCAGAAGACTTCTTCAATGACATGTTTAGAAAGAAGGTAGCATGCAGAGGTAGGGCCCATCAATTTTAGTTTCCTGAAGACCTCATCAGAAATGAGTTTGATCTAGATGAGTAGGAGCTAAGGAAACAAAAATGGGTGGCTTATAAGAAAGCCTTGGATTTTGTGCAACAGTTTGATGCTAGCTATGACCCATTGTCTAGCTTTTCCCCTCTGGAGGAAAAAATAAAGTTTTTAATTATTTGCTTTGAAGATGTGATGCAAACCCTAAAGGAGAAGAGGGAAGTTGTAATGAAAAACAACCCTAAAAAGGCGAGAATGATCCTAAGTAGGTCAGCTTCTAGAAAAGCAATCCCTCCTAGTAATTATACACTGCACAAGAAATCCAGTTATAGTGTGTTGATGCCTACAACAGGGGAGCCCTCTACCTCCAAAGGAAAGAGGAAGATACAAGATGTCATTGACATCCAAGAAAGTCCAAAGAAGCAAAGGGTAGGGAAAGAAGTACAATCAGATACACCTTTGTATTCCCCATCCCAATCCCCTATCCATATAGGAAATGAGCAAGCAGTAGCTAAGCAACTCCTACAATTAGGTAGTCTAGGGGAAATTGCCTACACTTATGATAAAGTGGAAGAAAGAATGCTAGAAGAACCCCTTGCTACTGAAATGGATATTACCACCACTAAACTCAAAGGCCAGGAGTGGGATCCTGAGATAAAGTAGGCAACTAATGCCTTCTTGGCTGACAACAATTTTGTCACATCAGAAGTATTTATGCAGTTTATATGGAAATATAACATAGATAAATATAATGCTCGATGTGAAAAGAGAAAGGCCGAGCAGCCTAATAAAGATCCAGCCCTGATGGAAGAGGAAATAAAGCAAGAGATGATGGAAGAATTCAAAACCATCACCCCTGAGCAAGGGAGAGATATGGTGGCGCAAGCTGGAGTGCTTATTCTACCCAAGTGGGATATAGTAGAGGCCCTGGTACTAGATGCAGTGAGGAAAGAGACCAAACCCATGGAGGGAATTACTTTCGATAAGGATAGTGTTGCACTCGTCATGTGGTCTCTTAAGAGAAATGAGAGTAAGAAGAGCAAATATACCCTAGGGTCAAGTTACCTTGGTGGGATGATGGTGAAAAGAGTGTAGAGTACAGGGGTAGTGGAAGCTGCTAGCACTGTGCTAGAGACTGCAAAATTTAGTGTTGCAATAGCAGAAAAGGAAGCCAAAGAGAAAGAGATCCTCCAAGTCAAGTTGGAAACAATTTTGAAGGCCTAGAACAGTGCTAAGGAGGAGGTAAGAGGTAAGGATAACATCATTGCTAAGCTGCAGAGCCAGTTGACTGGACAATACCATCAAGGTGAGTCTTCAACATTGATGATTTCCTCTTCTCCTACAAGACCTCCACCTACTAGCCCTATCATTGAGTTTCCACCATCTCCAGCACCCTCCAGTTCTCAAATGGTTGAAATTACTCCTCAAGAATTAGAAAACTTAAAACAGGCTCAGGCCTTATATGCAAAGAAGTATGAGGAGAGAGTAAGGGCTACAATTTCCAGTTTTGCAGATACAATGAATGCCTCATTGCTCTACAACAATGTAGGTAAAATTGTGGATATATGGAATGAGCTTAGGGGAGACAAGGCCATTTTGACACCTATTTTTGACAAATGGAGGCCTAGGTAGCAAGATTTAGAGTTTATGTGTGTATCCTGCGATGAAGCAAGGGCCAATCCCATCATTAGATCCACTTCTGACATCACTAAAGTTTTAGTACAATTAGCAGCATAGGTGGATAATGTTGATAGGAAGGTTAGTTTGTACAAAAAGGAGTATACTGATCAAGTTTTTGAGTTGCTCCCTGGAGTTTTTGCTAGCCCGGATCAATTAAAGGACAAACAAATGTGGCTTAAGGAGATAGAAGCTAAATTGTTAGCAAGAATTAAAGGAATTATTGATTTAAATGATGCTTCTTTCTTTGTTTTGACAATATAGGAAATAGAGAAAATTAAGGCACATTATAGTTTTCTCAATTCGGAAGTCAGCAAATTGAGAAACTCTTTGCCAAGGTTGACTAAAGCTAAAACTAAAGTGATTAATTTCTCATGGCCAACCAATGATGTGTACAATGAGTGGACAAAAAAATATGCCACTCATGATACGGAAAAATTGGAGAGTGCCCTTGAAAAGGTGGAAGAGGTTGCAACCAAACAGCCTGTTGAAGAAACTGTAGAGGCCGAAAAGAGCTTGTAACTGTTTTTGTGAAAAGATTGTAACCTCTCTATTTTGAAAGAAATGATTGTAACAAACTCTTCTCAAGAAGTCCGAAGCTTTGTGCATCCATGTTATTATAAATGGATACCAGGACTAGAGGAAAAAGGATCTCAAAAGAATTGTTAGAAAATGCTGCAGAAATTTATCTAAGCTTTTCTAAGTCTAATGGAGAATATTCAAAAACTTCTTGTTATATTTCTTGAACTTAATATCAACATACAGACCATCAGTTTTGAGTGAAGCTTTGTGTTGTCTTCAAGTGTGTTTACAATTTGTTTACTATTTTCATTTTGAATAATCCAAGGTTATTTTGTTTGAATGGAATTGCAAAGCAATTTTTAGTAGAAGTGTTCGCTAGCTTTTCTCTTTAGGAGGGAGATTAAAGATGCGGGGATCACTAATACCAGTAAACTCTTTTGAAGGGACTTTGAATTTTGATGATCATAGCTTAATTTGGAATGCATAAGTTCTTGTAGGTGTCAGGCATATACAAGGATTAATAGAAACCAAGCCAACGGGATGCATAAAGATATTTTGTTTGAGGAGTATTATCTGAGTTTAGATGACTCTGTGACCTTGGATAAGGCACTGGTATTAATTGAAGTTGTTTATTACATGTTTTGTTGATCGAAATGCTGAATTTAAGTATAATTTCCATTCTTTGTTTTTAGTTAATTTCAAGGTGAATAGATCCACTGGTTTTCTGGACTGGTTTGTTGTGGGTTTATGTTTGAAAGTGTGAATTCAATTCACAAAGGTATACCCACCTGGGCTCTAAGTAAGTCCGAAGTGTAGAAGGTTCAATCAAACCTTGTCATATGTTGTCTTGAGAATTTCCTTATCTTTGATATCTCTTTTGCACCGATTTTAATCATATTATTTTAAGGATGTTAAAGAGAATCAGATTTTGAAGACAACAGTCTATCTTGTATAAGATGTTTATCTAAGTTGATTCGAGAGTAGTGACTAAGATTCAGTCTGGTTTCAGGAATGATCTATCCTGTATAAGACGTTATCTAAGTGACTTAGGTTTTATAGGTAGTTGATTGAACTAGCTAAAAGATGATCAACCAAATCATGCAACGCAATTGGCAGAAGTACACTATCTTGATCTGTTTATGCTTAAGATGATGGTAACCAGTATTATGTTCTTTGTAGACTATTTGAGGCGAGTTTGACTGCTCTATACTGACAAAACCAAAGATTCATACGACGAGATTTACTGAGCCGCATGATAATTTAATAGTTTTAGGATGACCACAGTTCTATTTCATATGAGTTGCTGCCTAGTATCGTACGACAAATGGGTATGTCCAGAACGACAAAAGATTCAGTGCAGTTATGTTTCGTACGACACAAGATTTAGCTTTAGACAACAAACTGCTAGGTTTCATATGGCAGAGGATTGAGCTCAGACGACAAATTATCAGGCTCGTACGATACAGGATATGGTGTCAGACGACAAATGATCAAATTCATATGACTGTAAATAGGGCAGAGACAAAAATTTTGAACTTTTTGATAGCTGAGTATGACCAATTTTGAGATGGACTGATTTTTTGACCAGGATAGACTAGTTTTGGACAGAATTTCGACTTAGGATGGACTAGTTCTGACACAGACAAAGTTTTTGATCACTAAGTTGTTTCCTGTTTTCTCCAGTTTTTGGTATTTTAGTTTTTCTTTCAGGGATGAAAACACAGAAAACATGTAGTATGAATAGTAACTCCAATCACAACATGCAAGCCCTACGAAATTTGGTGAGAGAAGAAAACCTTTGCTTGTAGACTTAGGTACACACCCAATAGCTAATCAGAATATGGTCATTGAGTCTCACATAATGGATTCTCAACGCCGTATTATCCGACTCCAAATGCTAATGCGGCCATGAAATGACAAGTATCTTGGGAGAGTTACTATCTCTCTTGCACAAAGATTATCCCCCTTCCAGAGGTGAATCGGGTAGCTTCTAATTTTAATTGGATCTAGTAAGGGGTTCGTTTAGCGCGTCGAGGTATAAATGCAATTAAGAGGTCTCCCAGCCTTGAAAACCAAGGTTTAATATACCTGAAGGTACGGAGGAGAGCTATTCCTAAGTAGTCTCGTTGACTTCATTTTCATCAAATCATGTTTATTTTATAGTGGGTTGGAGTACTTGGCATTTATCTATTCCCACTAAGGTCATTCCCCTCACACCAGTCGTAAAGGCTTTAAGAGTTTTTAAGCTCCTCGGGAGGGCAGGCCTACTAAAGATGTACAAATCTCAAACAAAGAAAAAGCCTGAAGGGTCTGGATTTTTGATTGTCTAGAAAAAGACAAGAGCATACTCTCCTACCTCTCAGAATCTTCTAAAAGCACAAAAGATAGATTTGATCTTTAACCAGATAGCAATTTAGGTGCCTAAAAATGAATTGAAATAATACATGATGTTTGGTCGATTCTCCTCAGGAAACCTACAAAGACAATGAATCAGTAGTCATATTGTCTTTGTGCAACAAGCATATTCTTCGACAAGCATTCTACAAAAACTAATTAAGTTGTGAAAAATTCTAAGATAGACAGATAAATAACCAGGGTCAGTCATCAAAATAATCAATTTGAATAGAAAACCAAAATCATGAATTTTTCTTTTTTGTCTTTTTAACCAGAAAAACACAGAATCGTATGACAGAGTTTAAGTTCGTACGATACAGGATTCCAGTTCATATGACACCTGCAGTTTGTCATTCCAGCCTATGATAAATGTCGTACGATATGACGCAGAGACTGTATGGACAAAAATCTGAAAAATAAAAAAAGTCAGTCTTGGAGGCCGAAAAATGTAGTCTTCTGCCCCACGGTGGGTGCCAGACATGTGTGTGTGAAAAAGGGTCTGTAGCTACAAGCACAACACTTCAATTAAGTCATTACATGTATGGCTAGTAAATTAGTAATCAATAAATAATAAATCATAACAAAGTGACTAATTGCCTTCTAAAAGATGTGAGTATAAGATTGCTCTCAGATTTTTATAAGCAATTCTAGTGACTAGACTACACCAAGACGAAAGATTTAATCTATATGAGCATGATATTAAGCTAAAATGGATGCAAGATGGATGAAAGATTTAAGAAATAATGAATTCAAGCAAATATGGATTCAAGCAATATGAGTAAACTAAATATGGATGCAAATAATCTAAAAAACACAATGTATTCAACGACTCCAGAGCAAAAATCAGTGTAATATTAATCTCCAAGTGTGTTCTCAAAAATCTCTGGGGTCAATTGGATGAGAGTTGAAGGCTGAATTTATAGAGAATTGCAAGAGAGATGATGAAAAAGCTCAGTTTAGGATTAATTGAAAATAATTGAGAAATCATGTTCAGTTAACTTTGAGATAGATTCCAATTATAGTTTAATTGAAATGCATCTAAATTAGAAGTTCAAGTTGCATTGGAAATAAGATTTAATTAATTCCATGCACTTGTGATAAAAATAGATAATTCTTTGATTTATTCAAGAAAAGAGTCTTTTCAATGCAACTGAACTTCTTTTTCTGAAAAGCTTTGAGTTCCAATTTTAGAGAATAATTCAATAATTCAATTAGTTGCTTTTATGATTTCAAGTTCTAAATTTAGAAAAATAAATAATATCTCAAGTTTGATTTCTCTCTCAATTCAATTCTTTTATTTTATTTTCAATTCAACTCTTGCTTTGTAATTAATTCTTCTTTTATAATAAATTAATTCCTTTTTGCATGATTAAATGGCAAATTTATTAATTAATTAAATATGCAAAGATATTTAATAATTTAAAATAGGATTATTGATTAAAATGATATTCTTGGAATGATTCAATTAATTAAATAAATATTTAATTAATATTGATTAATTGACTTGCCATGTAATATTTGATGATTAAAGAATTAATAATGTGCTCAAAGTTGATTTAATTGCCTTTGATTAGGACCTTGGTGATGTTGTCGAGATTAGGGGCCCATGGTTTAGATGACCAGTTTTAGGGTATTACACCTTCTTGCTATGAATACCCTTTGTAGACCAATCTATCTTTATTTCTAACAACTTCACCGGCTTCATTCAATTTATTTCTGAATACCCATTTAGTACCAATAACATTCTTATCCTTAGGTCTAGGCACAATTTCCCAAGTGTTATTATTTTCAATACGATCTAGTTCTTCCATAACTCTCATCCAACTTTCATCTTTATAGGCTTCAACAACATCTTAAGGTTCAACTTTGGAAATCAAACATACTTCTTCAATAGTTAACCTTCTTCTAGTAATCACACCTTTAATTTTATCACCAATAATCTGATTTTCAGATTGATTCAATCTTACGTACCTTGGAGTCTTCTAATTGTTCTGATTTTCAGGTTCTTGCACTCCTTCACCAGCAACATTCGGATTCACAATCTCTACTAGATCATTCTGCTTAGGCTCTTCAGGTTGAAAAAGTGTTAAAACAATATGTTGACCATCATCATAACCACATGTTCTGATCTCTTTCCCAAGGTTCTCATCCACCTTCACATTTTCACTCTCAACTATCCTTCTCAATCTCTTATTGTAGAACTGGTAGGCCTTGCTCTTTGTTGAGTATCCCAAGAAAATACCTTCATCACTTGTAGCATCAAACTTTCCTATGTCTTCATCTCTCTTGATATAACATTTGCTACCAAATACTCTGAAATATCTCACAATAGGAACATGATCAAACCAAATCTCATAAGGGATCTTACATGTATCTCCTTTGATCTGAACTATGTTGAATATCTAAATAGGAGTACTAATGGCTTCTCTCCAATAGATCTTTGGAACATTCCCTTCAATCAGCATAGTCCTTGCAGCATCCAAAATAGTTATGTTCTTTCTCTCAATGACTCCATTTTGTTGAGGGGTTCTAGGAGCAGATAATTGTCTTCTAATCCCATGCTTCTCATAGAATGAATTGAAATCACCGAAATAGAATTTTCCACCTCTATCAGATCTCAGACAATTCACCTTCAATCCAAACTCAGTCTCAACCTTAGCTTTGAATATCTTGAATTTATCAAATGCTTCTGATTTCTCCCTCAAAAAGACAACCCACATCATCCTATAATAATCATCAATTAGCATCAGAACATATCTATCACCATGCACACTTCTAACATTTGTAGGTCCACATAGATCAGTATGCACAAGATCTAGCAATCCATCAGATGTATTTTGTTTTCTTATGAAATAAATTCTTGTTTGCTTACTCAACTGAAATTCCTTACATAACGAATTAGCAGGCTTAACAATCTTAGGTAGATCTCTAACAACATGTGTAGAATAGATCTTAATCATTGAATCAAAATTTACATGACAAATTCTCCTATGCCATAACCAACTCTCATCAATCTGAGTAATCATACAACTTTTCTCACCAGCATATAAAAATGAAAAATGTTACCTTCAGTCTTAGTTCTAGATGCAATCTCTATACTGGAGGCATTTATGATCTTGCATTTAGCATCCTTGAATTGTAGATCATAACCCTTATCAACCATTTGTCCAACACTTAAATATTATGCTTCAAATATTCAACATCCAAGACATCATCAGTGTTATGCTTACCATCAAAATAAATAAAACCTCTCCCATGGATCACACAAGCTTTGTCATCTCCAAATCTGACTATTCCACCATCATATCTTTCCATGCTTACAAATTTGTTTTTATCAATGGTCACATGATGTGAACAACCACTGTCAATCACCTATTCATCTTTCTCTTCAACTTTAGTAGCTAAAGCTTTCTCCTCTACAGTACAACCAGTGGAATCAATAGGTGCAGGTCCCTCTTCCTTAATGGCAAGGAATACAACTTCATCTCCTTCAGATTCTTCATCTATAATACCTTTATCAGTAGCATAATAATAGTTATTCTTATTTCTAAACTTCTAGTTAGACTTGTAAGACTTATCATACTTCTCATGCTTGTCATATCTATCATTCCTATCATGCTTATCAAATTTATCATGTCTATCATACTTAGCCATTTTCTCTGGGCATCTAGAAGCAAATGTCCTATCTTGTTACAAGAGAAACATTTCAAATGAAACTTTCCATCATACTTACTAGAACCTTTAGGAAATCTTTGGTCAATTAGGGCTTCAAGTTCATCTAGCTCCCTTTATTTCTCTTCCATCTTTCTTCTCTCTCTCTTTCATATCTAGATATTCTGTACTCATCAAGATCATATTTCTATTTACCAAATATAGATACAGATGCTCTGAATGTTGTCTAAGAATTTTCATGTGATTCTCCAAATTCACTCAACTCAAATGCAAAAAGCTTTCCAACCAACATATCTCTTGTCACTGTAGTCACACTGTTGGTCTCATCAATAGCAGCAACCTTATTCTTATAGGTAGGAGGAAAAGATCTCAACACCTTAGGAACAATTTCATCTTCCTCAATGGTTCCACTAGCACATCTGATACCTAGGACAACATCATTCACCTTAGCCATAAAAAAGTGTATGTTCTCATCATCTCCTATCTTCAATGTCTCATACTTTCCTTTTAAACTTTGTAGCTTAGAAACCTTCACTTGTTTATCACCTTCATACACAAGATTCACCCAGATCTCATGTGCAGTCCAAAGTTCCATTACATTTATCATCTCAAAATTAGTCAGGGCACTAAGCAATGCTTCCTTCCCTCTAATATTATTTTTTGCTTCCTTAAGCTCATCAGGAGTAGATGGTCCATTATGAGGAACAACATAGATATTCTTTGTAATCTTCCAATAATCTTCACCAAGACATTTCAAGTGCACTTCCATCTGGTCCTTTCATATAGCATAGTTGCTTCAAGAAAATCTTGGACTATCCTTAAAGATTACATCTTGAGCTGCCATCCTGGATCTCCTCAAGTGGTTAAGCTTCTACCAGGGGATCTAGCTCTGATACCAATTGTTAGTAGCAACCAAGAGGGAAGACTAAGAGGAGGGGGGGAATCAGTCTTAACTAGAATAACAAATGCAACCACAAAACACAGATCTGATAAACTACAGAAATAAAATAGATAAGAAAATTAATAGCACAACACACAATACCAAGAATTTGATGTGGAAAACCCAGTTAAGGGAAAAACCATGGTGGGAACCTACCCACAGTAAGATGATACTTTGCAGTAGTATTTAAAATATTACAATGGATAATGCACATGCATTCAGGCACACTGCATAGAGCTCACTCCTCAAATAATATTTGCCTAGAAGGCTACAACCCTCAAGGAAGTCTCACTGACTTACAATAAAATTCAGACTACAATCCGGAAGAAATGAACTGAAATAATAGCATCTCCAAATGTCTGATTACAGTTCCGATTAAGAATAGATGTCTGCCCTGCAACACCAAGCTCACCACAAACTCAACATCAAAACATAAATCACTTGTTTGCACGTAAACCTCTCTCTGATAATGCAGTCACAACATCAACACCCAAACTACATGACTATATCACCTATATATACAATATATCAACCTTGATAACAAGGTTGATTAAACCCTCAACCCTCAATTAAAAAATTACATCACGCAATACAAATATCGACCATCAAACCAATATAATGGTTTACATGACATAACATGGTTCTAAATAAAATTCCCAAATGCACAACTCCACTGGAAATCATGCCAAAATCAACTGCAACATGCTACACCACCAAAAATATCGCATAACACGCAAATCATCACTGGATGATAGAAACCATCAAATACTCACACAACATTCAATGAGGATCATCAATACAAATAGGAAATGACTAAGAAACACTAGCAAGCATGTTAGAATCACCAGAACAACTGCACCAACACCACTTTGCACATCTTCATCTGTCAACGTCTTAAAGTTCAAGAACGCAACCAATCAATAACTGTCATAGAGAAAGATAACTTTTTGATCACAAAATCATGATCCAATTGAAATGAAGATACACAAGATCATCCCAAGTGATATCCCAAAATATTAGCACCAGATCTGATCATATTGGAATATACCGAAGGATATACCGAATTCTGCAAAATAGTGATTAGCAAACCAACACTACAAACTGGATCAAAAAATCTTCCCAATCTGCAATCAATAGAAAAAATCACAAGAATATGTTGACATAAATGACAACAACATATCCTAGCAGTAGCAATGATCAACAATATCCAACAGTTAGTACACATTAATAAAGATAATTCTCTATTGTCTCTTTTGCCCACAAACGCTCGTATAGGTTTGGTGTAAGTAGAGAAGGTCCTGGAATGGCTTCCACCAATCTTGTCTCCATGAAAGGTTGGTGTGGTCCACTAGTATATGTATGGGGTTTGGGGGTTGGGAGAGGTCACCAGGGTAAGCTAGGATGGGGTTCGAAACCTAGTGAAGACCTACCAAGGTAACTCAAGACAACCTAGTGATGACACTCTTCCCTATTGCTTCCTAGTGGTAAGTCATGTTATGTTTTCTCATGTGGTTATTTTTGAGCCTCTCAAAGTTGGTGGTTTAACATTTGTGACTCATGTGATGTTACTGTGGTGATCCTTGTGTGTATTATATCTTGTTGATTCTTTTGTGAGCCTCATATGCATTCAGTTTATTGATCTTCTTGTGAGTTCCGTACTTTTTATTATCTTGTGAGTCATGTTGGTACTCTTGTATGTGTCTCTTCTACTTTGTGGGTCTAGTTGATACCTCCTAGCATGGGGGGTGGACCTTATGGTACCACATGGTTGGGTGGAGTCCTATTCGCACCCATTGTGTTTGGCTCTTCCCTCATCATGTTTGAGGAGGCTCGTGAGAAGATAGAAGACTTTCATCATGTTCCAGATTTATGTATTCATCCCATCATGGTAATTTTGGAGATTGCATCCTTATGGATCCATTGTAATGTATTTGATGTTCATATGTATAATCTCGAGCAAACTAATGAGAATCTTGTACCTATGTAAATGATCAACATTGTAATTTGTAAAGCAATTATTGTTGAGTTTATTGGATGATGTTTCAACCATGAGTTACATCATTATGGGGCCTTGAGCACAATTTCTATTTGTTAACTATGTATCTCTTTTTATCTTTATGGATGTATCTCTCTTTCTTATGTAATGTAATCCCTTTTATATTAAAAAAAAAAATTATTCGCATTTTCTTTGTTTTTGTTGTTTAAGTCCTCTTAGCCTCATAGCGGGGTGTGGCATCATGAACATGATTCACCCTTGATGGAAGGGTGTGCACATCAGCCAAAGAAACATCATCATCATGAGCAAAATGTGAAAAGGAATACAATCTAGAATCATGATCCACAACTCTTGTAGCTATGACATCTCTAGTCTCCATGTCCCTAATGTAGACACAATCAGGAGTGAACTCCACAATCTTACCTTGTGCCCCATGAGTAATTTGATAAACTGAAAGGAGGTTAGTGGTCAAGGATGGTACACAAAGAACATCATTAAATTTCCTCTCTCCAATATCAATAGAATCTTTCCCACAAACCTTCATGTATGTGTTGTTACCCATCAATATGTTAGGAGAATTACAAGGCTCAAAAGAAGAGAGCATATCTATAGAAGACACCATATGATGAGAGGCACCTAAATCAAGAAGCCATCTCCCATTTTTAGGATGTGTAGTAGCCATGAGTGCATTACCTTTCATCTTATCAATGCTATGTGAATTTTTTGCAATTCTTGACTATGTAGATGAAGAAGCTGACACTTGTGATGAAGAAGAAGGAGGAGACACTAATGAGGGTAGCTTAATATTGTTATTTTGAAGAATGTGTGTAATCTCATCAATCTTATTAGTATAACACACATGCTCACCATGTCCTTGTCTTTTGAATGTAAACTGATACATGTCATAGGCAACAATGTTCCAAAGAACACGATCAATGATATAATTCCTATCCCACAAAGATATGAATGTGCTCGAGAAATGGATATTCACATGCTGAGAATAATGCTAGTAATGTATGAAGCCATTGTCAATGAATTTGTCAACTTCCTCCAATGAAACTCTTAAAAACCACTAATGTTAAATGAACGCTACCAAATGGTCTCTGCGCCCAAACTGAGACCATGAACATAGGCTATGAAATAATGAAAATTGTGGCCAAGGGAACAATATGCTTTGCCAATGCATGAAAAACACAAGGGGCTTATGCGCTATCACCAACAATAAATCCCACACCCAATACTATGAGAATTATTGACCAAGTCATAAGAATAAACACATCCAGTCTACCTAGAATGAATGTGTTGTTATGAGCTTGATCCAATCATATACAAGGCCCAATCAAATGAAAAATAGGTTCTCCAAATATAAAATTGTGTGAGATCTGAAGAAGTGATATAGACGGTGTTGGCTAAAGGACTATCCACACGGACTCCCCAAAAATGAGTGTGTCGGTTTGCATATAATATAAGAATATGCCTCTCACAAGTATGAAGTTGTAGAGATGTTAGAAAGAACCACCAATCAAATAGACAAGTTTATAACAAAATATTTGAACCTCCAAACACCAAATCGATAATTAAATCTACAGATCATATGAATTGATTGGTTTAATCTCACCTGGAGCTAGATATGGCCTGCAAACGTGGGCATGAGTATAGATGACCCCCCCACAAAATGAATAACCACCGGTTTGAAATAAGATTAAGTGTCAATATGGGCAACCAAACCAAATAAACAACACCAATGAACTCACCATACATTACTAGCATGCGGAGATTAATATCACAACCAAGTATAAAATTGTGCTCCCACCTTTAAATAAATCAAATAAGGAATGTAGATGATATCGACCTCAGTAGTTAATATCAAAGGCCTTGAGCAGAGACCAAATAATAGTTAGTCAATGGAAAGTATACTCGAGCTACAAATAGAAAGAATGCCAGTGTGATCCAATGGAATCATAGATCTACAATAAAGACCGATAACTTGGAAATAAAGCTAGATGAAATCAAGTCGAGCTCTACAACAAAAAATGCCTATTGAAATACCAGACATTGATATAATCAAGCCATCAATTTGTAAATAAAGAATTGCTTGGCAAATATAGATATAGTGAAATAAAAAGTGCATCCTCTAGCAATATACAAGTCGTTTGCCACTAGTGAAAATGCTTGTGATCCAACAGATAAGCAAAGCCAATACATCCAAGCAAACACAAAGCTTGATCAGACAAACTTAGTGTTAGCATTAGTGTGTTGTCATTGATGTTAAATCCTATGTTTCGAATGTAGCATGTTGTGCAGAAGTATTTGGATAAGGTGTGTTGAGCATTTGAACATTTCCCAGATTTAACGGATGTTCTGGCTTTTAAAAAATTGTTATTCATTGCTACTTTTGGGTTCAAATTGGTCTAGAGCTTGAGATTTTTTGGACTAGACATTGAAGTTGTGTAATGGAAATTATATAGCATGCGGATAATGCTTGGGGTCTGGCTTTGGTGATATATGTAATACCTTGACATGTTTGATGAGGAACAGTGTAATAAGGTCTACTTCTCATTTCTTCCCACCATCAGAATGATTAGTGAAGACCTATTTTAGATCTCCATCTTAGCTGACATTGACGATTATGTTTTTCTAAAGACACTATATGTAGGTGTATGATTTTATGAGTTGATGTGTGGCTTTTTGTGTTGAAGACATGCGATATTGAAAGAATCCAGTTGTTGTGTGAGTATAGTGTTGCGGATTATTACTGAAAGCAGTTTCGGCAGTGCAGACTATGTTTCAATGGTGGATTCTCTTTATCTTTCTTTCTTCTTTGGTAGTGATCCTTTTTGGGCAGTGAGCCCTCCGGCAGTGATCCTTTCTGAGAAATGATCCCATCTACAGTGAGCACCTTGGCAATGTGTCATCCTTTGTAAAAATCACCTTAACTAGTGTTTATACATTGAGAATTAGCATTTCCCTTCTTGGGTTTTCCATGTAAATTTTGGTGTTTCTTATGTCTGATTTGTTTTGTGAATATGCTTTCACATTTTATCAATTCTGCTAACTATTTTGGATCTGTTAATTAAGTCTTAAAAAAAAAATTGTCAAATTATTCACTCCCCCTCTCAATTGCCCGGATATTCAACAATTGGTATCAAAGCTTTTGTTCCTTTATATAAAGCTTAACCACTTGAGGTAGATCCTGATCCGATGGTACACAAGCTATCCATTCCTATCTTTGAAGGATCTGATTATAGTTTTTGGAAAGTAAAGATGAGGGGTTATCTAGTTTCTCTAGGTAAGAACACTTGGAAAGTTGTGGAGACTAAGTATTTTCTATCAACGAATGGTCTTAAGACTTTGGATGAGATTCAAGCCTATGAAGAAAATGAAAAAGAAAGGTATTCTATCTTTAATGCATTATCAAAAACTGAATTGGCAAAGGTTATTTCATTGAATACTACTTATGAGGTTTGGCAAAAGATGAAAGACATTTATGAAGGAAATGAAAGAGTTAAGCTGACTAAGAGACTAATAGCTAAGCGAAGATATGAAAATCTGAAGATGGAAGAAGGAGAAGACATTCTAAGCTATTTTGAGAAGGTTGACAGTGCAATGAATAAAATCAGAGAACTTGGAGGCACCTTGAATGATGAATATGTGATTAACAAAATCATGATGACATTACCGGTAAGATACGGTGATAAGATCCTAGCCATTGAAGAAACCTATGAACTAAAGTTCTTCACCAGAGAGTAGCTTTTTGGTACCTTGACTACATTTGAAGTAAGAAAGTTTGGAAAGGACAAAGACAAATTAGAGACCATATTCAAAGCATATGAAGATGGTCTGGATAATGAAGAGATCGTAGATGAAATGGAAATAAACTTTGTAATAAAACTGAAGAAAGGCACTAGCAAGTAGAAAGGTATGTTACCCTTTAAATGTTTTAGATGTCGAAAGATTGGTCATATTGAAACTAGATGTTCGGATAAGGGAGATAGACAAAAGTTTAGGGAGAACAAAGAAAAATTCAATAAGAAATCTTGTTATGTTAAGGATGATGTTGGCATTTCAGATGATGAATCAGACTATGAGGAAGGTGATTGTTTGTTTGTAGTAGAAAAGGATGTTCCCATGTTTTATATTTCTAAGATTGTTTCTAATGCATTTCATGCTAGAAGAGATAAGAATGAGTAGTTGATTCATAGTGGATGTTCAAATCATATGACTAGTGATAAGAGTAAGCTTATAACGGTTAAAAAATATGATGGAGGTTCTATTAGGTTTGGAGATGATCAAATAACACAAATTGTTGGGATTGGTTCAATTACTTTTGATGGAAAACATAACACTGACAATGTTTATTATGTGAAGTGTTTGCATCATAATCTCTTGAGTGTTGGATATATGTTCAAAAATGGATACAATGTTATCTTTCAGGACAATGGTTGTGAAATACAGAAGGAGTCCAAAATAGTTATTGCATCTAGAAGAAGGACAAATGGTAATACGTATCAACTAGAAGAAGCTACAAAATACGGCTTGATATCACAACTTGATGACAACTAGCTATGGCACTAGAGGATATATGTCATATCAATTTTGACAACCTGGTGCAGATTAGTTTGAGGAGTGCAGTAAGAGATTTACCCAGATTGACTAAACTAGAGAACAACATTTGCAAGGAATGTCAAGTAGGAAAGTAGAGTAAAAGAACATTCAGAGGAAAGGAGTACTTGTCCACCAAATTAATGGATTTGGTTCACACAAATCTTTGTGGTTCGACTCGGACAAGGAGCCTGGAAGGTGAAAGGTATTTCATGCTATTGAATGATGATTATTTTAGAATGACGGGTTGCATTTCTAAGATAGAAATATGAAGCATTATAAAAGTTCAATATATTCAAAGCAAAAGTTGAGAATGAGATTGACAGGAAAATCAAGTGTTTAAGATCTAACAGAGGAGGAGAATTCATTTTTGATGAGTTCAATGACTTATGTGAGAAGCATGGCATCAGAAGACGGTTATCTACCCCTTGAACACCACAACAAAATGGTGTAGTTGAAAGAATGAACCAGACTATACAAGATGCATCTAGAACTATGATGAAAGGAGAAGAGTTATCAAAATTTTATTGGAGAGAAGCAATTCATACAGCACCATACACTCTCAACAGAATTTTGTATCAGAGAAAATATGGTAAGACATCTTATGAACTTTGGTATGGAAAAACTCCAACAGTGAAATATTTCAAGGTATTTGGAAGCAAGTGCTATATCTGAAGAGATGAGGATAATCTTGGAAAGTTTGATAACAGAGAAGATGAAGGCATATTCTTGGGTTATTCAATAAAGAGAAAAGCATACCGATGTTACAACATAAGGTTAAATAAGATTGTTGAAAGTGCAAGTGTAAAGGATGATGAAAGTACCACAAAGGATTCAAAAACTATATCAGGGTATGAATCCTATGAGCCTAAAGAAGAGAACAAGAAAGAAGAAATAATAAGTAAATAAAAGAATGAACAAGATGCTCCAGCATCTATTAGAAACCAATAACACTAAGAGTGGGGGGTGAATCAGTGATATACTGGAATAGAAGATTTTAGCCTTAACAAAACATACATACACCAACAGGTATACCAGTATAAACAGAATTGAAAAAATTAATGCAACCAACAAGACAAACACATAAATGAGAACCATACCACATAGATTTATACGTGGAAAACCTCAATGAGGAAAAACCATGGTGGGATTTGTGACCCACAATATCAATTCACTAGCCATATGAAGAGATATTACAATATATGATGGGTATGAACTTGCAGGAAAGCTTAAAGCCTAGAGCACACTGCTCATCACAATAGGAGCCTCACTAACTACATAACAATCCAAAGAAGTGTGAACTGCTTAGTATATCATCTCCTATGCCAGAATACAGTTTCGGTTTAAGATCTGTTTGTTCCATTCAAAACCCTAAACCTCAGTACCAGAATAACCCTTATAATGAATTCCTCACATACATGGTCTCTCTGATATATTTTGCATTACATTACATCCATATATCCATTCCATATGTCTATCCCTATTCTCTTATTCTTGCAAAATGATGTAATCAATCTCCCCTATATACCCTATACAAATTTATGCCTTATATCAGCTTACAAGGATATATATGTTGGCATTTTTGATGTTTATGTTGTGATTGTCATTGATGGACACACACTTACTTTAAGATCACTTTCTATGTATGAGTTACACTCAACCGGTATTTGTTCCAAACCGGTATTATGTATTATAGTCTTTAGGCTATCGAGGTTTTGCAGAAAGTGTTTACCGATCTCAAGCCGTATGAAGACCTCAAGCAGTTCGAGGATCTCATGCGGAGCCAAGAAACTAAAGCGGCAGTTATCATTGTACTAGTCTTCATTTTTGGACAATCGGTAATCGATTTTATGTTTGAACTGGTATTACTCTGTGATGAGTTACCAACCAGTAATTGGTAAAGTTGTATGAACCGGTAATACTCTGTGATGAGTTACCAACTGGTATTTTTGTGATGAGTTACCATCCACCGACACTTTGACGGTGATTTGTGTTGTGTTATCAAATGTGTCAAGATGTAATGAACCTAGGAACTTGCAATGTAATCCTATTGGACTGACATGATATCAGATTCCTTCTTAAGGACATCATGTCTAGGGTTTTAGGAGATGTAGCTGTTAGGGTTTGTGGTGGTTGATGAGTTTTTTTATGTGTGATCTTAGAAGAGAAGATCAAGTCTATGTGCTGTAACAGAGTGTGGATTTACTGAAGATTGAAGTAATGCTGAAATGCATTAGCAATGATCTATCATGGATCTAACCAAGAAGACTATGTTATTTGCTAGATCATTCACTTGTTGATTACTCACATCTTTGACAAGTCTGAAACCCTTAACTGGGTAGGCCCAGAAAAGCCTTTGTAAATCTTCTAACAAGGTGTTTCACATCTGTAGATCTGAAATCCTCTCACAAGGTAGTCTTTAATAGGACTTATCTCCTAACAAAGATTGAGATTCCTAACAGGATCTGTTCTGGTAAAGAACATTGTATGACCTTAACTAGTCTGACCTTAACCGGTCTGGTTACTATTCTGCAGATAGTTACTTGTGAGTTTCATCTCACCATGGTTTTTCCCATTTGGGTTTCCATGTCAAAATCTCTTGTGTTATGTTGATTGTGCTTTTGCAGGTGAATGCCTTATTCGTTGTTTGGTTTGCATTTGTGTTACTGTTATACCAATTTACTGCTAAACTGTTTAAGAGTTTAAGTTTAGTATTTTTTGGTATACTAATTCACCCCCTCTCTTAGTATTAATCAATATACAATATCATATTGTTGGCATTATGTGAACAGGTATGAGGACATGATTACATTGTGTATTGTCATTGATGTCAATATGCTGAAGAAGAGAGAACCAGTATGTTACCAAGAATCGGTATATGTGAGAACCGGTATAACATTGTGAATTGGTATATGTGCCAAAGTGAAGAGGTGTGTTTATTTAAGGTGTGTTTATTTAAGCTTTGTATGACTACCGGTTGGTAGTCCCATCTTCAGGGTTTCCGGTTGAAGTGCTTCAAGCCTGTGTGACTCAATCAGTGACTTTGTGTGATGAGTTAGCATTATAATGAAGAACAGATCATGTTGCCATGTCAACCTTGTGTGCATGAAGGATCTTGCATGAAGGAGAGTGTTCCTATCTACCTCAGGAATGTGCCAAGTCTGTAAACGGTGAAAACGTGTGATGGGTTATCAGCCACCATGAAAGCTGTGGAAAATGAATGATGGAGAACGTCTTAAGATCAGTTCAAGACTGTTGCACTTAACGCAATATGCTCAACGGTCAGGATTGAACCATTTTAATTTCTTAACCTAACAGGTTTAAGGTTTAGGGTTTATGCTACCGACCTATCTGTTTCCTATAAGGTCGATGTTATGTTTCTTTCTGAGGTTGTTGGCAAAATTTGTGTGTGTATCCAAGTGAAGAGATACCTGATTCTTGCCAGACTAGAGGAGAGAAGTGATACCTGCAGAGTGTAAGTGCAGAAGGTGAAGAGGAGCTTAAGTGGATCTGCATTGGCATTGAGTGCTGTTACCAGATCATTGTAATACCTATTGATCTCTAACCACTTCAACAGTTGGGAAATCCCTTAACAAGGTAGCTTTAATCAGCTTACTATAAATCCTTTAATAGGGTAACTCAAAACCATTGAGTTCTTGAAATACTCTAACAAGGTAACCTTCAATAGGGTTTACCCCTTAACCGGGTATTCTAGCCATCCGTTAACTAGGTGATCCCTAATAGGATCGGTTCCTAACAGAACCTATTATATCAGTCTTTAACCAGACAAGGCTCCTAACAGAGCAGACTTCTAAAGAGTTCAAAAATAGCTTGTGGGTATTAATCCCCACCGTGGTTTTTCCTAGTTGGGTTTCCACTTGAAAATTTTGTGTGTCATTTATTCATGTGATGGTTTAAGTGATTTGTGTCTGAAGGTAAATCATGTTGATCTAGCTGGTTATACATCTTTGATGCTAGATTACTTGTTCATGCACTAGGGTGAAATGGAAATGAAGTATTAGATTGTATGAAAAGATAAGTGTTAACTGGTTTATGCATGTCTCAGTTATTCTGGGTTTTGCCAACTGTACTCTGTTTAGGACCAGTGTTACTATTTGTCTGCCAAAGCATAGTGTCTACTGACAAACTGGTTTTAGGATTGTGTTTTTTCCTGTACTAATTCACCCCCCCTCTCAGTACTAGTTTGGTACTATCCGTTCATCATTGAGTTATCAATTGGTATCAGAGCGTCCTCTAGGTCCTCTGTGTTATAAGCTTAACCGCTTGAGGAAAAGATCCCAATCTAATGATGAAGAGGGAAGGTCCAAAGTTCAATAGAGATAATTTCAGTATATGGAAAGATAGAATGAAGATATACATCAAAAGCATGGGTGCTCAATACTGGAGCTATGTTGAGAATGCTTATATTGCCCCTACTGGTACTCTCACCGATGACCAAAAGAGAGAGATGCAAGAGAATGGGCAAGTCATGGAAGCCCTAATTAGTAGTTTATCTGACATTGAGTTTATTGATGTCCAAGATAAAGTAAATCCCAAAGAAGTATGGGATACTCTTGAAAATATCTATGGCGGTGATGAGCATGTAAAACAAGCTAAGGAAGAAAGCCCTAGAGGGAAGTTTGAAGACATGCGGATGGTTGAAGGTGAGACCATTCAAGAGTATGGAATAAGAATCAAAACTGTTGTCAGAGATATCAAGAGTGTAGGTGGTAAAATGGAAGATTCCACTGTGGTAAGCAAAGTTCTGAGATCTTTATTACTGGTCTATGGAATAAGGGTTGCTGTTATTCAGGAGTTAAGATCAATAGACAAGACTAAGGTATCCCTAGACTCTATCATTGCAAAGTTGATAGCCTATGAGCTAAATAGTTTTGATGGCAGTGTTCAAAAGACTGGATCAACTTTTAAAGCCTCTGTTGTACCATCTAGAAAAGGAAAAGAAGCTAGCACTAGTGGTGAACCAAGTCAAAGTAGAGAAATGGATGATGAGGAGATTCTGATGGCATTTGAAGCTCTTCTTGCTAGGAAACTTCCTAAAGGAACCAGTAAATTTAGAGGTAAGATCACTTTGAAATGATTTTCTTGTAACTGGATAGGACATATGCTGTAAACTGTCCTAATGGTGACAACAAGGACAAACCGAAAAGGTTCAAGAAATTCAAAGGAGGAAAATGGAGAAACAGTTTTGTGGCAGTTGATGAAGGTGTCATAGATGAGGAATCAGAAGATGAAGAAAATGAAGATATTGTGTTTGTTGCTATAAAGGAAGATGTGTCAAACAAGAAGGCTCTTGTCTCCCACTTTGATAATTCCAATGAGTGGATTATTGACAGTGGATGTTCTCACCATATGACTGGTGACCGGAGCAAGTTTTTATCCTTGGAAGAGTATGATGGTGGTGTGGTTCGCTTTGGTAATGATGCACCATGTATGGTCAAAGGCAGAGGGTCCATCTCTCTGAATGGAAAGAGTAGTGCTAACAATGTGTATTGGGTTGATAGTCTCAAACACAACCTTCTGAGTGTTGCCCAACTGAATAATAGTGGTCTCACTCTGGAATTAAAGAATGGAGTGTGCAAAATCAAAGAAAAGAATGGTGAATTGGTGGCCACTGGCATGCAGACCAAAGGTAACCTGTTTCAGCTAAATACAAATATCAGTACATGTCTTATGGCTGAATTTGATGATAGCTGGATATGGCATAGGAGACTCTTCCATGTAAACTTTGATAACATTGTGAAGGCCAGTAAGATCAAGGCAGTAAGAGGGTTGTCGGTGTTGAGCAAACTGGAAAATACCTTGTGCAGAGAGTGTCAACTGAGGAAAATGTCTTCCTCAACCTTCAAAGGTAAACCTTTCACTGTTGACAATTTACTTGATGTTGTGCATACTAATTTGTGTGGTCTTATGAAAACTAGGAGTCTGTAGGGTGATAGGTACTTCATGATTCTTACTGATGACTACTCAAGAATGATGTGGGTCACATTCTTGAAAGATAAGTCTGAAGCTTTTGGAAAGTTCAAATCTTTCAGAGCATTAGTGCAGAAGGAAAGCGGTAAAAGGATCAAGTGTCTTAGAACTGATCAAGGAGGGGAATTCACTTCCAGTGAATTCAACAAGAACTATGAAGAACATGGCATCAAGAGGTAACTGTCTTCCCCCCAGACTCCACAACAAAATGGACTAGTAGAGAGGAATAACCGGACTGTGGTTGACGTAGCAAGAACAATGATGATTCAAGGAAAGGTTGCTCACACCTTTTGGAGAGAAGCAGTGAGCACTGCAATCTACACAATGAACCAAGTACTCATCAAGAAAGGTAAGGATAAAACTCCTTATGAGTATTGGACCGGTAAGACACCTATGGTTAGCTATTTTAGAGTGTTTGGTAGAAAATGTTACATCAAGAGGAGTGAACACTAGAGAAAATTTGATGCCAAATGTGATGAGGGAATATTCCTAGGGTATTCCACCAAGAGCAAAGCTCTCAAGTGTTTCAATAATAGGACTCAAAGAATTATTGAAAGCATCAATGTGAGAGTTGATGAAGCCTCTAAGAAAACTGAGGAAACCGACAGTAAGCAGGTGGTAAATGAACCAGTTGTAATCTTCTGGGAACCAATCACCAGTCAACCAAGTACCAATAACAGTGTTCCTACACTGGTAGATGTAGATGCTGATATTGATGGAGATGAGGATGAAGAAGAAAAGCAAGAGGAATCTGTTAAGACCAGTCCTCGATATGTCAAGCTGAATCATGATCCTAAGCAGATCATAGGAGATAAGGATGCAGGAATCCTTACAAGAAGAAAGGTAGAGAAAACTCATATATGATCTCTGAATTTGAGCCTAAATCATTCAAAGAGGCACATAAAGATGAAGACTGGATCAAGGCAATGGAAGAGGAACTTGACCAGATAGAAAGAAATGGTACATGCTCTTTGGTACCCAGACCGGAGCATAAAAATGTCATAGGTACCAAATGGGTTTTCAGAAATAAGCTAAATGAGGATAGCACAGTGATTAGAAACAAAGCCAAGCTGGTGTGTAAAGGATGTGCCCAAGAAGAAGGAGAAGACTATGGAGAAACCTTTGCTCCTGTAGCCAAATTGGAAGGAGTTCATATGCTTCTTGCATATGCAAATTTTAAAGGATTCAAAGTATATCAAATGAATGTAAAATTTGCATTCCTAAATGGTGTACTTGAAGAGGAGGTGTATATAGAACAACCAGATGGGTTTGCCCTATCTAAAGATAGTGACATGGTGTGTAGGATACATAAAGCCTTATATGGTCTAAAGCAGGCCCCCAGAGCATGGTATGAAAACCTACACTCCCATCTTGTGAAGATTGGATTTGAGAGAACAAGCGAAGATAGCAATATCTACTTGAAGTCTGAAGGAGATTAGATCCTGATCTATGAGGTATTTGTTGATGACATTATCTTTGGTGGAGATGAAAAGATGAGTCATGAGTTTATAGATGAGATGAAGAAAGAGTTTGAGATGTCACTCATAGGCGAGATTAAGTTCTTCATTGGACTACAAATCTAGCAAATGAAAGATGAAATCTTTATCACTCAGTCCAAGTATGTCAAAGAGGTGTTGAAGACCTTTGGCATGGAAGATAACAAACCAGTTGGTACACTGATGGTGACTAGTTGTAAACTATCCAAAGAGGATGACTCAGCATTGGTTAATGAGAAGGAATACTGATCCATGATTGGTAAGTTGTATTATGTCATGCATAGTAGACCGGATATTGCACATGTAGTTGGCATTACTGCAAAATTTTAGAAAAGTCCAAGAGAATCCCACTTGGTTGCAGTCAAGTGGATTCTTAGGTATCTGAAGGGAACTATTGATTATGGATTGTGGTATCCATATAACAAGGATTTCAACTTGAAAGTATTCATAGATGCTGATTGGGTAGGTAATGTGGATGACCGGAAGAGCACAACCGATGGTCCTTTCTTTCTCAGTGATAGACTAGTCTTATGGATGAGTAAGAAGAAGAGTTGTATCTCTCAGTCTACAGTGGAAGCAGAGTATGTTGCAGCTTTCATGAACTGCACGCAGACAATTTGGATGAAGCATGTATTAAATGGCTTCAAAGTTCTTATAGCTGAACTGGTAAGTATATTTTGTGACAATACTAGTGCAATTAACATCTCCAAGAATCCAGTTTTACATTCTAGAACCAAGCACTTTGAGCTTAAGTATCATTTCTTGAGGGAAAAGGTTTAGAACAAAGAGATTGCACTGGAACATGTTTCTAGTAAGGAGCAATTAGCAGACATATTCACCAAGCCTCTCCCAAAGGCTACATTTATGTACTTAAGAGGTGAATTAGGGGTGATGCCCCTTCAAGAGGTGAACTAAAAGTATATGCTCCACATCAGTCAGGTATTGTATAGTCAAATTTTTTTTGGATTTATGTTTTGAAGGATGCTACTCTTTAGGGGGAGCAGCATAATGGAATAGGGAAGCATGTGCCTCCACTTTGGCATTGTTGTCAAAGGGGGAGAAGAAGTGAAGCGGAAAAGATATCTACAGAAATTGGGGGAGAAGATGTGAAATGGAGAGATATCTTTGTATATTGCCATCAATGCCAAAGGGGGAGATTGTTGGCATTATGTGAACCAGTATGAGGACATGATGACATTGTATGTTGTCATTGATGTCAATATGTTGAAGAAGAGAGAACTGGTATGTTACCAAGAACTAGTATATGTGAGAACTGGTATAACATTGTGAACCGGTATATGTGCCAAAGTGAAGCAATGTGTTTGTTTAAGGTGAACCGGCATGTGGTTATGGGAACCGGTACATGGAAGCTTTGTATGACTACCGGTTGGTAGTCTCATCTTTAGGGTTTCCGGTTAAAGTGCTTCAAGCCTGTGTGACTCAATCAGTGACTTTGTGTGATGAGTTAGCATTATAACAAAGAACAGATCATGTTGCCATGTCAGCCTTGTGCACGTGAAGGATCTTGCATGAAGGAGAGTGATCCTATCTACCTCGGGAATGTACGAAGTCTATAAATGGTGAAAACGCGTGATGGGTTATCAATCACCATGAAAGCAATGGAAAATGAATGATGGAGAATGTCTTGAGATCAGTTCAAGACTATTGCACTTAATGCAATATGCTCAATAGTCAAGATTGAACCATTTGAATTACTTAACCTAACAAGTTTAAAGTTTAGGGTTTATGCTACCAACCTATCTGTTTCCTATAAGGTCGATGTTGTGTTTCTTTCTGAGGTTGTTGGCAAACATTGTGTGTGTGTATCCAAGTGAAGAGATACCTGATTCTTGCTAGACCAGAGGAGAGAAGTGATACCTACAAAGTGTAGGTGTAGAAGGTGAAGAGGAGCTTAAGCAGATCTGCATTGGCATTGAGTGTTGTTACTAGATCATTGTAATACCTATTGATCTCTAACCACTTCAATAGTTGGGAAATCCCTTAACAGGGTAGCTTTAACCAGCTTACTGTAAATCATTTAACAGGGTGACTCAAAACCATTGAGTTCTTTAAATCCTCTAACAAGGTAACCTTCAACAGGGTTTAACCCTTAACCGGTTATTCTAGCCATCCCTTAATCGGGTGATCCCTAACAGGATCGGTTCTTAACAAAACCTATCGTATCAGTCTTTAACTGAACAAGGCTCCTAACAGAGCGGACTTCTAAAGAGTTGAAAAACAAGTTGTGGGTATTCATCCCCACTGTGGATTTTCCCAATTGGGTTTCCACGTGAAAAATCTGTGTGTCATGTGTGGTGTTATTCATGTGATGGTTTAAGTGATTTGTGTCTGAATGTAAATCATGTTGATCTAGCTGGTTATACATCTTTGATGATAGATTACTTTTTCATGCACTAGGGTGAAATGGAAATGAAGTATTAGATTGTATGAAAAGATAAGTGTCAACCGGTTTATGCGTGTCTTAGTTATTCTGGGTTTTGCCGGTTGTACTCTATTTAGGACCGGTGTTACTGTTTGTCTACCAAAGCACAGTGTCTGCTGACAAACTAATTTTAGGATTGTGTTTTTGCCTGTATGGATTCACCCCCCCCTCTGAGTACCGGTTTGGTACTATCTGTTCATCATTGAGTTATCACATATTACATGTCGGCCATATAACATAAATGAATAAGCATTAAAAAAATTTGTCGATGCCAGATCCAATATGTATGGGCCTCCAATATTGATGACCTTTACTATACCATGTCAGCCTGCATTACCGGTGATCAAATAAATCTTCTATCCTGTTGATGCCGGTGTTAGTGCCGGTGTAGAGACTGTGAAGTGCCTGTCTGTACACCATATGAAGTCGGAACCCAAAATCATGTTGCCATCAATGACAACATAATGAAACCTAACTAGTAGAATGTCAATTGCCAACAACTTCTGCATCCAAGACTCCAAAGTATCTTCGGAAGAATCACTTAGAAGAAAAGATTATCAGAGACAAGAGAAAAGGTGTTATCACAAGAAGCAAGGAAGCACAAGAACAAATCTTTTCATGTTTACTATCTAAAACTGAGCCAAGCAAAGTAGAAGAAACTTGTAATGATCAGAACTGGATGAAGGCAATGAAAGAGGAACTAGATGAAATTGAGAAAAACCAAACATGAGAATCAGTCAATAGACTGGAAGACAAGAATGTGATTGGAAGTAAATGAGTATTCCGGAACAAGTTGGATGAAGATGGAAAAGTTGTAATAAATAGGGCAAGGTTGTTTTGTAAAGGATACACTCATATTGAAGGCATTGAATTTGATGAAACATATGCCCTAGTTGCACTGATGGAGGCAATCTAAATGTTCCTAGTGTTTGCAACATTTAAGGACTTCAAGGTGTATCAAATAGATGTAAAATCAACATTCTTAAATGGAAATTTGAAAGAAGAAGTTTACATTGAACAACCGGAAGGTTTCAAGTTGAGAGATGATCCAAACATTGTTTGTAGACTAAAAAAGGCATTTTACGAACTCAAATAAGCCCCTAGGGCTTGGTATGGAAGACTAGATAGGTATCTGACTAATCAACAATTTCAGAAAGGTTCAATTGGTAGCAATTTGTACTTCAAAACTGATTCAGGCAAAACCTTAATTGTAGTAGTATATGTTGATGATATAATCTTTGGAGGAAATGAAGGTATGTGCAAAAGATTTGGTAATGAAATGCGGAAATAATTTGAAATGTCCATGATTGGTGAGTTGAATTTCTTTTTGGTTTGCAAATTAATCAGAGTGATAGAGAAATTTTCATTTCTCAGTCGAAGTATATCAAAGAGTTGTTAAAGAAGTTTGGGTTGGAGAATTCAAAACCGGTGTATACACCTATGACCATCGGATGCAAGTTAACCAAGGATGATAAATCACCTAAGGCAAATGAAAGTTGGTATAGATCAATGATTGGAGGACTATTATATTTGATTGTTACCGAACCAGATATCATGTATGAAGTATGTTTTGCAGTCGTATTTCAGAAAGAACTAAAAGAATCTCATGTTGTGGTAGTAAAAATGATTTTCAAATATCTTAAAGGCACAGAAGATTTTAGTTTGTGGTATCCCAAGAGCTCAGATTTTACCTTGACAACTTATATAGATGTAGACTGGGCCACAAGTATTGATGATCAGAAAAGTACAAGTGGAGGAGCTTTCCTCCTTAGCCCCCAATTGGTTGCTTGGTCGAGTAAGAAGCAAGACTTTGTAAATTTGTCTACAGTAGAAGCAAAATACATTAGAGCATCTTCTTGTTGCACTCAGATTCTATGGATGAAGAAGACTTTGAAGGACATTGGTGTAAAGTTTGATGACCCTATCTCAATCATGTGTGATAATACAGTGCAATAAACATTTCAAAGAATTTGGTACAACATTCCAAAACAAAGCATATATCCATCAAGTACCACTTCTTGAGGGAAAAAGTTTTGGATAATGAGGTTAGACTTGAGTATGTATCTACAAAAGAGAAGATCACAGATATATTTACTAAGGCATTATGCAAAGATACTTTCAAGTATCTCTGACAGAAGTTATGGGTATTACCCCTCTCTAGTTTGAACTAATGTGCATTTTTTATGTGCATTGATCCAATGAGCAGCTTGTAGATTCTTTTATGGACTGATGCTTGTGTGCTTCCTCTCTAGGGGGAGCAAGAGTAATCTTTATAGGGGGATTTTTGTCCACTTTTGTCATTGTTGTCAAAGTGAGAGAGAGAGAGAGAGAGACAGTTTAAATGATGATCTAATTGATGTTGTTGATGAATGTTAGCATCAATGACAAAGGTGGATATTATTAGCATTATGTTATGTGTCATCATTGAGATTAAATCATGTGTTCTAGATTAGGTCTGGATGTAGTATGTTGTGTAGAAGTATTTAGATAAGGTTGTTGAGCATTTGAAGGTTTCCTGGATTTACCAGATCTTCTAGCTTTTCAAAAAATGTTATTTAGAGCTACTTTTGTGTCCGAATTGGTCTGGAGCTCAAGGTTTTTTGGACCAAATATTGAAGCTATGTAATGGTAGTTATATAGTGTGCAGATAATGTTTGGGGTCTGGTTTTGGTGATATATGTAACGTGTTGACATGTTCGATGAGGAACAGTGCAATAAGTTCTACTTCTCATTTCTTCCCACCACCAGAATGATGAGTGGAGACCTATTTTATATCTTTGTCTCAGATGATATTGAGGGTTAAGTTTTTCTAGAGACAATATATGTAGGTGTATGATTTGATGAGTTGATGTGTGGCTTTTTGTGTTGAAGACATGCAATAAAATAATCCAATTGTTGTGTGAGTATAGTGTTTCGGATTGTTATCGAAAGTGGTTTCAATAGTGTAAACTTTATTTCAATGGTGGATTCTCTTTATCTTTCTTTCTTCTTTGATAGTGAGCCCTCGGGCAGTGAACCTTTCTGGGCAGTGAGCCTACCTGTAGTGAGCACCTTGGTAGTGAGCCATCCTTTGTAAAAATAACCTTAATCGATGTCACCTTAACCAGTGTTTATATATTGAGAATTAGCATTCTCCATGGTTTTTCCCTTCTTGGTTTTCCACATAAATTTTGGTGTTTCTTGTGTATGATTTATTTTGTGTATATGCTTTCATGTTTTATCAATTCTACTATTTTTTCTAGATCTATTAATTAAGTCTAAAAGAAAATTTTATTGTCAACTGATTCACCCCCCCCAACTCCTCAATTGCCTAGATATTCAGCACTTAGACCATCAGTCAATAGAGATTTCCAATCGAAAAAAAAAAGCTTGCACAAAGAAGGAAGAACCTGCAACAATAAACCTTTGATCAAATCAAATCGACCTGGGTTACAGCACCCAACATGGATTTGCATCAAAATCACCACAAGTTTCCTAGGATACAAAGACTAATCTCATTGTGGTCAATGGACATATTGGCCTTGGAAAAATAAAAATTGTGAATCAATTTTAAATAGAAAATAAAATTGGGACTGATGGTGATGGAGATTTGCAATTAATCTTGGGCATGAGTGCCTCAACTGCATATCAAATCACTAGAATCTAACCTCAAACTTCAAACAATGCTGGTGAAAGCTCTCAAATATGGAAGGAGTCACTAAATGGGGGCTCTAATACCATTTAGAAATTATGAATTCCCCATATCTGCAAACAACAATAAACCTTCACAAGAGAAATATAATTCGCCAATATATGAATGAATGAGATTAAGATAAATAAAATGTACAAAAGGCCTACTTATAAAGACAATGCAAGAATGCAAGCACTAATGAGGTGAAAGGGTAGGTACAACTACCTAACACAAAATATTAGTAGGTAAACAATAAAATAATATTGACCTTACCTACCACCTAGGAAAAGATAATGCCTTACTAAACTTAAGATGTGAGTAAATATGAATTTAATCCAACAGAATTAACTCTTCTTTCTAAGTATTTGCGTAGTATAATGGTGAGGCTAATGAATGATAATGTGTTGCAACTTCCTCCCATTACGCCAATTGGCACTTCCAAACCATTGCCACCTTACCATGATCCTAATTTTTTTTTCAATATCACTGTCAACTTGGCCATGATACTAAGAAATGATACAATTTGAGAACTAAGATCCAAGAATTCATTGATAGCAATACTATATCCATAGTTGATGTCAAGGACAAAGGGAATAAATTTGTATCTCCTCCCAATCAAAACCTCCAAATATTTACCAATCCATTGCCTTCTCATCCTATCAATGTTGTTGAGTGAGATTCTCTTGATTTTTCTCCTAATGACCTTGGTCTTGAATCTAATAATGTTGTGAATTTTGTTGACAATTCTACACCTCCAAAAGACATGCATTACTTTTGATCCTAGTGAGAATATTGTTGCACCTGATGAACCATTATATATCACTACAAAATTCAAAGACAAACTCTTACAAGGGGTGCTCATTTATCTAGTGTGTATGGTGAATTTAATTATCGAAGAATATCTTTATATTTTATAATTGTATCAAGTTACATATGGTAAATTTGATGTTGTGGTTAAGGTGTATGATGGTTTCTCTTTCCCTACTATTGGTTCTATTAATCTTCCTTTTGAGGTTGGTACTAAATGCTTAGATGTCACCTTTGCTATTTGTATGATAGGAAATAGGAAATCATCACAAACAATATAAACATACTAATCATTAGCTCAATCACAAAAGCACAATTGCAATGTTCTATCCTAATTACATCCAATAAAGACATAAAGATAAAACATTCAAAAAGATTATGCAAACCAGATGTAAATCCAAATGTTTCCTTCATGCGGCTCCATTGTTCTTCTTTCCTCTTCAAATAGTTTGGTTGTGGGTCTCACCTACAAGTGCACACACATGATTGAAAGCAAGTAGGTAAGAAAATTGCTCAAAAGTACTCGAAGCGTGATTGATTAGAAATTCAATAATCTGATTAGGGGTCAAGAATCAAGGGATTTGAGTGAAGAAATTCATCCAATTTATAGACAAATTGGAGAAATGATCAAATTAGCATGATAATGATTCGAATGGAAATTCAAATCAAGAATAGAAAAATTATGACATGTGTATGACAAATTGCTATGCAAGGATTTATGACAATTTATGACAATTTATGACAAATTGCTATGCAAGGATTTATGACAAGATTTTGGAATAGAAATAGACATTTAGGAATTTAGGAGAAATTAGAAAATTAGGTTAGAAATGATGACTTGGAAATTATGAAATTGATGCAAATTAGGTAAATTAATTAATAATTTCTCATTCATTAATTAATTTACAAAAATAGGAGGAATTAATTAGCCAATTAAATAAACATTTAATTGTATGAAGAAGACTTAGGATAAATAAATAAATTATTTAACCTAAAGGGAGAAATGAAAAACAAGGTTAAATGATTAAATCATGAAACCCTAGAAGATGAATTAGAAATGCAAAGACGACAATTAGGTCTTGATGCAAGATTGATTTGATGTCGATTCGATCATGATTTTGAATTGATAAATGATTTTATTGATAAATAATTGAAATTGGTTGACAAATTGACCAATATTGATAAAGAGACCAAATTGATATGTGCCAATTGACATGATTGAAGAGGACAAGGATCGATGACAAATAGATTGCAAAATTGATGAGATTGACAAGAGGACAAGGATTGATGACGAATCATGACTGAAAATTGCTATCGACAAGACCTAATTCAAAAGCGAGAAAAATGAGGGATGCAGAAGAAGGACTCGATGCTCGCAAATGATAAAGACCAACTGCGTGACATAGGAGAAATGTTAATGCGACACAAAAACCTAAGATGAGGCAATGCGCAAATGTTAAAGTATGATCCCGCAAGCGTTGACCATTTTTAGGTGTCTACATTTTGCCCCTCTTTGAGACAATGCGATTTTAAGCATTGTTTCAAAGAACAGTAATGAAAATGCCCCAGACAATGACAATGACATATGCATGCCCCCTCGAGGAATTGGCCAGAAATGTCCAGAAAATAGGCCAATTGATCGATAAGAATGATAGAAAATGATAGGAGCAAACAGATTGACAAGACTGACGGAAGAAATGTTAGTAAGCAGAAATTAGACAGAGGACAGTTAGAGATGAAGGAAAACTTCCTTTCAGTAATGCACTTTGTAGGTGAGAACCTTTATTTAATGTAGCAAAATGGATGCGTAGCATCATGGCATGGAAGGCCAGAGCTGAAATGCAACCCTTTTTGCAAAAGACAGACACATTGCAGACAAACAGCAATCACAACAAAAAAGAAAGAGATCATGAACCATCTCGGTCACTCTAAATCACTCAGTGACATCATCGAGCAACATAGGAACATGACCGAAGCCAAAGATAAATCAATTAAAAAGATAAGATGAACAAATTCCAACAAATCAAACAAACATCTTGATCTTCATTGTCAAAAGTTGAAAGTGCTGAGAGGACGATCATGCTGTCTGATTTCAGGACATGCGGTACCCTGTCTAAGACAGGACACAGTCTGGTTTTGAGTATACCACACCCTGTATAAGACCCATGATAATGTGCCAAGGACGAATAATTTTGAGGTTGATTGATAAGACAATTTTGATCAATTTGAATGTCTGGTTTGAGTGAAAAAGTTCATCTGTTTATGCATGATATCATTAAAAGTGTAGTGTGTGATTGTGTGTCATTGGATGTATACTCAGTGAGTTGTCTATGCACAGAGGGGTTATTTATTGCAAAATGCTTGTTTTTGGATTTTAATGTTTTGAAATTATTTTTTTTGTTCATTTTTTCAAGACTTTATATGATTTTTTAGGGATTATCTCAGGACGTTTTTCAATTTTTTTGATTTATTTCAGGACATTTTTCAATTTTTATGAGATTTTTTTAAGGACATTTTTCAAATTTTAAGAGATTTTTTCAAGACATTTTTCAATTTTTTTGTTAATTTTTTCCAAACATTATTTGATTTTTAAGATTTTGCCCCCAGTGTCTAGCAAGGCAAGGAATATGATAGGTGAATAAATAGGCTTGCTGAAATGATGGTGGATAGAGGGAAGACAAAGGCCTTTTATCGTGGAGACAATACAGATGCAATTTCCAAGGGCTATTGCGTGATGGGACAAGAGACTGGATATGACAATGTAAAGCAGTGACATGGCATGAGGGACATATCAAGAGGTTTTTGAAACCATGTTTAAATTTTGCGTCCTTATGTCAGATCAAGATCAAGGAATGAAAAAGAGTGTATGGATAGTGATAAGATATGGATAGGATAAGCAAGACCAAGAATGGATAAGGGACATGGACTGAAGTTCGGGATAGGATACAGGATAGTGGCAGAAAGTTGCAATAAGCTAGGGAATATGGATGAAAGGATGTAATAAGAAAATGGATAAATGACCAAAAGCTATGATGGACTAAAAGCTACAAACAAGATACATGATGTTCATGATGATCCTCAGCCTTGTCAAGATCAAAGGTGGAAAGAGGAAATGGACATGAGGGACAATAGGATAATGGAGGGTAATGACAGGGGTTCTATAGGATAATAAATGGCAATAGGATATGGAGGAAACCTACCTCCAAGTGTGGTGTGCAAGAAGTTCATAAATTACGCATGACACCTGTTTGCCAGGTTTTCATCACGGTACTTTCCCAAGGCACCTGTTTGCCAGGTTTTCACTAGTGGATGAATTATTTTTGCTTTACTTTTTTTTTTTGTATTTTGACTTTTTCAATAGAAGATGGACACATGATAGGGGATGGAAGAAGGACTCAAGCATCTTTTTTTTTGGATAAATGCCTTGAAAAAAAAATGGACCATGACCTTTAAAAGTATGCTCAAAGACGTTGGTAGGATAAGGACATGGAAAAAGAGATGAAACTAAGGCGAGGATTTATGCAAAGGATTGGACCAGAGGGATCGAAGGATGGAAAATATGAATTGGATAATGGATAGGGTATTGGAAGAATTGGGCTTCAATGGATGGAAATGAAGGTAAGATCGACATTGGCACACACCTTGAGGGGTGATGGACTGATGGAGGAAAAATGTATTTTGGATATTGAGATTTTGACGAAGGAAAGGCTATGGATTTTGGGACATAAGGGCCCAAAATGGATAAAGAAGGTGATGGAGGAATAGACTTGGACGGTTTGGATGGAGGAATAGCAATTTTAGATGCCAATCTGGGTTTTTCTTTTTGTGCTTCAAGAAGCTGCTTAGGGATCCACATGGTTTTTGATTTTTCATGCTTTTGTGATTCCTTGGAGTGCATTGCTTGCACAAGGGATTTAGGAACCCATATATATTTTGACTTTTGTTTTTGAGCAATGGGCCTTTGGGATCTTTTGGATATATTTTTTTCTTTATAGATCATATTGTTCTTTGTTTTGACATGTTGATTATATTGGACATGTTGATCCTTGAGTACATGTGGATTTTTAGACTTATGACTTTTATACTTGGCATCCAAATTGCTTGGAGGGGGAAAGGAATGCATGGATGGATATGAATGAAGTGGACTTCTTTTGGATTGATGAAATTTACTCAAGGATGTGTGCCTTTGCTGACCTTGCATAGAGGATGAAGGAATATAAGGACCTAAGATGGATGGTAAGTATGATGGGGAAGGGATATGTTTGGATTTTGATGGAGGGATACCAATGTCTTGAGAGTGAGTTGTGTAGAGATGACCCTTAACATTTTTTTTCACGTGAAGGGATTCTTGCTTATGAAGATCTACTCCTTTGCCTTTATGAATATCTTGACTTGTAGGATACTCTTTTCTTTGGGAAGAAGACGCGAATCCATTATTTGGTGGATATGATATGAGAGAAATAATGAGATCTTGAAGTGGATCAGATTGCACCAAAGTGGAAGAACCCATTATGCATGTCAAGGGTTCATGAACATCTTGCACTGACACATTAGAATCATGAAGGGGATTAGGATCATGAGGGGGATTAGGATTGTGTTGTGGACATGGTTCAATGACAAGTTCTTCAAGAGATGGAATGGGAGAAATAATGGGATCCTCAAAAGAAATGCGATCTTGGAGTGTATATGGAGCATTAAGACAAGGAGATGGAGGAACAAGTGGATCTTGTGGAGGATCTGAAGGAATGATAGGGTCTTGTGTTGGAAATGAATTTGGAAGGATACTTTGATCTTGACAAGGAGGAAGATCATTGGATTCCTCTTTAAAATTGCTTTGCTCTTGACTTTTAATGGGATCATTAGAAAGGATGGAAAAGGATGTCTGGAATTTCAATGGGATTTGAAAGGACATTTTTTTCATGAAATGGAAGGGGATCATTTGGGATTGGATGAACTGGGATATCTTGATCTTTCTCGGGGAATGGAGTGTCAATAGGCCTTTGGATAGGATGGACAAGAATAGGGGAATCATCATGAGTGTCTGGGAACATGGGGTCCTGGTCAACAATTGGATGGGATGATAAGGTTTCGGGATCTTGATCTTGATCTATTTTAAGACACATTTCTTCATGCTCTAAATTATCCTCTTGACATGGAATTGGACTTTGGATATGCATGGAGGATTCTGACAAGGAATCAATATTTTGGGATGAAGGAAATGCACTTTGACCATTTGTGATGGATTCTGGCAAGGAATCAATGCTTAAACATGAGGAAGAGGGACTTCGAATGGGGTCCTCTAAAATAGGTAATGGCAATAAAGTGCATGGTGGCATTGGGTCTTGTATTTCTGAAACATGACAAGGATGTGCATCATGAATTGGATTATCTTGGCAATCAATTATGGATAGCCCTTGGCTAATTGCATCCTTGGGTGTATTGTTTGATGAGGACAATATGGAAGGTTCTTTTGAAACTTCTAAAGGTGTAGGGATAGATGCCACTAGAGAGTCAATTTGCTTGCGAGGGGATGAGGCATTGCTAGACATAAGTGTATTATCTTGATCTTCCTCAAAGAACTCACTTGGTAGTTTCCTTAAGAGCATTGCAATAAAGCCACCTTTCTTTCGAGGTTTTGACATGGTTGGATCTGGAATTTGAACTTGTTTTTGGTTTGATGTCATGTTTTGATATTGGACTTGGTTCAATTGTTCTGACATGTTTGAAACTTGGGTTGGTGTGTGCTGCAACCTTTGTTTTTGAATGTTTGGTTGTTGTTGTTGACATTGATATTCCACCATTTGCTGACATTGTATAGTTGGTTGGACATATTGTTGAAAATGGACCATTGGTTGTGTTGGTTGCATATGTTGGACAATTGGTTGTGATGGTTGAAAATCTGATTGATAGTAAACACCTTCTTGTTCTTGTTGTGGAGGCACATAATGTTGAAATTGATGTTGTCTCTTTTCTTGAAATTGTTTCATCATCTCTATTTGTGAGAGGAGAGCTAGTATGTCTGATCATTCAAGAAGAGATCTTACATCAATTGGCTCAATCTTTGGATTTTGACCTGGAAATTTTTGAAACACTTTGGACATTTGTGATCTATTCTTCTCAATATTTTTCACTCTTTGTTCCAATATCTCTTCTTCTTGAGCTAGTTTATCCTCTAGTTTTTGTATTTGGAAACTTGTTTCATCATAAAGAGTTTGATCGATATTGCCTTGTTGTTGGGTTGGATAGAATTGTGATTGCATTGTCGGTTGATATGTCAAACTTTGTTGCATCAGTGGTGCTTGGAACCTTGTTTCAATAGACATGTCACTATGCAAATGCAATATTTTTGGAATTTTTCAAGGATAATATATGATATGCAACTAAATGCAACCTAAATAGGTGAAAATGCAATCTATGGCAAGAATGCAACCTATGTTTTTGGTTGTTTTTCAAGATTTTGACAAACTTTTTGGAATGCAAATCTAAAAGAGACCCTTAGGAAATTGAAATGATGTCTAGACCTCAAAGGACAAAAGGACCAAGTGACAAAAGGACAAAATGACAAAGTCTCCCCTATATGCTTGGATACTAAGCTAGGTTTGACCGAATGACAATAATGACATAAAGAGAAAAGGCTTGATAAGGTCTAGACTTCTTAACAATGACTTAGGGTTTATCAAAGATTTGGATTACTCAAGTATGACAAAACCTAGTTTGACACTATATGCTAAGGGACAATTGCTATGCAAATGACTCTAATATGATATGATAATGACCTAAACTTAATGAAGAGACCTAGGGTATGCAAATATGAATGTATGACAATGGTATGACTCTAATGCAAGAAGACACATCCAAATGGATGACTTTTATTGATATGCAAAGGAGTATGACCTAGGTGGAACCTAACCTTGGTAATTGACAATGACTTTGCAAAATGCAAACCTAGGATGAACCTAAATCTAAGTGACATGAATGTTGAGACAAGAGTTTGAAAAAAATTTGACAACCATGTTTGAAGATGTTTTGAAGTTTGTTGGATGAAATGCTCTTATGTTTAACCTTGTTTTGAATCAATTTGCCTTGTTTTTTCTGAAATGAGATGCAATTCAACTTTTGACAAGCAAAAAAGACAAGATATTTGAACTTAGACTCAAGACAATCATGCTCATTCACACATTTCTTATGGTAAGCAAGGACATTAGGTACTTGAGAGGTAGACTCATTATGGGATTCAAGGAGAATACATAGATGCTTGACCCCACGGGCTCCCCTCCATGGCACTCACTTCTCAGGGCAGCCAAGCATCAGTCCCCATGGAAATCTCCCCATGGTGAACTTAGTATCTCTTCCAAGTATTTGAACTTTTCCTTCTCAAGCAACTAGAAGGGTTTTTGGCCTCTAAAAACAAGGTGTTTAGTAAGGATTTCTGTTAAGCGTTACTCCTTAATGTCACGCAAGTGTGATTGAGACATTAAGCCCATCAAGATACCAAACAAATGTAGTCGTGCAAGCATGATTTAGACCATGAGGCCCTACTTAGATGTTGATATGAGAAAGAGTTCAAGGGTCATCACTTCCCAAGTAACTACAATTCCCACGTAACCCTTCCTTCAAAGCTTTCGCTCATCAGGTATTTGTTTATAGTGAGTTAGAATGCCAAGGTATTCTAGCCATACTCACTTTGGGTCATTCCCTTCTCATGATTATCACTTTCTTGCAAAAGCAAAGTGGTTGGGAAGGCAGGCCCTCTAAAGGTGACAAACAATCAAAGACACGAGCATGGTATCGAAGATCTGGATTTCTGATCACCCTAAGAAGGATGAGAGCATACTCTCCTACTCCAATGTCACACTCAACAATCAAAGCAAAAACATGTTCATTCCAACCTATTTAGAAATCACTAGGTGCATAAAACATTAATGACAAACACCAAGTTTAGTTGTTTCTCCAAGGCAACCTACAAAACCCAAGTTAGAAGTTTGAAGTGTTTATTCTTTGACTATCGATTCTGCATAACACATGTTAGTAGTTTCATTTGTTGTCTTTTCCATGCGTATGCCAAGATGCTACACAAATAATTAGTACCAAAAACCAAAACACAGAAAATAGAATGCAAAAACAAGACAAGTTTCAAGTAAACGCTGCATTTTTACCTCTGTTCCGGACTTTACACAGGCGCAGAAGTCATGACACAGGCACAGAAGTCATGACACAGGCATAGAAGTCATGACATAGGCACAGAATGTCTTCAACACAGGCGCAAGTTGCTTGACACAGGCACAGGTTGTCTCACACAAGCGCAGAAGTCCCCAGAAAGTCCTGCACTGCCCTGTTTTTGTGTTTTTTGGCCTACAAATCAACTCAAAAGCACTCAAAAACACAATTAAGGGGTTAGATGGTTAGTGTTCACATCGGGTTCACCAATTAATGTACATTAGGAAATAGGAAATCATCACAAACAATATAAACATACTAATCATTAGCTCAATCACGAAAGCACAATTGCAATGATCTATCCTAATTACATCCAATAGAGACATAAAGATAAAACATTCAAAAAGATTATGCAAACCAGATGTAAATCCAAATGTTTCCTTCATGCGGCTCCATTGTTCTTCTTTCCTCTTCAAATAGTTTGGTTGTGGATCTCACTTACAAGTGTGCACACATGATTGAAAGCAAGTAGGTAAGAAAATTGCTCAAAAGTACTCGAAGCGTGATTGATTAGAAATTCAATAATCTGATTAGGGGTCAAGAATCAAGGGATTTGAGTGAAGAAATTCATCCAATTTATAGACAAATTGGAGAAATGATCAAATTAGCATGATAATGATTTGAATGGAAATTCAAATCAAGAATAGCAAAATTATGACATGTGTATGACAAATTGCTATGCAAGGATTTATGACAATTTATGACAATTTATGACAAATTGCTATGCAAGGATTTATGACAAGATTTTGGAATAGAAATAGACATTTAAGATTTTAGGATAAATTAGAAAATTAGGTTAGAAATGATGACTTGGAAATTAGGAAATTGATGCAAATTAGGTAAATTAATTAATAATTTCTCATTCATTAATTAATTTACAAAAATAGGAGGAATTAATTAGCCAATTAAATAAACATTTAATTGTGACAAGAAGACTTAGGATAAATAAATAAATTATTTAACCTAAAGGGAGAAATGAAAAACAAGGTTAAATGATTAAATCATGAAACCCTAGAAGATGAATTAGAAATGCAAAGACGACAATTAGGTCTTGATGCAAGATTGATTTGATGTCGATTCGATCATGATTTTGAATTGATAAATGATTTTATTGATAAATAATTGAAATTGGTTGACAAATTGACCAATATTGATAAAGAGACCAAATTGATATGCGCCAATTGACATGATTGAAGAGGACAAGGATCGATGACAAATCGATCGCAAAATTGACGAGATTGACAAGAGGATAACGATTGATGACGAATCATGACTGAAAATTGCTATCGACAAGACCTAATTCGAAAGCAAGAAAAATGAGGAATACAGAAGAAGGACTCGATGCTGACAAATGATAAAGACCAAGTGCGTGACATAGGAGAAATGTTAATGCGACGCAAAAACCTAAGATGAGGCAATGCACAAATGTTAAAGTATGATCCCGCAAGCGTTGACCATTTTTAGGTGTCTACACTATTATTCCCACATCAGATCAATTTTGTATAAAGTTGGAACATCATTGACTCTCTTCCATGAAATTTATCCCTTTTACAATTCATAAATGTTAGAAATTCCCTCATAATGACACTATCATAGCATTTAATCATATCCTTTACCAACCAATGATGAAGCATGCCAATTTTGCTCTTGATTACTTTTTGGCTAAACAAATTGATTCTCTTAAGCCTCAGAATGACATCCTTTTCTTATCTTATTAAAAATGGAAAAACGAGATTATCATGTCCTTGAGTAAACCCAATGACCCTACACCCATGGATATTCCTCCTCCTTATAATGGACCTGGTATTATTCCCACACCTATTCCTCCTATTTATGCCTTAGTCTTGCCTCCTCCTTCTCATAAAGGAAACTTATTTGCATCTAGTCTCTCCCAACCTATTGGGGTTTCATTTGTTCCTCCTCCTATAAGGGAAGAAAAGAAACCTATGTCCATAGATCCTAAACCTTCACAAGTGTCAACTAAAACTGGAAGGAATCATTGTGTGAGAGAACACCAACAAAGACATCGTGCTAAGGCTCATGAGATTTCTTCCCAAACCATTTCCTCCTTAAAGACACCAAATATTGACTTGGCCCCATTTGTCCAACCGTAGCTCTAGGGAGGACATTCACAGCAAAATCACCTAAATTAAAAATGCGTAGGAAACATGATGGTTCAACTTCTTTCAGTATTAGAGATCCTAGTTTTATTAATCTAGATGATGATATGGATCATTATAATGTTGTTCATGCTAACAATGTTGATTCTAATGATTATGATGATATTTATAAGCTTTTTGATATTAATCATGAGTTATCTTCACATTTTTCAAAAGCATCAACCCTAGCTCCTAGTAACAGACGAAGTGACTCATCATTAGAGCATGGTCCTTGTTTGGAAATTGCAATAACTACATCTGATGTGCTCAAAAAGGCTCCTCTTGCATGTTTTCCACCATCCCTAAATGATGTTAAAGAATATTGGGAGGTGGATGATTTTTTTCACTAGCTTCATTTGTGCCATGGATTCTCTTTTGTGTGTTTTCTTGTTCGCAATGTGCTTCCCCAATGATGTGTTGCTTGATATGTTTTTTGTGTTATGTTAGGTTCTCTTTGGATGACCCTTGTTACTCTATTGGTGCAAGGTAATAAAGAGGTCAAATCTATTGTGACATTCTTCTATTTGTATCTCATTTCTTCTATATGTTGTGCATTGTGTTGTCTACTTGGGGACGATGCAAAATGCCGAGATCCCTTTTTGGTCTCTTTCATGTTGACTCAAAAAGACACTTGTGCTCTTCTTCCATTGTATTCATAGTTCCACTACCTTTGGGGGATTAGGTCAATTCAATACAAATATTCTCGATATACATTATATAAACCATAAGAGCATACTAACCCCAAAGTTAGTGGATCCTCTATGTGTTTTTTCTATATGTTGTGTGACCATTATCCTTTGATTTATCCTTTCTTGGGGGCATCTCATTTTTGTAATGTGCTTTTCTTTTGCATGCATGCTACCTTAAAGATGTTTCTCCCAATAAGGTATATGCAATTGCTTTAACATGGGGGTTGTGTGTGTGAAAAGTGGATCGTATCTCTATCTGGAATACACAACACTTGAATTAAGTCATTAGATGCATGGTTCGTAAATCAATCAACAATGAACAATAAACCATCACAAAGCAACCTATTGTCTTCTAGTAGATGTGAGTTTATTCTTTCTCCTAGATTTTTATATGCAATACCAGTTACTAGACAACACCTGAACGAAGGATTTAATCTATATAAGTATGAAATTGAGCTAAATGGATGAATGATTAAGCTAGATGAATGAATATTAAGCTAACATGATTAAGCTAAATGATTTAACAAATATGCAATAACTAATATGCAAATATTCTCAATACCAAATCTTAGTGAACCTAGAGAAAAAAAAGCATGATAACAATATATTCTCCAAGATCCTTGATTAGGAGATGAGAGCCTGAATTTATAGAAAATTAAAAAAGAAACCAACGACTGAGATCAAATGATGATGAGCGGTCAAGATTTTCTAAGAAGAAGCACAATCCTGGTGAATTGATGTGATTGGCTGCTTTTCTCAGTTTTAAAGGAAATTGAACTAAAATTAAGATAAAATCATTAAAAACTAATTTATTCTCTATTTTATTCAATTTTGAGATTTAATTGTTTTTAATTGCTTTTCTGAGATTTTTTTCAAATTTTAATTTGATTTTCAAGATTATCTCCATTTGATTTCTTTTCTCAAATTTTAATTTTTTTTTCCAATTAATTCTTTTTTTGTGATTTAATGGCAAATTGATTTATTTAATTAAATATTCTAGGATATTTAATAAAATAAATAGGATAATTGTTTAAAAATGATTTACTTGAAAATTAATTCAGAGTGATTAATTTGCCATGTGTTATTTGATGATTTAAGAAATTAATTGTGTGCTCAAGATTAATTTAATTGCCTTTTAGTTAGGAACCTTGGTGATGAAATCAAGATTAGGGGGCCTATGGTTTAAATGACCATTTTTAGGTTATTACATTTGCCCCTCTTTGAATTGATGTGCGAGCAGCACATTGATTCAAAGAAAATTTGATGTCAAATAGATATCAATTCTGAACTTGATGGATCCCAAACTGATGAAGAGCAAGATGTTCGGCTTGATTTGAAGCGATGGAATTGAACAAATTGATTAAAGTGACACCGATCCTGAACTTGATTGAACAAGGACTGTCAAAGAGCGAGATACCATTCTTGAACTTGATTGATCAAGAAACAAGCATCAATCTAGAACTTGATTGACCTAGATAGAGCAAGAGATGCAACCGATTCCAAACTTGATTGAACAAGAAACGACTAAGCAAAGCGATAAAACCGATTCGGAACTTGATTGAACAAGAACCAATTAGCAATAGAGAGAATGTCCAGCTTGATTTGATGTGATTGAAACTGAACATTGATTTTGAAGATTGATTCAGATAAGGAAAAATATTGATATGCCCCTAGAGATAGCTTTATTTGACATCGAAGAATCTCAAACTGATATAATGTGATTTAGTTAAGATGCCCCTAGTAACAATTTTTAATTGATTTTCTTTGTTTGAAAAGATTTTTGCTCGACTTTAAATGAAGATTTGAAAAAAAATTGTCAACTTTTGATGATGATGATCACTGAAAAAGTGTTATGAGTATGCCCCGTCGGGAGCGAAATCGAAAGATAACGAGGGTACAACGATTTTAGGCAATTTTTAGCGATGACCATTATTCGAGCACTAATATTGATGTTGAAGATTAAAATCAGAGTTGATTTGAGAATTAAATTGAGGTTTAGAATTGAGCAAAAAATGATTCAAAAAATGACTTGAGGATGAAAGTGCTAAGTGGTCAACATCATGAAATTTCGACTAGAGAATTAACGTCAGATTTTAAATTCAAAAATGGACTCAGGACAGTCGATTTAGCTTAGGGTACAAATTTTATGTCCATCGGAACAAGTTGGAAATTAGGGTTTGGGCTATATAAGGGGTTCAATGTGTCATTTTCAAGTCATTGTTACCTCTCAAAGTTTTAAGTTAAAATTAAAAAAACAAACTCCACGAGGAAAAAATGGCCATTCCAATCCAGGAGCATCGATTCAAGTGCCAAAGACATCATAATTGATCATGGAACTATAACCCAGCGGTAAGTGATCAATCTTTAGCCTGTGCATTTCTTATTTTTTGAATTTTTGTTATTTTTTTGCATTTTATTTTTTGTTTGAAGTCGTTTGCATCATTTTGTCGTGCGGTTGAACTTCATTTCTCATACAACAAACTGTCCTCCTTCTGTTTTATTGTATGGTCATAGGATTTATCATCTAGTTTCATCGCATGATTCGTATGACGGTGTTCTTGATTGACCATTGTATTGTGCGATAGGTTATGGTTTATCATATGGGAATGTTTGCTTGTGCGGGGTGTAATGTTTACTCATACAATTTTCTGCTTGTCTGTGGAAAGTCGTATGAAAAACAGCAAGCATTTTTGAGAGTCTAAACAACAATTTTGAATTTTGAATTTTGTGTATTTGGACTCGTGAGCATGTTAACATATTTTTAGCGCAATTTGGATCATGTGCTGATAGTTTTTATGTTTGATTTTGTAGATTCGATTGCTGGATATTAAGTTTCAATGTGTATTTCCACCGATGATGAGGCTAGTCTATGGGTTATCAGATGCAAGAGAGCACATATTGATTTGTGTGGATTCAGATACCTTTTACAGATGTCTGATATCCATGTGAATCACGGGATGTTGACTGCGTTACTTGAGCATTTTCATTCAGAGCATAATACCTTTCATATACCAGTTGTAGAGATGACCATTACACCAGAGGACATATATAGGATTCTGAGGATTTTGTTTGCTAGAGACAAGGTTGATTATGATTCTACTCAGTGACCAACTATTTTAACATTGAGACGAATATTCCATGATGAGACTATTCTTGAACATGTCATTACTTGGGATGATTTGATGAGTAGATATGGTGAGCAGCACCCTCTAGCATGCATTTTAGTAGGTATGATCAGTTGTTTTGTTATGCCTGATAGGGGACATCAAGGTTTTCTTTGTGGTTGGGCCAGAATGCTTGAGAGGTTGTTGACTCATCTTGTGAGATTAGGGTGGGGATCATGCTTGCTTGCCCATATGTATCATGAGATGCACGAGTGTATCAGGAGGGGAAGAGCATGGCAGCGGGTGTTTTAGTGTTACAAATATGGGCATGGGAGCACATCCTAGTATGTAGACCTATAGTAGATGATTCTTGAGAGGCGCACTAGCCTATTGTTTATTGTTATTCAGGTTATGTTACTCAGCCCCATCTGGGTAAGACTGACTATTGGAGGAGGCAGTTGGATGATTTGATTGTCATAATATGGAGACCGTATAGGGGTCAAGAGTTATGGGATGATTAGAGATATCAGAGGAAGGACATGTTCATGACTCGACCTCTTACTAGCATATTAGTGTCTATCATTGAGTGGTTTGTAGTATCTAGGGTGATGAGGCAGTATGGGAGACCGCAAAGTATATCCTAGGAGTTCACAGCCTATGCTCGATATGGAGAGGACGAGAGATGAGGATGGGCATGGAGACTATCATATGCACTGAGCATGTAGGAATTAGGGGTGTACAACCATAGAGATGGGATTGCTTAGAGGATGTTGCAGACATAGGAGTATTGCCATAGTACAAAGATTGGTTCCAAAGACATCCTCTTCCTCTGTTTCTGGATCTGGGAGAGCATGCACCTCTTATAGAGGAGGTTGAGGATGAGGCCCTAGCATAGGAATAGGTGCCAAGTCAGATACAGGGATGAGGGCAGGTATAGGGATGGAGAGTGGATGTACCTAGGCGAGTAGGAGGTGATCCCAAGGCTAGTAGCAGTAGGGTACTAGCTAGAGCTAGACAACAACAGAGAGGGGAGGGTGGATCCTTAGGAGTTGTTGGGCTTGAGGCTGGTGGCGCTAAGGCAATAGAGGGTGGAGGTGAGGAGGAGAGAGCAGCTCCTAGGTAGGTTAGGCAGTAGAGAGATAAGAAGGGAGGCAGAGAGGGAGATGTGGGGAGAGAGCAGGAAGTACCAAACATAGTACGGTCATTGAGATCGAGGTTGGCAGGTTTGCAGTCACAGTTGACAGTGGCGCAAATGCAACTTTCAGAGTGAGACCAACAACTTGCAGAGGTCAGAGCAGAGCATGATGCTATTTAGCGAGAGGTTTTGCATCAGATGAGTCGGGTAGCCTATTATGTCGCAGCTTATAGTGTAGTGGTCCCAGTAGCACAGTAGGTTGTTCTATATTCTCATTATATGGCTTGATCTGAGGGAGCTAGGGCTCCCAGATAGGATGTTGGTCAGCAGGCACCACCTCCTCCACCCGACGATGAGGGAGAGGCAGAGAGATAGCTTTGTTATATCTCCTAGATTTTTTTATATACCCCATTATTGTAGCCTATACGATTGTTGCTCTGATGAGACTATATTTGACAGTTGATATCATTTGTATGCTGAGATATTTGAGATTATGATGATATATATGAGCTCTTGATTTGATTTCATCGTACTTGTATTGATTGATTATGAGATGTCTTTCTATATGCTTTATTCTATATGTACGTATATTCTTTTAGTATATATGTATGGATGTATGTAATATGGATGTTCATTTGTTTGTTCCTTTTTCATATGCAAATGAATGATGAAAATGAGTAACTAGTAATGCCAATGTTTATTTTTTCATGCAATAATATGAATGAACATAAGTATATGAAATGTATGGATCTATTTAAGATGCTCATGTATCCAGCTAACACCTCAATACACAAGTACTCAATCAGAGAAACGATGATGAAAAAGAGACCACTTAGCTGAGAAATGACAATTGCTTCAAACTCTCATTCAAAAGATAAAGAGATCATTGGTATCATGTCAAAATCGCTCGAAATGCATAAAATTTAGAATGAATGCAACCTAAACTTAGTCACTAGATTTGGCATGCTTAATTTTCATCACTGAGCGTTTTACAAACACAGCAGGCAAAATAGAGGTCCTTCCTTTTCATATGCAATATTAATTATCTTGTCTATAATGACCCTTTTTTAATCCATATCCTTGGAAAGATTATGCATGCATCCAGATTCCACATTAAAGATATTCCCTCAAATAGACAAAGAAATGACTCCAACCTCCCTATAGCATACAAATAAGTGGAGTCGAGGTATGTGTGGCGATTTCACCTTGATGTGAAGGCACTTATCATAGACACCCAGCTAATTAGATGTTTCCAGATCATCGGATTCATTCCTACAAGCAGAAAACAAAGAAAAGTATTATGCCCTCAATCCTTGCTCCTCTTAGTCAAGATAGACTTCCTCCAGTTAATCAGAGGGAATAATAATCAAAAACCAAAGTAAAAGACAGCACACAAAGAGAATTTCAATCATATCTCAAACAATGTAGTGATTGTTTTCAGTAGTCTTGTTTTCCTTGTTTACTTAGTGATAAAACTCTTTAGTAGTTAGGAGACAAGCGAATGACTTGGAGTGAATGACCTGGTACTACTGATAGAAAGATGATCTGGTTGATACTTCTTAGGACATGTAAATTGATCAGTCAATTACCATAAGACTAGGACATTGATCGGTTTCAAGCCATGAGGGTTCAAAAAGAACCAAGATGTCACAAAAGCAACTAAAAGTTATTTACAAGCGAAAGCAAAGATGCAGGAAAGTGGGAATGAAAATGGAAAATGCCAAATTTGCATTGATAGATGGAATGTTTGAGTACAAGAGGCACCTATTTACCATGTTTTCACCTGCTTGGCAAAGAATATTTCTCTTTTTTTCCTTTTTCTTTTTTTCAGGACATTTTAGTTGTACAGATTGTTGGAGCAAAGAATACTAAGTGAAGAATTTCTTCAAGTGGATGGTGTTGATCAGTTCATGAAGTTGTTCTCCTTTTGATGTTGAGATTTGATAGGCACTAGAGCCAAAAACTGCAGTAATGATGTAAGGACCCAGCCAGTTGGGTTCAAACTTCCCTTTGTTGTCTCGAAACTATTGATTTTTTAGGATTTTCTCTCAAAACAAGGTGACCAACCTGAAATTCTCATTATCAAACTTTCTTGTTATAGCCTCTAGATATTATCTTTTGATATGCTCTCAGATGATCAAACACCACTTGCTAACTTTCATCCAGCAACTCAAGTTCTTGCAATCTAGATATTTTGTAGTCTTCATCAATAACAAGACCTTGTAAAGAAACTCTCAAAGATGGTATTTCCACCTCAATAAGTTAGACTGCTTCGGACCCATACACCAAAGAAAAAGGTGTAGCCCCAGTAGGTGTTTTGATACTTGTTCTATAAGCCCATAGTGCAAGATTGAGTTGCAGATGCCAATCCTTTCCAGATTTATTTACTATTCTTTGTAAGATAGTCAGTAGATTTTTGTTAGATGCTTCAGCTTGTCCATTACCTTGAGGGTAGTATATGGATGACCAGTGTTGTTTGATTTTGAATTTTTCACAGAGCTCATCTAGATCTTTGTTTTTGAATTACCCTCCATTATTAGTCACAATGGAAGAAGGTATCCCATACATGCAGATGATATAGTTATGGATGAACAGAGCTACTTGTTTACCAGTTTCTTTGATTAGCGGAAACACTTCTACCCACTTAGTGCAGTACTCAATGGCAATTATAATAAACTTGTGTCTGTTAGATGATGTAGGATATATTTGGCCAATGAGGTCAAATGCCCATTGTTGAAAAGGCCAATGTGTGAAGAAAGGTATTAGATCCCTTGTTGGAGCATGTATGAGATTCCCATGTAGCTGACACTTCTCACAAGTTTTAGAAAATTGTATAGCATCTTTCTCCATATCTGGACAGTAGTAGCCAGCCCTTAGTAGTTTCCGAGCTAAAGTTAGACCATTTGAATGAGATCCACAAATACCTTCATGGACTTCAGATAATGCACATTGGGACTCTTCAGTTTCTAGACACCTAAGCAAAGTACTATCCAAACCTCACCTAAATAGATCATTAGCGATGATGACATGCCATGAAGCATTTAAGATTAGGTTCCTTTTCACATTACAGGTAAGATTAGCGGGAATAATTTGGTTACACAAGTAAGAGTAAATGTGGCTATAGAAAGATGAGTCATGTCCAATAATAGAACAAACCATTTGGGACTCAGGAGAATCATAGGCAGGATAATGTAACTCTTCCACCAGGAATTCAAAGCGGAAGTTAGATTCTTGTAGTTGTGGTATAGACGCCAAGGTAGCCATAGCATCTGCTGCTCTGTTTGGTGATCTGGGAATCTGCTAAAATGATACAAAGGTAAAGTATTTCTTGTGATCATCAACCATTCTCTTATAGGGCATCAGTTTCTCATCCCGAGTCTGATATATATCAATGATTTGGTCGATAATTAGCTAAGAGTCTCCATAGATGTATAATTCAACAACCTTCCATTCGATAGCCAGCTTGATCCCATTTACCAAAGCTTCATATTTTGCAATATTGTTTGTGAAAGGAAAGAGAATCTTGTAAGCCTTTGGGATTGAATATTTTTGAGTGATAAAATGTATTCCAACACCAGAACCATGTTGAGTGAAAGACCCATCAAAGAACATTTTCCATGATTGGTGAGTAAGGTGCATGATGGATTCATCTGGAAATTCTATGTGCAAAGGTTGATTGTCTTCAAGCGGAGCATCAACAAGTTGATCTGCAATGACCTATCCTTTGATAGCTTTGCATTCTACATATTCAATATCAAATTCTATAAGAACCATGGCCCATTTAGCCAATCTTCCTGTAAGTGTTGCTTTGCTAAGAAGGTATTTGAGTGGATCAATCTTAGCCACCAGCTTAATAGAATGTGCTAACATGTAGTGTCTTAATTTCTGTGATGCAAAGACTAATGCCAAACAAGATTTTTCTATGATAGTATAGTTCATCTCATAGGACACCAAGGTCCTGCTGATATAATATATAGCTCATTCATTTTTATTTTCATCCTGTTGTGCCAGAAGTGCCCCCAGTGATGTATCTCTAGCTAATATGTAGAGAATCAATGGTTTACCTTGAATTGTTGACATCAATATAGGTGGGTTTGAAAGATAGTCCTTTATTTGTTTTAGATGTTGTTCACAATCTTCATCCTAGTTGTATTTGACTCCTTTCTGTAATGCCTTTGTGAATAGTTGAACTTTATCTGCTAGATTAGAAATAAAGCACCTTATTAATTGGAGGTGTCCTTGTAAACTTCTCATTTGACTGATATTCTTTGGAGGTGGCATTTCCATGATAGCCTTAACCTTTTCTGGATCCACTTCAATTCCTTTTTCTGAAACAATATATTCTAGGAGCTTACCAGATGTAACTCCAAATGCACATTTCTTAGGATTTAATATGAGTTAGAATTTTTATATTCTATCTAATATTGGACCTAGTTCTAATAGATGTGTTGATCTTTTCATGGACTTAACTAGAGTGTCATTGACATAATCCTCCATGTTTTTGTGCATCATGTCATGAAAAAATATTGTTACGGCTTGTTGATAAGTAGCACCCGCGTTCTATAAACCAAAGGGCACTACATTCCAACAGAAAGTTCCCCATGCACAGGTGAATGTTATCTTCTCTTGATCCTTGGGTGCAATTTTGATCTAGTTGTATCTTGAAAAACCATCCATTAAAGAGTGCATTTCATAGCCAGCAGTCATGTCCATGATCATGTCTATGTTGGGTAGTGGAAAATCATCCTACAGACAAGATTTGTTTAAATCTCTGAAATCAGTGCAAACGTAGATTGATTTGTCAGGTTTAGAAATAGGTACAATATTAGATATCTATTTAGCATAATCAATTTCTCTAATGAATCCATCTTTTAGTAATTTTTCTAGCTCAGCCTTAACAAGTAATGCAACATGAGGGTGCATTTTTTGAAATTTTTCCTTAACGGGTTTAACTTTAGGAGTGATAGAGAGATGATGCATTATGAGGTCAGGGTCTAGACCCAACATATCAGCATATATCCATGCAAAATTGATCTTCTTTTCTATGAAGAAATCAACTAATTCTTTTAGTTCTTCGGCTGACAAGGATGGAGCTACATGTATGGTGTGTTGAGCTTCTTTTGTTCCAATGTTTATTGGTTGTGTAGGTTTAATTAGCACTGATGATCACTCTTGAAAGTAATCAAGTAAAATGTCAAGTATCTCTCCTTTAGGCACCTCAAAGAGGTTTTCACTATTAGGTACATCCTTTATTTTTAATATTTTTTATTCTGACACCGCCATATTGTGGTTTTTGCCATCAGAACTCTTATTTTTCCTTTTTTGATTTTTGTGACTAAGATACTTGACCTTTGCTACTGTCATGTTCTCACCTTGTTCACTAGTGGAAGAGTCCATTGGTTCAACTACATTAAGATAGCAGGCTAATGTATAGTCATTAGCAAAGGTAAGTATAGTTAACGGTTGATCTTGAAGACTTCAATCAATCAGTTCAGGATGTACCAAGGATAAATTTTTAACAGGTTCAAGGGAGTTCACGGTATTATCATCATAACTTTGGACTAATAAGTCGAGTTCCAGAAGACTACCTTGCATAAGTGTCTCGAGACCGGGAAGAGTTACAACACAATCATCGAAGTGCATGTTAATATTTAGGGGACCTAACCCAACAGACCTACCACTAGCATCATCCTCTACTTCAAACTGGACTACATATCATGGTTTGACAATAATAGGGTCAGCAGGCATAATCTTGACATTCATGATGGAGTAGTCATAGTTTGATGTCAAATAGGTATTGTCATAAATAGAGCTTATGTCAGAGTGATCAGAGTCATAAGATGAAGTTTTTGACTCTTCTTCAAGTGATTTAGTAAAAGTATGTATAGTATCAATATCTACATCTTTGATGTTGCAAGTTCCTTCATGTTCGGTTCATTGATCACTTGTATTTGACATACCTGTTGACATAACCTTGATGGATTTGTTAGTCTTTGTCGTATTTTCCATTCATCTTCCTTTGGACTAATGACTAGTCCTTCTTCTGTAGCCTCTAATTCTTTTTTGTAGTTTCATACCTGATTTGTTCTATCTCATTAGAGGGAGATATAATAGGTGAAGAATTTTCTTGTGTTCTTTCTTCTTTCAGTTGTTGTTCATAGTCTTCTTGTCTTTTTAGTCTGATTTCTTCTATTTCCTTTTGCATCTTTAAGCGTATTATCTCTTGTGCTTCATCTATGATATCACTAGATTCTTCCAGAGTTTTTGTAGTAGGTGTATCTAAGAGATGATCTGGACCCCATTCATACTCATTCTAGTCAGTTTTTGAATCATCTATTTGCTTTCTACCTATGTATGTGATCAAAATGTTCAATGGTAGAAACAACTCTTTAATTCCTTCGATGTCTTCTCTCATATCTTTTGGGATTTCTACTCCTTGTAGTGTTATTGTTGATACAATTGGAACTCGATTACCAGCTGCTTCTTCTCTCTTGATTGCCAATTCTTCTTGTTCATTTTCACACTCTTCTTGAGTTTGTTGAGTATTGATTTCCTGTGATGTTGAAGGTAGTATCTTTTTCCTCCACTTAGGTTGATGATGAGAAGTATGTTTCTGATCTGATGACTTTCTTAGATTGTATCCAAGTCCATCTTTATCATTTGTAGACTTAGTTTGTAGCTGAATAGGTTCCACAATACCTTCTTCATGCTTTCCTAGAGGACCGGTACCTAAATATCCCATGCAATGAATCATCTTATAGCCTAGACCATATTGTGAAGGGGAAATTTCACAATGTCGTATTTCTTTGTTTTTACTATCTTCTTTGAAAAGCCATTTGAGAACAACATCCTCTTCTATTTCACCTGCAAGGGAAGTAGAGGATTGTACAAAAATACCATCATAAATGACATTTGGAGTTGAAGTTTGAGGCTTCATAACCTCTGATGGTTTTCCTAACTGTCTTGGTGATGGAGGAAGAGACATTAGTGAAAGTACAGGTTCTATTTTGTATCCATCCATGCCAGTATCTATGATTTTCAATTTCTTTTCTAAATCTTTCATCAAAGTTGTTGAACTTTCAGTTGTAGAGCCTACTCTATTATGAGGAACAAAAGTATCAATACTTTGTGTTAATGCATTATTGGTATAGCTTGTATCGGCAGGAATACTAACTTCAACTCTATTATAAGGAAATTTCAAGCACTGATTATATGTAGATGGTATTGCTTTCATTTTGTGAATCCATGGCCTACACAGTAAGATGTTGTATGAAAGAGGAAAGTCAAGCACCTGAAAAATAACATCTCTTTCCATAGGTCCTACCATGATCGGTAATAGCACCAGACCTTTAGAGGTTCTCTCTTCTTCATCATAAGCTTTGATTGTTATTTTTTTGTTGGATCAATGACATTTTCAGAAAAGCCCAGCTGTGTTGTATGACCCTTGTTTTGATGATATTCACAGTATTCATTTTTCCTTCACCATTTGGATTTAACTTTTGGATCATATGGTCTAGAGTTGTCTAGCAATGTTATCAAATCATTTGCCAATAAAGTCTTAAAAGTTGATTCATATGATTATTCTAGAGGATTGAAATCGCGTTTAGGCTTTGAAAGCCAAGGTTTCTCTTCACTCTTTTGATTTTTTTAGAGGATTGTTTGCTACAGCTTCAGCTACTTTGAGTGCTTCTGTGCCATTAGCTAGATTAAATATTGTGGGTTTTGGTTTTTCTTTAATAGTGTCTACCACTCCATCATTAACAAAGTTTTTGTTTTTACCTTTGTCGTATTTCCAGTATTTGTTCTTTTCTTTGGAACTAGAACCTTGTTGTGTTTCTTTCCAAAGTGATATATCTCCTTTCTTTATAAGCACATCTTCCACTTGAGGGCACTATCTACCATATTGTTGAATGAAGGGTACACTTGCATTTAGATATTGTATTTCAATTCAGGGATCAGGTTATTGACAAAGATATACATCTTCTTAGAATCTGGAATAGGTCGTGAATATCTAGAGAACATCTTTCTCCAATGTTGAAGAAAGGTGAGAAAAGGTTCTTCTATTTTCTATTTGGTATTGCAAAGCTCAATCATAGTGACTGGATGACAAATTTTATAGGAGTATTGTTAGAGAAACAATTTGATTAATTCCTCAAAAGTTTGAATTCCCATAGATAGGCTTGAAAACCATTCCATAGCTTGTCCTCCTAAACTCCTCGGGAAAAGGCACATGAGATATGTTTGTTCATGCATGAGCTCCATACATAAAGCACAAAATTCTCTAACATGATCTTGAGGATTTGCATTACCATCATATTTGTCAAACTTAGGAATCTCCACTCTTGAAGGAAATGGAGGCATGTAAAGGTTTTTGTCAAATGGAAACGGGCATATCGTGTCCAGAGAATATTGTTTTGATTATTTATCTTTGTTTTTCATTTCTTTGATTTCAGTCTACAACGCTTGTAATTGTTTGTTTACCAGTGCTAAAGGTGTCTCTTCCTCTTTAGTGATAAGGGTTTCAATGTTATAATCAATAGGAAGTTTAGCGCCTTGATTTGCTAGCTCTAGAAAATAATCTTCTTTTTCTCTAGCCATGATAATATTCATCATTTTTTGGAAATCTTTATCCTTTTGACAGCTATTTATAAGAGCTTTTGTAGGTTCAGAGGCTTCAGAATCGATAGAAGAGGAATCACTGTCATTAGCATGGGTGTTGCGATTGTCATAACTATCATGTTTAGCAGCTTGTCTTTCTTGCCTTTCTCTAGACATGGTGGGAGATAAGGGCTGATCAAAAATTGGTAAATTTGGCAATGAAGGTTTATTAGAGACGGGGTCTTCTACAAAGAATGGATTATCTTTTGATGAAAAGGATGGTCCTTTACCTTTGTCAACTTTCTTGCAAGAACTTGTGGTTTGAGCAGGCATTTATGACTGATATGACCAAGAGCTAGATGTGATGCAGAAGTCAAGATCAAATTGAAGCTAGTTGTTCATTTAACGTAGTGATTGAGAGAAGTAACTAAGATTCAATTTGGTTTCAAGAAAGATTTATCCTGTATAAGATGTGATCTAGGTAACTTAGTTTTATTTGAGAGAAGTGACTAAGACTCGGTCTGGTTTTAGGAATGATCTATCCTATATAAGACATGATCTAAGTGACTTAAGTTTGATAAGTAGTTGATTGAACTAGCTTAAAGATGATCGACAAAATTGTGCAACACAACGGAAAGGGTACACTATCAAGATTGTTTATACACATAATTATAATGACCATATTTATGCTTGTTGTAGACTGATTAGGCAAGTATGACTATTCTGGAAAAATGTGTAGACAGATAAGTTTCTAGATTGACAAAATTAGGAATTTGTATGACACAGTATTAGGACCCAAACAACAATTTATAAACTCTTAGATGACACAGGCAGTTTCTCGTACGATTTTCTGCCTAAACTCGCATGACAATTTAATAGCCTCCAAATGATAATATATTGAGTATGATAGTTATTCGTACGATAGTATGATAAGGTCTAGATGACAATTTTGCAGACTCGTATGATAGTTTTAATAGAGTCAGATGACAAATTGATAGGATCAATGAAGACTCGTACGATAATATGTATGTAGCCAGATGATAATTTAGCAGACTTGTACGGCAGAGGACTAGACAGAGACAAGATTCTGACACAGACAGAGTTTTGATGACTAACAGAGACCAGTTTTTGATAAGGGCTAAGTTTTTGATGACTGACAGAGACCATTTTTGGACACGGACGGAGTTTTAATCACCAAGTTGTTGATGTTGTTGATTTGTTTTCTCCAATTTCAATTTAAGGGATGAAAACATAGTAAACATGCAAGATGTATAATGACTTCAAGCACAACATGCTAACCCTACAAAAGTTGGCTTAGAGAAGAAAACCTTTGCTTGCAGACTTAGGTACACACCCAATAGCTAATTAGAATATGGTCGCTGAGTCTCATGCAATGGATTCTCAATGTCGTATTAGCCGACTCCAAATGCTAATCGGGGCACGATATGGCAAGTGCCTTGGGAGAGTTACTATCTCTCTTGCACAAATATTATCCCCCTTTTGGAGGTAATCAGATATTCTCTATCTTATAGTTCTTAGTCAGGAATTCCATTCAAAATTACTCCTTGAAGTCACACAAGCATGATTGAGGCCTATAGCCCGACAAGGTATCGAAACAAGTTGTAGTCACGTAAACGTGATTGAGACTGCGAGACCCTACAAAATGCCCGATATGAGATATCTCAAAGAGAAAAATCAAATAATCTCATCCTCTAAGACTTTAATCACTAGAGACCTATTTATTATAGTGAGTTGGAATGCTCAGGTCTAGCTGTACTCACTTGGGTCAGTCTCACAGGGTGATTACTTTTTCCCACTGTGACAGGCCCGCTAAAGGTACACAAATCTCAAATTTAGAAAAATCCTCAAGGGTCTGGATTTTTTATTGTCTGTAAAAGACAAGAGAATACTCTCCTACCTCTTAGACTTTTCTTCAAGCACACAAGACAGATTTGTTCAATAAAAATTTAAGTGCCTACGAAAATATTAAATGAATACACAATGTTTAATCTATTCTCCTTAGGCAACCTGCAAAACCAATGCATCAGTAGTCATTTGTTTTTTATTCTTTGACAGGTGTATGTTTGATTGATATATTCTTTGACAAGTGTTCTACAAAAAATGAATCAGGCTATGAAAATCTCAGGCAGACAGAAGACAGACTAGGGTTAGCGTCAATAAAATCCAAATTCAATTCACAAAAAACCCTAAAAGTATATTGTTTTTGAAATGAGAAAAATAGAAATTTGTATGACAATATATACCTTCCCGGACGAGTATTCCCACAGACCTAGATGACAGAACATAGAATCAAATGTCCAGAGCAAAAACTCGTAGGAGTATTCTCAATGAACCAAACAATAAAAGATAGAACTCGTATGATGTTGGGTAAATACTCGTACGACCTTTTGTAGAGACTTGTAGGGACGAAACCTGAAAAAATAGAAAAAATGATTCTAAGGCTGAAAGATTGAATTCCAAGCCCCACGGTGGGCGCCAAAAATGTGTGTGTGAAAAGTGGATCGTATCTGTATCTGGAATACACAACACTTCAATTAAGTCATGGTTAGTAAATCAATCAACAATGAACAATAAACCATCACAAAACGACCTATTGTCTTCTAGTAGATGTGAATTTAGTCTTGCTCTCAGATTTTTATATGCAATACCACTGACTAGACAACACCTAAACAAAGGATTTAATCTATATGAGTATGAAATTGAGCTAAATGGATGCAGGATTAAGCTAGATGAATGAATATTAAGCTAACATGGTTAAGCTAAATGATTTAACAAATATGAAATAACTAATATGCAAATATTCTCAATATCAAATCTTAGTGAACCTAGAGCAAAAACAACATGATAACAATATATTCTCCAGGATCCTTGATTAGGAGATGAGAGCCTGAATTTATAGAAAATTCAAAAAGAAACCAATGGTTGAGATCAAATGATGATGAGCGGTCAAGATTTTCCAAGAAGAAGCACAATCTAGGTGAATTGATGTGATTGGCTGCTTTTCTTAGTTTTAAAGGAAATTGAACTAAAATTAAGATAAAATTAGAAAAAAAATGATTTATTCTCTATTTTATTCAATTTTGAGATTTAATTGTTTTTAATTTCTTTTCTGAGATTTTTTTCAAATTTTAATTTGATTTTCAAGATTATCTCAATTTGATTTCTTTTCTCAATATTTAATTCTTTTTTTCCAATTAATTATTTTTTTGTGATTTAATGGCAAATTGATTTATTTAATTAAATATACTAGGATATTTAATAAAATAAATAGGATAATTGTTTAAAAATGATTTACTTGAAATGATCAATTAATTAAATATTTATTTAATTAATTCAGAGTGATTAACTTGCCATGTGTTATTTGATGATTTAAGAAATTAATTGTGTGCTCAAGATTAATTTAATTGCCTTTTGGTTAGGACCTTGATGATGAAATCGAGATTAGGAGGCCTATGGTTTAGATGACCATTTTTAGGGTATTACAGGGGCATACACTCCGCTCAATGTTACACTTATTGCACACACCATGACATGTTTTTGTTACTCAAGTACTTTGTAAACTGAGCCTTTTGCTTTGTAATTTGGTATTTTTATTTTTTATGACCCATAGTAAGCAAATCTTACTAGGCCAAATACAGTCATGCTCTCCCTCTTTCCCCTTCATGTGTTGTACCTTTTATCTTGATATTAGAGTAGTAAGATCGTAAAAGTCCTTGGGGGCTTGGTGTGCCTTGTCTCTTTGATATCTTGTTGAAATTTTTTCGATGTGACTTCGTACTTTACCATGAGTATGCTTAGTCTCATACTCCTGCTAAAGTGGGGGCTAAATGTAGCATCATAAATTGCATCCACATATAATTTTGTCCTCACTTAGACCTCACCTTGGTGTTTTGGCTTTCAATGTCTAATGTTTGTATTGGTTCTTCTCACACCATCCACAATCTTGGAGTTCTTCTCACACCATCCACAATCTTGCAAATTCGCCACCTTCCCTATCTTTCATCAAAACCTGAGTCCCAATTGGCAAGGCCCATTTTGGATTCATCTCGGATGAGTGGGAAATATGATCCCATGTCAACCTACTCCAAAAATTTAATTAATTTTCAAGCAATCAAGTATAAAAGGAGGTCTACCCCTTTCATTTGAAAACTAACTGGAATCAACATCTTAAATACACTCTAGCAAATTCAAGTGAGCAAGCAATCAGTTATTCATCAAGCATTGGAGCAGAAATGAAGTCAAGTTTATGCATTCAAGATGGCATCCATGATCAACCTTCTTTAAAGACATTCTGCATGAAACCCTAAAACCTTTGCATGACAATCAAATAAAAATGTAGACACCTAAAAATCTCTCATTGATCATGTACTAGTTATTCATCTAATTGGTTAAATAATTCTTTAATTTAATTAAGTTAATTAATCTTATTCTTTTAATTTCATATTTCTTCGTCATCTTACTAATTATTTCTATTTCAATTCTATCATCGTTTAATCATTTAAACCATTTTCTCATGTTAATTAAATATTTATTATTTAATTAATCTTATTTTTAATCTTTCAATTTAAATAATCTTGAAAATTAAATTCAAGTTCTAAATATATTCAAATATCAAATTGAATTTAAAATAAATTCAATATTTGAATTAAATCTCATGCAAAAATTAAATAAAAAATCCAAGTTAAAGGTCAAGCACATGCTAAATTAATTGATCATTTCAATTAATTGATTAATTCAATTATCTCTTCAGTCTCTATTTCTATCTTTTAGTTAGCTTTTTCTAAATAAAGCTCTCAATTAGCTTTCAATCAGTTAACTATCTCCTCCTCTTTATTTCCTCCAATCACCCTTTTTCATCTTTCAATTAGTTTTTTCCCAATCAGTTGACTCATTTTATCTATTCAATCTATTATGTTCCACCCCCAAATTAGTAGTTCAACTATCAATCAACATGTGAGCTCACCTGAGTTCCACCTCTTGATCAATCTATTCCACCTTTCAGTCAATTCTCATCCAATTATCTATAAATTGAGCATTCAATCTTCATTTTCAACAATTACAAACTTTGAATCTTTGTGTCATTTGTAGGTTGCCAGTGCGATATCTAAGAGCCACCATACCACAAAGAAGAGAAGAACAATGGAAGCTACATACGATCATGGAATAAGGAGAATTGATTGAATATTTACATTTCTATTATTTGATTGTATCATTACATTGAGTTTTTGTTTGAATTATATTAGGATAGGGATTCATGATTTCCCTTTGATTTCTAGTTGATTACATTATGAATTTTTACATACGAAATTTTGGTGAACCCGACATGAACTAACAGCAATTTAACCTTCTCTATTTTCTGTGTGATTTTGCAAATCGTATGGATTTTTTCATTTTTGCAGGTTTGTATGGATTGCATAACAGATTCAAAATCATGCAATCACGTTTACACAATCTCGCAATCGCATAGACAGGCTCACGCAATCGATCACACAAGGTCACGCATTTGTGCAAACCCCATCATGCAAAAGCCTTTACTCTTTCACGCATTCGCTCATATATTGTCACGCATTCATCAGAGTTATTTTTGTGTTTGTTTATCTGCTATTGCTTGTTTCCTGCTCTCTGTTCTATTAAATTTTATATGAAATTAGGTAAATTTGAATATGGTTTACATTTATTACATGCTTTAATTATGACATCTTATGGCACATAAGGTACAATTTAGGATTTCAGGTGTCAGGAGGACAAAAGAGAAAAGAAGACAAGTTAGACTCTATCAGCAAATCCTAAAGGCAGAAAAGAAGATACGAGATCTAGAGGACCAACCAGCCATTGATAGATACAACAGCCTAGTTCTCTTGTATAGAGTAAAATATGATTTGCTTAACATAGAGTGGATGATGAGAGATCTTGCTAGGGCATCACAATCTATTTTGCCGGTTCCAAATCAGAATTATCTTTTCTTTTTTTTTGGTTTGTCTATGTATCACGCATTCGCCTAGATAGGATCACGCAATCGCTCTATCAGAATCATGCAATTGCTCTGTTAGAATTACGCAATCGCTCTGGCAGAATAACACAATCTGTCATACAGAATCACGTAATTGCTCAAGTATCATTATGCATTCATTTTTTTATTGTTAATCTTTTGTTTTCTGTGGATTTTCTTGGGTTACTGATTATTTGTTTGCAGCATGTGGCGAATTTACAAAGGAACGGATTATTACTGAATCATAAACACTCATGCTATCACACTTCAGTTTTGGGCTTAAAATAAACCTAGTTAAAATGGACATGCATGTTATCACACTTCAGTTTTGGGCTTAAAATAAACCTGGTTAAAATTGACATGCATGCTTTCACATTTTAGTTTGGTGTTTTAAAATTGACATGCACATGCATATCTCACACCTAATTTTGGGTTTTTAAAATGAACGTGAATCAAGCTTATCAATAGAATAACTCACATTTCATTTTTTCTTAAGGGAAAGAACTTTTTATCATGTTTGGGGTGGACCTACTGTTGCATTAACTACCTTTCCACCCGCCTTCCGGATCTTGGGAGAAACGGAGAAGGTGATAACAACACCCAAATTTTTTTATTTTAGTACTGAGGGGTATCTTTGAATGGGGATTTCATCACCCCACAGAGGTACTTCGAATTGGGATGCGTTGGGGATATCATCTCTCCCAACATACTCTCGAGTGAGTTTTTTGAGCTGCTATATAAATATACTGGTCAAGCGGCTAAAGTGTTGAGTGAATTCAACATATGTGGGAGTCTTCCCTGCTCCAATAAGCTCAAACTAAAGTCTTATGTGGCTTGGTCTGAGAATCCATCATTAGATCGGGACCCCTTGAAATTTTACAATAAGAAGCAACTTAGTAGCCCAAATCCTACATTCAGTGATTCTGGGAGTGCGGATCATACCCCATAGATACCCATCATGTACCTTGTATTATGAGATAGAAATCCCTCCATGATAAGATCTTCGGATCTTTGGGGTAAGAGAGACTGGCATGCCCTAGAAGTGTGTGTTGTGGAGTTGAACCAGTGCTGCTAGACTCTCTATTTGTTCATTTTGTTTTGGTATTTTGTTGTGGAGGCCTCATTGAATGGTGTCCACTTACTAGCCTAAGATTGTATTATGTACTTTTATATGTATCATTGTACTAGACCAGTATTGAGTCAGTATTTGGGCTATTTCAGGCCCTATCTTGTGTATCTCTAAATTCTCAGAGTTGGTCGGAACATAGTTCATTCAGCTATACCTATCTTCAAACAACTATTCTCAAATTTGGAAAACAACAAACTTGTCCTACACACAGAATCGCTGGAAACAAAAATCATCTTGAAACATCAGACAGTCCTATAAACTCAAACTTTTACATACTTGTGACCATAGGAAGTCCTTGCATAGTCCTCATTGTAGTCCTCATTTACGTCCTTATTATCATCCTTAGAAGTTGCATAAATCCTCATTTACGTCCTTATTATCGTCCTTAGAAGTTGCATAGTCCTCATTGTTGGCATTTTGAGTTTGTTGGTATTTTGCATCAAGATTGCATTAATGATATGTTATCATTGATGTCAATTGAACCGTTAAATGGTATTCATGTTATTGCTAATATTGTTGTTTTTTATATTGGCTAGTAACCAGTAAGAAGAGATTTGTGGAAAATGTTGTAAACCTGTATGTTAAGTTTGTGAGTTGAACCAGTGTAACGGGTTAAACATTTTTATGTAATGTAATTGGTAAACCCTATCAGTTGTTAAACCCTAACCGACCAAGTTTGATGGTTTATTATCTGATAAGCAGTAATGATGGAGACACGTGTGATCATTTGATTAAGGAGATGTTCAAATTGTTTTGGCGTGTTTGTTCTTGTCTAGGGAAGGAGCAAAGTGGATTGCATCTAATGCACAACACGTGATGAGTTACAAAGTCCAATAGAGTGGTGATCATGGAGCAGTTGAAATTGTCTTGAAGAATGTGAAGAGATTGTCATGATTTCTAATGGTCAAGATTGTACCGACTTGTTTGTAATCTCGATGATGAGAATTAGGTTTTTGTTGTGTTACCGACCTAATTGATTTCTATTTAAGGTCGATGAAGTTGTTTGTTAAGGTTGTTGGAAAGGTTGGTAGAAAACCTATTAGTGTGTATTTGCCAAATCGGTGAATGGGTCTACACTTTGAGTGAAGGCAGACTGAAGGTTATAGAAGGATCTTATCAAGCAAAAGTAGTGTTATTCAAACAGATCAACAAAACTATTGTTTTCTAACAATTACAGCAGAAGTTAAATCCCTTAACCAGGTAAGCTCTAACAAGCTTGGTTACTCATTAAATCCTCTAACAAGGTGGTCCATTAGCTTGGATTCTTAAATCCTCTGGTGAGGTTACTCCTGACAGCTGGGCTCCTAACAGGGAAAACTTCGAAAGAGTTCAAATAGCTATCCTTGTGAGTATCATCTCACCATGGTTTTTACTTATTTGGGTTTTCCACGTATAAACATTTGTGTCAAGTGGTGAATGCTTTTGTGGTTGTGATCTTATTTGTTGATTTGGTTAATCTTTTTAAGGCATGTTAAGTAGAAGCATTGAGAGATGAATATGTTGAGTTATGATTAAGCATTGTTGATATTCACAAGATTGAAGTTGTTTACTGTTAAAGTTGTCATAACTATTAAACCGATTTATGTCAAGTATTCTTATGAATATTGATCTTGACTAAGACATGATTACTTTGTATGACTGAGGTTGAGTTTGAGAACTTTGTATCAGTTTTTCAGTATACTGATTCACCCCCCCACCCTCCCTCTTAGTATTCTACTAGATACTTACTCTTTCATCATACCATCAATTGGTATCAAAGCATCTCATTTCCTCTTAATCTAAAAGCCTAACAGCTTGAGGAAAAGATCTTGTAGATCATGATGAAGAAAGAAGGTCCAAAGTTCAACAAAGATAACTATAGAATATGGAGTGATAGAATGAAGATTTACATTAAGAGTCTTGGTAGTCAGTATTGGGAGAATATAGAAAATAAGTATACTACACCTACTAGACCCTTGACTAATGATCAGAAGAAAGAACAACAAGAAAATCACCAGGCACTATTATCAGTTCCCTATCTGATGTTGAATATGTAGATGTTCATGGTCTTGAAACTGCATATGAAGTATGGAAGAAACTGGAAGTGATTTATAGCGGTGATGAACATGTTAAGATTGCCAAAGAGGAGAGTTTAAGAGGCAAGTTTGACAACATGAGAATTTTTTAAGGTGAGAATATCCAGCAGTATGGTCAAAGGATTAAAGAGATAGTTGGTGAGATAAAGAGTGCAGGAGGGAAAGTGGAAGATGCCACAGTAATCAGTAAGGTACTGAGAACCCTGCTATCGGTCTATGTTATCTGAGTTGCAGCTATTCAAGAGCTGAAATCCATTGATAAGACAAAGGTAACTCTTGACTCTATTACTGGCAAACTTACTACTTTTGAGCTAAATGGCTATGATGGTAGTATATAGAAATCAAAATCTGCATTTAGAACTTTTGTCTCTAACCCATCTGTGAGAAGAAGTAGAGATATTAGCCATAACTATGAATCTAGACCCAACAAAGATGCTAAAGATGAAGATAGCTTAGTGGAACTTGAAGCATTGTTGGCAAAACGACTGCCTAGAGGCACTGGTAAATATAGAGGTAAGCTACCTTTAAAATATTTTGCATGCAACAAGATTGGTCATATAGCAAAAAACTGCCCTAATGGTGAAAATGAATACAAGAGAGACAAATTTAAGAAATACAAGGGTAAAGGCAAGAGAGATTGTCTTGTAGCTATTCACAGTGGTGTTACTGATGAAGAATCTGATGATGATGATAGTGAAGGTATTGTGTTTGTAGTAATTAAGGAAGAAATATTAGATCAGAAGGCACTAGTATCCAGAATGGATAACTCAGATGATTGGATCATTGATAGTGGTTGTTCACGGCACATGACCAATGATCAGAGAAAAATTCTTTCCCTAAAGGAATTTGATGGCGGTGTTGTCAGATTTGGCAATGACTCACCCTGTATGGTTAAAGGTAAGGGAGTTATCTCTCTTAATGGGAAAAGTAGTGTTGACCATGTCTATTGGGTTGAAGGCCTAAAGAACAATCTTCTTAGTGTGGCACAACTTAATGACAGAGGATACCCACTAGAATTCAGAAATGGTATATGCAAAATATTTGACAACAAAGGACAATTGATTGCAACCAGTAAATAGACTAGAGATAATTTGCTTCATCTCAATCCTAAAATTAGCAACTGTTCGATTGTGAAAGTGGATGATAGTTGGCTCTAGCATAAGTGAGTTTTTCATATTAATTTTGACAATATTATTAAAGTAAGCAAGTCTAAGATAGTAAGAGGTCTGCCTTAGCTAGACAAACTGGTTAATGCTCTTTGTAAAGAATGACAACTAGGAAAGATGACTTCTTCAACTTTCAAGAGCAAATCCTTCTCAGCAGAGAACTTGTTAGATTTGGTTCATACAGATCTATGTGGACCAATTAGAATAAGAAGCATTCAAGGTGATAGATACTTTATGATCTTCACTAATGAGTGTTCAAGGATGATGTGGGTCACATTCTTGAAGGATAAAAATGAAGGTTTTAGTAAATTCAAGGCATTCAGAGCCTTAGCTGAGAAAGATAGTGGCAAAAAGATAAAATGTCTAAGAACATATCAAGGCGGTGAATTCACTTCTGCAGAGTTCACTAAATATTATGATGATAATGGTATTAAGTGGCAGCTTTCTGCACTAAGGACACCACAACAGAATGGTATAGCAGAAATAAATAACCGGTCAGTGGTCGAAGTTGCTAGGACTATGTTGATACAAGGAGGTGTATCAAAAACATTTTGGAAAGAAGTTGTAAGTACAGTTGTGTACACAATGAACCGAGTTTTGGTGAAAAGAGGTAAGGACAAGGCCCCATATGAGTACTGGTATGGGAGATCACATGATGTTAGCTATTTAAAATATTTGGTAGGAAATCTTTTATTAAAAGAGGTGATTACATAAGCAAATTTGAAGTTAAGAGTGATGAAGGCATATTTCTTGGCTATTCTACAAAAATTAAGGCCTATAAATGCTTCAACAATCGGACACAAAAAATTATTGAAAGTGTTGATGTTCGTGTAGATGAATGTCCTAAAATTGCAGAAGGAACCAGTTATGAGATGAAGGATGAAGATCCTTGCATTTTTATTTTGGAACCTAAAACTAGTAAAACAGAAACCGGTAAAGCAAATCTTGATGAACTTATTCAACCAGAACAAATAAATTCAGAGGAAGATGACAATGATGAAACTAAACTTGAAGAGAATGATCATGTTATTCCTAGGTATGTGAAATTGAATCACAGTCTTGAAGAGATAATTGGGGATAAGGATGATGGAGTACTAACTAGAAGGAGAATAAGAGAGAACTCTTGCATGATATCCACCTTTGAACCTAGAAGTGCTCAAGAGACATTTGGTGATGATCATTGGGTGAAAGCTATGGAGGAGGAGTTAGATCAAATTGAGAAGAACAACACTTGGACCCTGGTACCCTGATCGGTAAACAAGAATGTTATAGGTACCAAATGGGTGTTCAGAAACAAGTTAAATGAAGATGGTGTTGTAGTTGGGATTAAGGCAAGATTAGTATGCAAAGGTTATGCACAAGAAGAAGGAGAAGACTATGGAGAAACTTTTTCACTAGTAGCAAGACTGAAAGGTGTCAGAACATTGCTTGCATTTGCAGCTCATAATAAGTTCAAGGTATACCAGATGGATGTTAAGTCTACATTCTTAAATGGGATATTGGAAGAAGAAGTTTATATAGAGCAGCCTGATGGTTATGCATTAACAGATAAGGAAGACATGTTATGTGTAAAGCAGAAAAATCGAACCCTAGTCGTTCTCCCCTCCCCAACTCCGAAGAGGGAGAAGGGAGAGTCACTAGGGTTGATGGTTTTCACTTAGGAGGGACTTTACATTCAAAAGAGGGGTTGAAACCCACAAGATCCAATCCCACGCAATGCAAGATTGGATTCTATATGAGTTTCAAGGGTTGTGATAGCAAGGATACCCTCTTTTGTAAAGAATGTAGATGGAAAGATTGAACTAGGAATGCATAGAAAGTGAGAAAGATTAGCTTATAAACTGAGTTAGGGATATAGGATGAAGCTGCAGACCTAGAATTAGTAGTAAAATGTCCAGACGGCACTGTCCTGCAAATTTGAGTAAAATTTGACGGGACGATGGTGCCCGGCGTGCACACGGTCCTCCGAAAAATCCGCGAAACGAAGGGGGATCTGTTCGTCTCTGCACAAGGATTCCAGATCTTCAATTTCAGCCGCGTACCTACAACCTACACACAGAAAAGCGAAGATGATTGGGGGGTTAGGGATTAGGGGTTTTCCCTTAGGTCAAACCCCGGTTTTGGAATTAACCAAGAAATGAGAAATGTTGTAAATGTAATGTAAAACAAGTACTAGTACCTTGTTGTAAGGATGTTTGTATCCTTATATGCGAAGGTATAGATGTTGTTGTTTGTTGTATGTTGTATGTTGTAGCATGTAATGTGTTGTAAGTGATCTCCTCTTCAATGGTTGAATCCTTTTCTTGAATGCAACACTTAGCCTTGAATGGAGACTTAGAATGATCAATTGCTTGAAGGAACGTTTGAATGCTTGAATGCTTGAGTATAGTTTCCATGCTTTTTCCATCATATCGAATGAAAGAGGAAAATGTAGTTTATATACTTGTCAATTAGGGCTGATAGACTGATTTTCCCGACCTTAGGCCGACCAGGAAATGTTAATTTTCCAATTTGCAAACAAAAAGGCCCGAAGTCCCATAGGAGACCGGGCCCAAAATAGGGCCAGGGACCAGGGCGCTGGGTGCCATGGTCCTGGGGGACCAGGGCACTGGGCGCCCTGGTCCTGAAGGACCAGGGCGCTGGGCGCTCTGGTCCCACCTCCCGGGACAGCAGGGTGCAAGGAGGATCAGGCCAGGGTGCTGGAAAAATGCAGTTTTTGGTGTCATGGACAAGTTTCGGGGTCTCCATTCAGGTTTAGTGTTGCATCGCCATCGTGAAGACCCAAATGCAGTTGAAATTGCAAGTGTCACAATTTTAGGACGCTACATTTAGCCCCCACTTTAGCGGGAGTATAAGCGTACGCTCATACTTCCGGTAAAGTACAAGGAAACAACATTGAAAAACTTTCACCACGTCAAGGAGGCAAGATACACCAAGCCCCCAGTGGACTAAGGATCTTACAACTTCGATTGACAAGGTAAAAGGGAAGATCACGAGGGAGAACCATGACTGTCAGTAGCAAGGTTCCCTTACTATGAGTCATGCAAGAAAGATATCAAAAATTTTCAAGGCAAAGCTAAATTTGTCAAGAAATTTTCAAGTATCTTGAAAAGATATGAACGGGATGTATGCCCCCCTACATTAAAGCGATCGCACACGCCTCACCGGGGGTGATTGCTTTAAGGTAGTGATACATATAAGAAATGAGAAAGGAAAGGAGCACGTTATCGCAAGGATTTAGCCCCCAAGTGTGAGATAAGCCCAAGGATAATAGACACAAAACACAAAGCACAAGGTGACTTCGCTTTCCTTGGGGTCAGTATGTTGTATGATTATTCATGTATATCATATGTATGTATGCATAATTGTTCTTCATTCCCCAATCAAGGAAGGTCACCTAGAAGAAGGGAACACGTGTGTCTTTTGAGTCAACATGAAAGAGATCGAGAGATCTCAATGCTTTGCATTGTCCTCAAGTAGACAACACTAAGGACAACAAATAGAAGAATGAGAGTAACACATAGAAGAAGTAACGAAAGAGAGGAGGAGAGAATCTGCTATGCTAATGAAACTAGTCTAGCACGTCATCTACCCCCCGATCTTGCTGATCAATGTTTCGGGAAGGCAGGGAACACGCTAGAGGAGGAACATCCAACACAGCAGATGGAGCTATCACAAGATCCAAACAAGGGCTATGTTCATATCCCAAGCCGCGGTGTTCTTGTCTAGGAGCTAGGATAAGTGCTTTAGAAAATTCGTTAGATAAATGGTTATCAATATCAACAAGTTCATATTCACTATCAGAATGAACAAGAGAAGTAGCATTTTCATCATGAATAACATTTTCATCTATATCATCATCAAGATTTAAAAAAATAGGATCTTTAACTCACACAGGATCAAGACCATCATGCATCTTATGTTTAGGAGATTTCGGCTCAATCGTCGGCTGAGGAGAAAATGGAATAATGCTTGTTGAAGGTGTTTTTGGGGATTGCAAAGTTTGATCTCTAAGACGACGCTTTCGCCGGCGTTCACGTGCAGAACGATTTCGTCTAGTCTTAGTAGGAAGTTGAGAAGATTGAGGAGGAGGAATGTTCTCATCCTTATCACTTGGGTGTTTAGGTTGTGGTGTCTTAGGCTGAACAATAGGAGAAGAGGAAGGTCTCTTCTCTCCATAAGAGGAAGGAGGAGGAACTACTCCATATAAAGGAGGAATATTTGGTTTTGGAAGGAGACCAAGTCCATCATGACGAGGAGGGATAGGTCTACTTTTAGGAAGTTTATTAATCATAGGCATAGTCACATCCATAGGGATGGGTTGGGAATCTTCTTGAGGAAAGACATTAGTTTTATCTTTCAAAGGAAGAACTTCCTTCTCAAGAATGATAGGAATGTCAAGTTTGGGTGTTCTAGGTTCACTTAGAGATAGGATCATATCTGTTTTCCACTTTTGATAAGATTTGAAAAGATGATCACTTCGCGGAGGAAGAGATTGGAATTGTTTAGGCCAAAAGTAATCAAGAGGAACGCTAGAAGTTCTTTCAGCTGATTTAAAGAGACTATGATTGATAGTAACAACTTCACCATTATGGGGAAATTTCAAACACTTGTGAATAGGAGAAGCAATAGCTTTCATGGAAGATAGCCAAGGATAGCCAAGCTTCACATGAAATTGTTCGGAAGATGGAATAATAGCAAAGTTCACATCAAGGGATTTGTTACGGACCTCAATAGGTAATGTAATAGAACCAATTGCAGGAGAAGAAAATGCATCAAATAGTTTCACAACCACATCCGTTTTGTCATAGATAACTTGATTCAATTGCAAAGTAAAAAGAAATTCTTCAGTAATGACATTAACCATACAAGAAGGATCAATAAGCACTCCACGGCAAGGTGTATTTTTGACTTTTGCAACTATATATAAAGGACCATCAAGTGCCCTGATAGTTTCACTGGAATCAAATGTGATGGAAGGTTCTTTAGGGATTTTCTGTTGCTCTACAAAGTTAATCACGTTTGGAGTCATGGACACAAGATCATCAGGTGAGACAGAGGAATCAGTAGTATCAATCGCATTAGAGGTATGAGAAGGTAATGGATCAGTGAAAATCTAAAGATTTTGGTTAGGAGGAGCTACAGATGTATTGCCTTTATTATTCACACCAGAAATAGAGATAGTATTATTATCAATCAAATCTTGAATTTTACCCTTTAAAGCAAAACATTTTTCAGTATCATGCCCAGGTTGACGATGAAATTGACAAAAAGATTTGTTATCAAAATAGGGTGAATTAATCTTTGCAGGATCTATTTGCCTTATAGGAGGAAGAGTAAGCACATTTTGTTCCAATAACTTATTCATAATACTATGCAATGATTCATTCAAAGGAGTAAACTTTCTTTCTTTCTTGAAAAACTTAGAAATAGGAGGCACACTTGATGCTGCATTCACATTGTTGTTGATGATGTTTTCATTGAATTTAATGGACTCTCTGTTCGGTTTAAACTTCCCAAATGGTTGTTGACTACTATCACCCTTATCACTCAGAGTCATAGGATGTGATTGTTCCATTTGACTCACAGTCAGTTGATAATTGTGAAGAGTTGCGCACAACTGTTGGAAAGAAGTAAACTCAGAAAACAGGAGTTTTTCTCTAATGTCTTTTTGTAAATTAGAAATAAAGATTCTTTGAATATCATTGTCAGGCACTGGAAAAGAAATTTGAGCATACAAATGCTTATATCTACCAATGAAATCAGTCACTTTTTCTTTAACACCTTGTTTACAATGCACTAAATCAATCAAAGTAACTTTAGGACTTATATTGTTTTGAAATTGTTGAATGAAAGCATTTGCAAGTTGTTCGAAAGAAGTAATAGAATAGGAAGGCAATGAGCAATACCATTGTAGGGCTTTGTCTCTTAATGTTCTAGTAAACAATTTTGCAAGCAACCTTTGGTCATAAGCAAAATCAGTACATATTGTTTGAAAGGTCTTAACATGTGTTAGAGGATCACCCTTACCATTATAAAGCTCCAAATGTGGAATTTCAACATGTTTAGGGGGAATAGCTCGAACAATGTCAAGAGAAAGTGGGCTCGCAACATCAAATGTGGGCACACTAAACTTAGATTGATTCATAGAGGCAATTTGTTGCTGTAAAGAAGAGATAGTTTGTGCAAGATTGTTAATGGTCGCTTCAGTCGAAGAGTTCATATTAGATGTGTTAGATTGTGATGGAGGTGTTATGTTATTGAAAGAAGGTAGAGAGTAAGGTGGTGGGACACTATGATAGTTAGTCATAGGAGATGATTGGATAGGAGGAACACTACAAGGAGGAATGGAAAACGAATTGCCCCCTTGTGTCATGTTCATTTGTGGTGATATAATAGGAACACTCATTGAAGGAATGAATGAAGAAGTTGGATTGAATGAAGGAAGAGGGTTAATTGAAGAAGAGGGATTGCCCCCATGACTGGTGATCATAGGAGGAATGTCTTGTGTTGAAGTAGTCATTATGTTTGATGTAAAAGTAGGTATACTAGCAATAGGAGTCGTCAAAGGAATAGAATGATTGTCTTGAGTAGGAGGTTGTGTATAACCTAAGGTTTCGGCACAACTTTTCATAGGCATCACATTTGAATCCACAATGTGTGCAATACCATGCAAAATATCAATTCCATTCTTATCACTTTGAAGCATACGTTTTAGACCCTCAATTAAAGGAAGAGCTTGACTATCAGGGTATTCTTGAGACATTCATTGTCGAAAATCGTCAAATTGGTTATCCAATTTTGAAAGTTGTTCTATAGAAACCTCATGGAGAGCTTCTTCATCATTAAGAGGATTAGAGGAATTACCCATGTCCTCGTTAAAAAGACCATTCAAATTAGGTTCCATCTCCTCAGTAATTAAACCTTGGAAAGACTTAATTCTAAGGCTTCGTCTAACGAGAATAGTGTAGGTAGGGCTTATTGTTGTAAAACTCATGCACTAGAGAGAGAGAAGATTTTGAATTTTAGAGGTAGCAAACTTCAGTAAAACCAGCCAATCTTCCAGATTTAAGCTGTTAAATACAATCAGGACAATCTCCCGAAATTTCAAAAAAAATGTCCGGGACCGTGGCGCTCGGGGTGCACACGATCCTCGCAACTTTTTTCAAAATTTGCAGGGATGAAAGTTATGATGATTTTACAGCTAACCTGAAAAAATTGAGTGATTTTACGATCCGTAGATAGGCCAAATTAAAGTTGCAATCTCAAAATTGAACCCTACCAAGATTGTCGAAAAATGCAAAATTTGAATTTTGAAAAAGAAAGGGAAACTGAAATTTTGAATTTTATGATTTTAGAGGGAATACCAAAAGCAATGCAAGTTTTGAAATTTGAAAATTGACTCAATTTCACGCAAAATTCAATTTTGAAAGTGGAAATCAAAGTTGTTGTAATTAAGCACTTAATTTCAAAAGTCACAAATTGCAAAAATTTGAATAAATCACTGAAATTTCGAATGAATGATAACACACTTTTCAGATTTAAGACTGTAAGAAACACAATTTTGACACAAATTTCAATTTCAACAATTTTTGAATGATTAGAAGCCTCAATCCAAGCAATCACTAGACCAACTTTGACTGTAATTTTGAAGGTGTTAAAATTGATAAAATCAGCCAAAATTCTGGATTTTAGCAGGAAAATACAGTAAGATCTCACTCCCGAAATTTCGGAAAAAATGTCGGGGACGATGGCGCTTGGAGTGCACACGGTCCTCGCAACTTTTTTCCAAATTTTCAGGGATGAAAGATATTATGATTTTATTGCAGAATCCAAAGTTACAGCTGATTTGGAGATGTTTTGATTAATGAAATTATCAGTCAAAGGTTGAATCAAGAGGGTTTCAAAAATTAGGGTTTTGACACTTAACCACTTAATTTTCAGAATCAAAGCACAAATATGAATTGATAATTTGTAATAGAAGGGTAGATCTGAAACAAGCATCAACAATTAAACATTTCACAAGTTTAATTACTTAAAAAGAAAATTTAGGGTTTTTATGCAATTAACCTCTAAATTTTGCCAAAGATCAAACATGGAAATGTAATCAAGGAATCCAATTTTCAGATCTAACTATGAATAATCAGAAAGGATGTTCACGTTGGGTTCACCAAAATGTAAAGCGGAAAAATCAAACCCTAATCGTTCTCCCCTCCCCAACTCCGAGGAGGGAGAAGGGAGAGTCACTAGGGTTGATGGTTTTCACTTAGGAGCGACTTTACATTCAAAAGAGGGGTTGAAACCCACAAGATCCAATCCCACGCAATGCAAGATTGGATTCTATATGAGTTTCAAGGGTTGTGATAGCAAGGATACCCTCTTTTGTAAAGAATGTAAATGGAAAGATTGAACTAGGAATGCATAGAAAGTGAGAAAGATTCGCTTATAAACTGAGTTAGGGATATAGGATGAAGCTGCGGACCTGGAATTAGTAGTAAAATGTCGAGACGGCGTTGTCCTGCAAATTTGAGCAAAATTTGACGGGACGATGGTGCCTAGCGTGCACACGGTCCTCCGAAAAATCCGCGAAACAAAGGGGGATCTGTTCGTCTCTACACAAGGATTCCAAATCTTCAATTTCAGCCGCGTACCTGCAACCTACACACAGAAAAGCGAAGACGATTGGGGGGTTAGGGATTAGGGGTTTGCCCTTAGGTCAAACCCCGGTTTTGGAATTAACCAAGAAATGAGAAATGTTGTAAATGTAATGTAAAACAAGTACTAGTACCTTGTTGTAAGGATGTTTGTATCCTTATATGCGAAGGTATAGATGTTGTTGTTTGTTGTATGTTGTATGTTGTAGCATGTAATGTGTTGTAAGTGATCTCCTCTTCAATGGTTGAATCCTTGTCTTGAATGCAACACTTAGCCTTGAATGGAGACTTAGAATGATCAATTGCTTGAAGGAACGTTTGAATGCTTGAATGCTTGAGTATAGTTTCCACACTTTTTCCATCATATCGAATGAAAGAGGAAAATGTGGTTTATATACTTGTCAATTAGGGCTGATAGACTGATTTTCCCGACCTTAGGCCGACCAGGAAATGTTAATTTTCCAATTTGCAAACAAAAAGGCCCGAAGTCCCATAGGAGACCGGGCCCAAAATAGGGCCAGGGACCAGGGCGCTGGGCGCCATGGTCCTGGGGGACCAGGGCGCTGGGCGCCCTAGTCCTGAAGGACCAGGGCGCTGGGCGCTCTGGTCCCACCTCCCGGGACAGCAGGGTGCAAGGAGGATCAGGCCAGGGTGCTGGAAAAATGCAGTTTTTGGTGTCATGGACAAGTTTCGGGGTCTCCATTCAGGTTTAGTGTTGCATCGCCATCGTGAAGACCCAAATGCAGTCGAAATTGCAAGTGTCACAATTTTAGGACGCTACAGTATGCAAATTGCATAAAGCCTTGTATGGATTAAAGAAAGCACCTAGAGCATGGTATGAATGGCTTCATACTCATTTGATGAAGATAGGCTTTCCTAGAACCAGTGATAACAGCAACATTTATCTCAAGTCTAAAGGAGATGAAATACTAGTCAGTGAAGTATTTGTAGATGACATTATATTTGGAGGTAATGATGACATGAGTAATTGTTTGGAAATGTAATGAAGAATGAATTTGAGATGTCATTAGTAGGGGAAATAAAAAAGTTCATAGGCTTACAGATACAACAGATGAAGAATGGTGTTTTCATTACTCAATCCAAGTATGTGAAAGTGGTTTTGAAGAGTTTCGATATGAGTGACTGTAAACCAGTTGGAACCCCAATGGTTACAAACTGTAAATTGTCCAAGGAAGATGCATCTAAGTTTGTAGATGAAAAGGAATACATGTCAATGATTGTAAAACTACACTATGTTGTTCACCTTCAACCAGCTATTGCCCATGCAGTTGGTATTGTTGCTAGATTTCAGAAAAATCCAAAGGAGGCACATCTGATGACAAATAAGATAATTTTTAGATATCTGAAAGGTACTGTTGACTATAGGTTATGGTATCCATATGGTGGAATTTTTTATTTGAAAGCATACACATATTCTAATTGGGCAAGAAACATTGATGATCGGAAGAGTACTATCGGTGGAGCATTCTTTTTAGGAGGAAGACTAGTCTCTTGGAGTAGTAAAAACCAGAGTTGCACTTCACAATCTACTGCTGAAGCTGAGTATGTAGTAGCTTATATGAATTGAACACAAGCTATGTGGATGAGGTATATTTTGGAAGGTTTGAAGATAGAAATCTCAGAACCTATAAAGATTTTGTGTGATAATACAAGTGCAATAAACATTTCAAAAAATCATGTTTTGCATGCAAGGACTAAGCACATTGAATTGAAATATCACTTCTTGAGAGAAAAAGTTCAAAGTAAAGATGTTATCTTGGAGCATGTTTCTACCAAGGAGCAGCTTGTAGATATCTTTACCAAACCTCTGCCTAAGACCACTTTTGAGTATCTTAGAAGTCAATTGGGGGTTGTCCCTCTTCATGAAGTTAGTTAAGCATGATGTTGATTGCATCAGTCCCTGAGCCACTTGAAGAATCTTATATGGATTGATGAAGGAGTGGATGTATTCCACAGCCCGGGTGCATCAACATTACAGTGAGAGCAGAATTACATGTTTTACTTTCACTTTGGCATTGTTGTCAAAGGGGGAGAAGAATTATGTATCTGATTAAGTGAACCAGCGGCAGGTTAAAGACAGACAGAGCAAGGTGAATACTTGGTAATGTAAACCAGGATTCCTATTCACCAATCTCAGAAGCAATCAGAGGTGTTGATATTTATATTGCCATCAATTCCAAAGAGGGAGATTGTTGGCATTTTGAGTTTGTTGGTATTTTTTATCAAGATTGCATTAATGATATGTTGTCATTTATGTCAATTGAACTGGTAAATGGTATTCATGTTCTTGTTGATATTGTTGTTTTTGATATTGGCTAGTAATCGAAAAGAAGAGATTTGTGGAAGATTTTGTAAACCTGTATGTTAAGTTTGTGAGTTGAACCAGTGTAAAGGGTTAAACCTTTTTTATGTAATGTAACCGGTAAACCCTATCAACTGTTAAACCCTAACTGACCAAGTTTGATGGTTTTTTATCTGATAAGCAGTAATGATGGAGACACATGTGATCATTTGATTAAGGAGATATTCAAATTGTTTTGGCACATTTGTTCTTGTCTAGCGAAGGAGAAAAGTGGATTGCATCTAATGCACATTGCGTGATGAGTTAAAAAGTCCAATAGAGTGGTGATCATGGAGCGGTTGAAATTGTCTTGAAGAATGTGAAGAGATTGTCATGATTTCTAACGGTCAAGATTGTACCAACTTTTTTGTAATCTCGATGATGAGAATTAGGTTTTTGTTTTGTTACCGACCTAATTGATTTCTATTTAAGATCGATGAAGTTGTTTGTTAAGTTTGTTGGCAAGGTTGGTAGAAAACCTGTTGAGTGTGTAGTTGCCAAACCGATGAATGGATCTGCACTTTGAGTGAAGGGAGACTGAAGGTTATAGAAGGATCTGATCAAGCAAAAGTAGTGTTATTCAGACAGATCAACAAAATAGTTGTTTTCTAACAATTACAGTAGAAGTTAAATCCCTTAACCAGGTAAGCTCTAACAAGCTTGGTTACTCATTAAATCCTCTAACAAGGTGGTCCATTAGCTTGGATTATTAAATCCTCTAGCGAGGTTACTCCTAACAGGGTATTGTGCTTCTGATAAGGCATATTTGTAAAATCCCTGAATCGGGTGATTCCTAACCGAAATTAGTTCTTAACAGGACTTATTGTCAAGCTCTAACAGGCTTTTGCTCCTAACAGGGTGAACTTCGAAAGAGTTCAGATAGCTATCCTTGTGAGTCTCATCTCACTATGGTTTTTACCTATTTGGGTTTTCCACATATAAACATTTGTGTCAAGTGGTGAATTCTTTTGTGGTTGTGATCTTATTTGTTGATTTGGTTAATCTTTGTAAGGCATGTTAAGTAGAAGCATTGAGAGATGAATATGTTGAGTTATGATTAAGCATTGTTGATATTCACAAGATTGAAGTTATTTACTATTAAAGTTGTCATAACAGTTAAACCGGTTGATGTCAAGTATTCTTATGAATATTGATCTTGACTGAGATATGATTACTTTGTATGACTGAGGTTGAGTTTGAGAACTTTGTATCAGTTTTTTAGTATACTGATTCAACCCCCCCCCCTCTCAGTATTCTACTAGATACTTATTCTTTCATCATGCCATCACTCATAAGTCCTCATTTACATCCTTATTATCATCCTTAGAAGTTGCATAGTCCTCATTGACATCCTTATTATTATCCTTAGAAGCTGCATAGTCCTCATTTACGTCCTTATTATCATCCTCATATATGTCATTAAATTTGGTCCTTATTAGATTTCATATACATTTGTCTTAGTCCATCATCATTTGCATAACTATCCTAGAAAGTCATAGCATGCATCTTAATGGGTCTCCCAGGTGATGGTTTGCTCCCCTTCGAGCAACCTAATCTAGTGCCAAATGGTAGTCAACGAGAAATTATTGATGGTTTAGGTAACTTGGTCTAGCAATTAAAGAGAAATGCACCTCATTATATACGAGTCGAGTACGAGATAGATAAAGAGTATAAAATTGCCTGTAGAATTGATAGAGAAATTGCTGCAAAACTTCTAAGAGAAGAGCTTGAAAAACTTGCATTGCAAAAATCTCGAAATACTCAACAAGTCTCACGTCACAAATCCTCAACAGAGAGTCTAGTCTAGCATTTCACATTCCATATTTAGGTCTAGAGTCTTGCATTATGTTCTAAACCATCCTCATATAGAAGTCTTAAATGCTCGTCACAAGGTCACAAAAGGCAAAAAGTAAGATGGACCCAAACAACGACCTGCCAGTAAAACCAACTTGGAACATGGACATATCAAGTAGTCAATAGTCAAATCCTCAGGCAATGCCCACAATACATGAACTACAACAAAATTTAACATGTGAAGAGATTGAGTCAGCTCAATAGGACCCACATGTCCTTATGATCTTAGATGCTCTTATACATAATGATAGGGATAAATATCTCTCATTGTTATTACAAAATGGGGCCAAATTACCTGAAGATTTTGATATCACAACAATCTTACCACTACGAAATATGTTAGGTCCAAATAGTAGTCAAATACCACATATGACACAAACGCAAGCGATGACCTCAAGTTTTCCTTAGAATGCACTAACATCATCTATACAATCAAATTTCATTTCAAACATGACTTCTTAATCAAGTGCATCATCCTCAACAATAAACATTAGCGCACCAACATAGGCTATCCTAGCCTCTCATACAATACCAATAATGGCAAGTGTCTCAGCACGTATTCAAACACAAGTTCCTCATACAACAAGTGTGACTCAACCTCTAGTTTCCTATTCCATAGAATCTACATACAGTCATCAGAATACAAACCTAGGTTCCGCTAATACAATGAGTACAACCCAGTCAAACATGGGTTCACATGTCACTTATTTCACAGTACCTAGCGGAACCCATAACACATGAAATTATAGTTATAGTACCTTTCAACAACCTCCTAGCTATACTACTATGAATCCTTTTGTAGGAAATATACATGCGCAAAGTGTACCCCTGACTCAAACAGATATTCTATCCCAACAAGTGTAGAATCTAAAACAACAGATGGCAACTATGCAAACCGGTAATGATAAAAAGAGCTACACAATGCAGGACTTACATCCTTATCCTTTTGATCACACATTATGCATTGCCTTTCCCACCACATTTTGAAACACCAAAATTTGACAGATACCGAGGGAAAGGTGATCCTAGAGATCACATCAAAGAGTTTTTTATGGCATGTATAGAGGTTGCAATTGAATACACTTATCTAATGAGATTGTTTCCTAAAAGTTTGGGAGGCTCAGCCTTGGAGTGGTTTTCACATCTACCACTAACTATCACATCATGGGGTGACATAGCTGAACATTTCATTGCTAACTTCTCACATAACATTGAAACCCCAGTCACTTTGATGGACTTATGTGCCGCAAAACAATATGAGAATGAAACATTTGTGTCCTTCATACAAAGATAGAGAGCTCTCTATAGGAGATGAAAGACTATTATTCCCGAAACGGAGCAAGTTGACATGTTCACAAAAAACTTAATCCCTAAAATCAAGTACTTGATACAAATGCAATGTTTGACCATATTTAAATAAATCACTGAAAAAGCCTTAAAGTGTGAGAAAGGACTAGTAGAACAATGTCGTGCCCAAAGTTTTGGGCTAAAAACGGAACAATTTTTTTTTTTGAAACACTTAAACTCTCAAAATAATCTACATTTAAAGTGGAATCAAATAAGTCTTGTCTTAGCTAGGATGTAAATAGAATTGTTTTCTAAGGTGGGTTTAGTTAACCAACTCAAATAAGCGACATTAATTAATGGAGATTAATTAATTTCCCAAGAGGGTTGTCACAATTTAGTTAGTTAATTCAATTATCTTAATTAAGTTGCCGCTAATTAAAATCGAGCCATAATTAGATATCTCAAATGCATTTAAATCATTCCTGACCAAACAATGATAATGCTATCTTAAATTTAAAATTAATTAATTGAACGCACGCAAATTCATTATATAAATCTAACCGATAAGGGGTCAAATTCCACAATGTCATTTGCCAAATAAATCCAATTTTATGCTATAGTCAATTTTAATTTCCCCTAAACCTTCAAATTTGATGATATAATTAATCTGGCCAACACTGGCCTCATAGGCTAAAAATTCGTAAAAATAATCAATAATTTTCAATTATAAATTTTCCCCAATTTAAAATATAACTTAACGTCCATATTTAATCGAATATATCAAATAACTATATAGTTTCCCTAGTTGAATAAATTAAATCAACTATGCGATTAATGTATCCATATGACATTAATTCTCCATTTTAAATTATATAAAATAACTATATTAAAATTAATTTTCTCCCAAATCGGATAAGGAGTTTTAAATTATTAGCACATATGGCCAAAATTATATGGGGGGAATTATTTTTAAAATTTGAAAAGTATTTCCCCCTCTTCTTATTTTAATTTTTTTTTTTTTTAAATCTCAAACCATGAGTAGGGTTGAGTAATTTTCTTCTCCCATATTCTATTTAAAATCAACTTATTAATCCCTCTCCCCTTTCTTTTTATTTTATATTATTTGCTAACCCTAACCTGAATGTGGGCTAGGGTTGCAATTATATTTTTATTTTCTTTTATTATTTAAATGTTAACCCTAACTCAAAATTGGGTTAGGGTTGCATTTTTAACCACTAGGATTCTTCTCTTCCTCCCTTATTCCTTTTACCCTAACCCAAAATTGGGTTAGAGTTTATTATATTATTTTATTTTATTTTGTGTGTGTGTTTTGTGTGTTTTGCAGGATTCAGGTGGTCGTGAGTAGGCAGCCATGGAGGCGGCGACCGGATTGTGGTAAGGCGACGGAGCCACCCGAAGGGAGGCCGCAGTCGAGGAAGGTTTGAAGTGGGTAGAGGCGGGGGTTTATGATGGCGGTGGTGTCCACCGCGGGTCTCGGCCTGTAGTGGCGCTACGGGCGCTGCTGTGGGCTACGGCCCATAGTGGGAGGCCTGAGCGCTCCTGCGAGTTTGCAAGGCTGCGGGGGGGGTCTCCCCAATTGTAAAGTTAGTTTTTTTTTTTTTTTAATATTTTTAAAAAAAATAAATATATAAAAAATTTAAACATATTCTAATGCTTTCATTTTAGTGCATTTTTAAAATGTATATATATATATAACAAGTTCTTAGGGTTAGGATTTTTTTTGTCACTTTTCCTATAAGGAAACTTTGATATAAACATGCAGGAATGTCATAGAAATACAGACAGCTTTAAATGGATATAGTTTTTTTTTTTTTAAGGATTTATCAAGAACATATTAACTCATATCCTTCTTTTCTAAGGCTAAATCATGAATATATTTTTCTTCTTTAAACCAGCAATACATTTTATGACAGTAATACTAGCAGCAAGCTAAAGACTATAAATAGATTTTTTATTTTCATTTTTTTGTTCATAGTTTAATTTTCTGCTATGTATAAACAGAAGTAAAAATGACAGAAATAACAGCATTTAAATATTTGCTGGAAAATGCTTAAAAGCACATTGCAATTCTTTTTCTACATCTTTCATTTCTTTACAAAAATTGCAGAAATAAACAACAACAGTTTTCAGTTTAAGACAGAACTAAATAAAGATAACAGCAACAATATTTTACAGAATTTAAATAAAATGCTTTTCATATATGGATGGTTTGAACACAAGTTGTCAATCTTTACAAATGGGTCAAATACCCAAATAGTCTCTCATTCCTAATGAATGGGGACTTAACTATATAACACATCTCTTTCCTTCAAAATATTTACAATAGTTACATTTTTATTTCTTACTTTCTGCAACTAAATAAAATCTGCATCTCCTAGCTTTCCTTTCCAAGCAACCTGCATTTAAAAATTTAAGGTTGTGACCATGGGATGCTCACCTCCTAGCCTAGGCTTACTAGAAGCCACCCCCAAGCTTGGAGAACCAAGTCCTAGATGGGTTACACGCAAGCAAACACAAACAAGAAAAGGGGAAAAAACATAACAAACACATTCCCTTCCCAAGCTAAAACTTCATCACATAATGTGATGTTTTACTAGGGTGGAAGTGGACCAAGTACCCTAGAGGAGATATGCTAGATAGTAACTCACAGCCAACTCATGGCATCGAAGAAAACACAACAAAACTCATCTTAACCCCCATATCCTTATGACCCCCAAAGGCAAACATGCCATATTTGCTCCCCTTATGACCCCCGAATGCATAAACAGAACTATGCAGCAAGGGTCACATGGACAAACCCTTGAGATCACTCTCATGATGAGAGTCTCTCACTCTAAGGCTATCAAACTCCTTCCACCCCCAAGATCATTTTGCCCTCCCAAGGGTAAGGTACTCTTGGATACTCCCAAACACAACAAAATGCATAAACAGAAATAAGAAAAGAATCACATAAAGCTTTCACAAATACAATACAAATAAAAAATACAATATTTCCATTCAAGCATTCTACAAACAGATTTTCAAATAAACAAGTAAGAAAACACCAACCTTGAATCTGCCAAGGGTATTCTAGGGAAAGCTTGGAGAAGAGAAACCCAATCCACAAGACTTTTCTACAACACTTAGCCAAATTTTCATATTCTCAAACTGGTTTTCCTTCAAAATTGTCCAAAATCTCTGAAGATGGAGAGTGGGTGATTAGCTCACTAAGCTTCAATCTCTAGCCTAAGAAGGCTTCTCTCACTCCTTCCAACCTCTTGGATAGAGTGAGGGACTCTCATTGGTTGGTCTTCCCTAGGTCTTACACACTCCCTAACCAAGGCACCTCAAGAAGAGGAATGAAATGGGGAAAAGGAATTACACCTATCAAGAAGGTTATCTAACCAAGGATGGCACTCCTATAGATGAAATTCGTCCATCTTGGGAAAACCACTTTTTTGGGTGGTTAAAGAAGCCCTAGGGGAAAGACACATGGCCAAATTTGGCCTTCACCCACAGGTACCCCATGAGGTCTAATAAAAATGCTCTAAAACTGACTCTAGGAGTTGATCTAACCCTTAGAAAGTCCACCTAAAGTTAATCTACGGGTCAACTCTGAGTTGACCCTCCTTGTAGCTCACTAACCTAGATTTCTTGGTACCTTGAAGGATAATTAGGAGATATAACAATTAAACGAAAATAAAACTCTCCAAAAAGTGACATGACAATTGCCAACACAACATACAACATATGTGTCAAGTGACACTACAAAATAATTCCACATCACAAATACACACATGGCAATTGTCCCTTGAATGATGTAAACAAATTTAATGAATACAATTTACACACATGCAAACAATTACGTTTGTGAATAAAATACGATACATAGGGGGTGTTGTCTCTCCAAATAGACAACCCCTGGTTTTACAAACGTACATAGACCTAGGCTTGATTCTCCATAATATTTCCATGGTCACATGGATAATTTCTTGTGCATCTCAATTTAAACATTAGTACTTTTCAATAGCCTCATATAATGTAAAACAAATAATTAAGAATACAATTCAATCACTCTACATAGAATTGACATTATACAATACAATTTGCCACATATCAAAGCAATTCACTTAAGCAATTCATCATAACCCTCATAATTTAATCCATTCATAAGATATGCAACATATTTTTAGCATCATAATAAAGTCCTGCAAATCAAATAATGACATACATTGTCTCAATGTTACCCTATTCTAGGATCATATAAAATTCTATATCCACAAAGCATAGAAATGAAGCATCAATATATCAATGTTATCAAATTTGTGGGGTCATATAAAGTTTTGTATTCATAATGCTTAAAAATAAAGGATCCATAATAGTTCCAACATGAAAATCACTGAAAATCTAGGATAGGCTGGGGTAGGGCCTCACACCCTCCCCCTCTAGGCATGAACGTCCCCCTAGAGTTGATCAAAAAGATGAGGGTACTGAGATCTCATACATGCTGCATCCTCCCATGAAGTTGTAACCTCATCATAGCAATCCCATTGGACCCTAACCTGGTCCAGCTCTCAACCTCAAAGGGCCAACATCCAGCAAGCCAAAATGGGAATGGGCTCCAAAGCTAGCTGCCTGTCCGACTCCACCTATAAGGCATCCCAATCTAAAATATGAGACTCATCATAGATATATTTCCTCAAAACTAATACATGAAACACATCGTGGATGCGTGATAGGCTAGGTGGCAAAGCTAGGTGATAAGCAATTGGTCCTATCCTCTCAAGGATCTCAAAAGGTCCAACAAAGCGAGGTGTGAGCTTAGAACCCTTTCCATAACGGATTGGACTCTTATGCAGCCGCACTCTCAGAAAAACTCTGTCCCCAACCATGTAACTCCAGTCTATCCTCTTTGCATCTACATATTTCTTTTTCCTATCATGTGCCTCTCTAAGGTGTTATCTAATCAAAATTACCTATTTCTCCATATCACGAACCATCTCAGGACCTATGGCCACTCTATCCTCAATACGGCCCCAACTCAAAGGTGTCCTGCAAGGTCTGTCGTACAAAGCCTGAAAACATGGCATCCCCAAAGAAGTGTGATGCTCATTATTGTAGGCAAACTCTACTAAATGAAGGTACTTCTCCAATCTGATTTGATGATATATGATGTACATGCAAAGCATATCCTCTAACACCCGGTTAACCCGCTATGTTTGTCCATCCGTTTCCGGATGATAGGCTGTGCTGAAATTGAGCTTGGTGCCCATAGCTGCTTGTAATGCCTTCCAAAAGGAAGAAGTGAAGAGGGAATCCCTATCAGAAATAATCTTGTGTGGAACACCATGAAGTCTAACAATGTCTTGCAAGAACACCTGTGCCACTGTTGGTGTTGTGAAGGTAGTCCGGATTGGTGAGAAGTGGGCCACTTTGGTCAACTTTTCACTTTGGTCAACTTTTCAACTATCACTAAGATAGCATCATGGTGATGAGATGACATGGGAAGACCAATGATGAAATCCATGGATATAGTATCCCACTTCCACTCTGGTAAAGCATGAGACTGGAGCAACCCACCTGGATGGCGGTGCTCTGCCTTGACTCTCTGACACTCCAGGCATCGGGCTACTACCTCAGCGATAAGTTGCTGCATACCTGGCCAATGATATAACTACCTCAATTCTGCATGCATCTTCTTAACCCCAAGATGCACTGCATAAGGAGCTCTATGAGCCTCCATGACAATGAACTCTCACAATCCCCTAGGAGAAGGTACATAGATGCACCCTCGATGGCGTAATAGTCCATCAGACTCTAAAGAGTAATCCACAAACTTCCCCTCCAGGGTCTCCTGAGATCGGATCCTTTGACAAACCTCTAGATACCATCCATCCTCTAGCAACCGCTGCAATATATGGTCTCTCAAATCTACGCTCATAGATATGTTGTATACCTCATGTCGTCTCCTACTCAAGGCATCTGTGACTACGTTCTCCTTCCCCTTGATGTAGTGGACATCAAAATCATACTCGCAAAGGAACTCCATCCATCTCCTCTGACGAACATTAGATTAGGCTGGGTGAAGATGTACTACAAACTCTGGTGGTCTGAATGAAGCTCGAAGTGATGACCCAAAAGGAAGTGTCTCCACCTCACAAGTGCATGTACTACTGTTGCAAGCTCTAGGTCATGCATAGGGTAGTTAAGCTCGTGAGTCTTAAGTTTCCTAAACTCGTACACTATAACTCTACCCTCTTGCATAAGGACTGCTCCTAATCCATCAAAGGAAGCATCTGTACATACCATGAAATCGGCCATGGGGTCTGGCACAATAAGAATAGGTGCACTAGTGAGTGCCCTTTTCAAATCCTAAAAATCCCTCTCACACTTCTCTGTCCACTTGAATTTCTTTCCCTTTTGTTGGAGGGATGTGATGGGGTGTACAACTCTGGAAAATCCATCAACAAAGCATCTGTTGTATCCTGCTAAACCCATGAAACTCCTGACCTCTGTCACACTCGTTGGCACTGGCCAATCCATAATAGCTCTGATCTTTGATGGGTCAGCTGAGATCCCATCACCGGATATAACATGCCCAAGGTACTTGACCTCTGATCTAAAGAAAGCACACTTTGACAAACTGTCGAACAACTAGTTGTCCCTCAAACACTACAAAACCTGCCTCAAATGCTCCTCATGCTCCTTCTCATTCTGAGAATATATCAATATGTCATCGAGGAACACAATCACAAATCAGTCAAGGAAAGTGCAGAATACCCCATTCATGAGACTCATGAATACAGTTGGAGCATTTGTAAGACCGAATGGGACCATAGTGTACTCATAGTGGCCATATCTAGTAGGAAACGCGGTCTTGTGGATATCACTCTCCACAATCCTCAATAGATGATACCCTGACTTCAGGTCTATTTTGGAGAACACTTTAGCACCCTGAAGCTGGTCAAACAAATTATTGATCCTGGGCAAGGGATAATGGTTCTTGATGGTTACTTTGTTCAGTTGCCTATAATCCATGCATAACCGAAGGGACCCATCCTTCTTCTTCACGAAGATGACTGGTGCACCCCAAGGGGAGATGCTAGGATGAATGTGACCCTTCTCTAAGAGTTCCTCTAGCTGTATCTTGAGCTCATTAAGCTCAGGTGTGGTCATCCTATAGGGTGCTCTCGAAACTAGCTTGGCTCCTAGTACCAGATCTATGTGGAATTCAATCTCTCTGCTAGGTGGCATGCCAAGTAGCTTGGCTGGAAATACATCTGCAAATGCCCCAAGGATGGGATGATCATCTATGGAAGGCTCCTTCTCATTTTCTTCCTCTTTATCACTGATGGTGATAGAAAACAACTGGCATCCCTTTTGCATGCTCCGCTTAAGCTGCATAGCAAAAATCATACGAAGAGACACAGGCCTCTGAATCCCAGCGATTACTATGGGAGCACCATGATTATCCTCACACTCGATCTTTTTTAGGTGACAATCCATTTTGGCTCTGTGGGCGTAAATCCAATCCATGCCAAGTATGATGCCATTGGATCCAAGTGGCATAACTCTAAGGTCTACTATGGTGGTGGTATTACCAATCTGGAGCGGACATCCCCTAACCTCTGAATCCACTGACACTCTAGCCCCTGATGCTAACTCCACTTCCCAACTGACACCCTGCCTAACTGCCACTAGCCCGCAATGCTCCACAACCAATGGAGATATAAAGGAGTCACTTGCTCCTAAGTCAAATAATATAGAAATACCAATACCTCTAATCATACCTGTAGCTTCAATGACTGTGGCCTGGTGCTCTACCTGGTAGTTGTCAATAGCTGCGAGGACCCTATGGGACTTGCCCATATCTCCAACTGTAGGCTCTGAAGCTGCCATCCTCTGATTACCTGCCATCTGACCCTGCGCACACTCTCTCACCATGTGCCCCATGGCTCCACATGTGAAACAAGCACTGTGTGCCTGAAACTGTGAGCCCTAAGGCCTAGAGTAAGGTTGCCCACCTGTCCTGCTCGAACCATTGTACCCACCCCTAGAGGATTGATGAGTTCATGTCGGAGGTGTGTATGTTCCCTATGCCCTCTGGTCGTGTCTAAGACCCTATGACTACCACTGCTTGGGCTTAAAGCCCTACTGTCCCTGAGGGGGGCTCTGCCTCTGACTCTGCTATGATTGTTGTGGAGGAGGGGGTTTATAGGACCCTGATGCATTTCTATGGTTGCCTTTCAAGTGGGATTTCTGAGACCTGAAAGATTGGGGTGTCAAGTTTTGGTTCTAAAACCGATCCCTCGTGTCCTATGGCTAGACCTAAATCTCCTCGGCTATCAAGGCCTTCTCAACGGCAACTTGAAGGCTCCCTGGAGCGGCCATCCTCACCAGTCCTACTATCCCAGTATTAAGTCCCCTAATAAATCAGTTGATGAGAAGCTTCTTCCTTCAATTAGTCTACATAAGGTAGGAGCTCAATGAACTTTCTCTCGTACTGGGTCACTGAGAGACCCTTCTGTTGGAGGTCGTGGAACTCATCGATCCTATGTTGCCTGAAGTGCTCTGACAGGTACCTCTCCCTGAACCTCTCTGTGAAGATTTCTCATGTGAGGGTGTCTACAGTTAGACCACACTTGAATTCCTCATGTTTCCACCATGTGGAGGCCGTTGATCTAAGAAGGTGGATTGTAACTCATGCCTTCATATTGCTTTCATAAGAACGCAATGCGAAGTAGTGATCTAGGCTCAAAAGCCAAGCCTCAGCTTCTACCCCGTCGGTAGATCCCCCAAAAGATGGTGGCTAGAAGCACAAAACCTCTCTGATCAGATCCCATGGTTCTCGACATGTCCTCTCAATATAAACAGGTGCAGCTACCGGAGGTGGTCTAGGTAGATGAATGGACTCAAGCTCGTGCTCAGCCTGGCCCTCTAAGGAATTAGGAGGTGGACTCCTACTCCATTCCCTATCTGCTGATCTAAGGCTCCCTGAGTTCTGGTTTTCTGCATGACGGTCTACTACTGGAAGCCTATCCTGCACTATCCCAATCAGGTTCTGAAGTGCTAATAAGATGTCTCGGTTTGGGTCAATCGGTGGTTCAGGAGGGGCATCTGGGTTCCCTTCTAGAACTAGTTCCTCCCTATCAACATACTCGCGTGTCATATGTGTACACTTAGGACCCCTTCCGCACTTGCGAGCTTATCGCGTAGTCAAAGGCATCCTTATGAGATAATAAAATGAAAATAAAATAAATAATAATTTTTGGGGAAAACTTTAATTAACTAAATAATTAAAGTGAAACGTAATGGAGAAAGGTTCCTAGTGTTGGAAACCTTGCTCTGATACCAAAATGTCGTGCCCAAACTTTTGGGCTAAAAATGGAACAAATTTTTTTTTTGAAACATTTAAACTCTCAAAACAATCTACATTTAAAGTGGAATCAAATAAATCTTGTCTTAACTAGGATGTAAATAGAATTGTTTTCTAAGGTGGGTTTAGTTAACCAACTCAAATAAGTGACATTAATTAATGGAGATTAATTAATCCCAAGAGGGTTGTCACAATTTAGTTAGTTAATTCAATTATCCTAATTAAGTTGCCGCTAATTAAAATCGAGCCATAATTAGATATCTCAAATGCATTTAAATCATTCCCGACCAAACAATGATAATGATATCTTAAATTTAAAATTAATTAATTGAATGCATGCAAATTCCTTATCTAAATCTAACTGATAAGGGTTCAAATTCCACAATGTCATTTGCCAAATAAATCCAATTTTATGCTATAGTCAGTTTTAATTTCCCCTAAACCTTCAAATTTGACAAGATAATTAATCTGGCCAACACTGGCCTCATAGGCTAAAAATTTATAAAAATAATCAATAATTTTCAATTATAAATTTTCCCCAATTTAAAATATAACTTAACGTCCATATTTAATAGAATATATAAAATAACTATATAGTTTCCCTAGTTGAATAAATTAAATCAACTATGTGATTAATGTATCCATATGACATTAATTCTCCATTTTAAATTATATAAAATAACAATATTAAAATTAATTTTCTCCCAAATCGGATAAGGAGTTTTAAATTATTAACACATACGGCCAAAATTATATGGGGGGAATTATTTTTAAAATTTGAAAAGTATTTCCCCCTCTTCTTATTTTAATTTTATTTTTTTTAAATCTCAAACCCTAACTAGGGTTGAGTAATTTTCTTCTCCCATATTCTATTTAAAATCAACTTATCAATCCCTCTCCCATTTTTTTTATTTTATATTATTTTCTAACCCTAACCCGAATGTGAGCTAGGATTGCAATTATCATTTTTTTCTTTCTTTTATTATTTAAATGCTAACCCTAACCCGAAATTGGGTTAGGGTTGCATTTTTAACCACTAGGATTCTTCTCTTCCTCCCTTATTGCTTTTACCCTAACCCGAAATTGGGTTAGGGTTTATTATCTTATTTTATTTTTTTGTGTGTGTGTGTCTTGTATTTCTTGCAAGGTTCGGGTGGCCGTGAGGTGGCGGTCATAGATTGTGGCAAGGCAGCGGAGCCACCCGAAGGGAGGCCGCAGCTGAGGAAGGTTTGAAGTGGGCAGAGGTGGGGGTTTACAGTGGCGGCGGCATCCACCGCAGGTCTCGTCCCGCAATGACGGTCGAGGTCGCACCTGCGGGACGCGGCCGGTAGTGGCACCGCAGTGCCCCTGTAGGTCTCGGCCCACAGTGGCAGCCGAAGTCGCCCCTGAGGGTCGCGGCCCGCAACGGGAGGCCCGAGCGCCCCTGCGAGTTTGCAAGGCTGCGAGGGGGGTCTCCCCAATGGTAAAGTTAGTTTTTTTTTTGTTTTTTTAAATATTTTAAATAAAATAAATATATAATAAAATTTAAACATATTCTAATGCTTTCATTTATTTGCATTTTTTAAATGTATATATTTATATATATATAACTACTAATGCATAACAAGTTCTTAGGGTTAGGATTTTTTTTTTGTCACTTTTCCTAAAAGGAAACTTTGATATAAACATGTAAGAATGTCATAGAAATACAGACAGCTTTAAATGGATATAGTTTTTTTTTTTTTTAAGGATTTATCAAGAACATATTAACTCATATCCTTCTTTTCTAAGACTAAATCATGAATATATTTTCCTTCTTTAAAACAGCAATACATTTTATGATAGTAATACTAGCAGCATGCTAAAGACTATAATTAGTTTTTTTATTTTCATTTCTTTTGTTCATAGATTAATTTTCTACTATGTATAAACAGAAGTAAAAAATGACATAAATAACAACATTTAAATATTTGCAGGAAAATGCTTAAAAACACATTACAATTCTTTTTCTGCATCGTTCATTTCTTTACAAAAATTGCAAAAATAAACAACAACAGTTTTCAATTTAAGACAAAATTAAATAAAGATAACAACAGCAATATTTTACAGAATTTAAATAAAATGATTTTCATATATGGATGGTTTGAACACAAGTTGCAAATCTTTACAAATGGGTAAAATACCCAAATAGTCTCTCATTCCTAATGAATGAGGACTTAACTATATAACACATCTCTTTCCTTCAAAATATTTATAATAGTTACATTTTTATTTCTTACTTTCTGCAACTAAATAAAATCTGCATCTCCTAGCTTTCCTTTCCAAGCAACCTGCATTTAAAAATTTAAGGTTGTGACCATAGGATGCTCACCTCCTAGCCTAGGCTTACTAGAAGCCACCCCTAAGCTTGGAGAACCAAGTCCTAGACGGGTTACACTCAAGCAAACACAAACAAGCAAAGGGGAAAAAACATAACAAACACATTCCCTTCCCAAGCTGAAACTTCATCACATAATGTGATGTTTTACTAGGGTGGAAGTGGACCAAGTACCCTAGAGGAGATCTGCTAGATAGTAACTCACAGCCAACTCATGGCATCAAAGAAAACACAACAAAACTCATCTTAACCCCCATATCCTTATGACCCCCAAAGGCAAACATGCCATATTTGCTCCCCTTATGACCCCCGAATGCATAACTAGAACTATGCAGCAAGGGTCACATGGACAAAGCCTTGAGATCACTCTCATGATGAGAGCCTCTCACTCTAAGGCTGTCAAACTCCTTCCAACCCCAAGACCATTTTGCCCTCCCAAGGGTAAGATAGTCTTGGATACTCCCAAACACAACAAAATGCATAAACATAAATAAGAAAAAAATCACATAAAGCTTTCACAAACACAATACAAATAAAAAATTCAATATTTTCATTCAAGCATTCTACCAATAGATTTTCAAATAAACAAGTAAGAAAACACCAACCTTGAATCTGTCAAGGGTATTCTAGGGAAAGCTTGGAGAAGAGCAGCCCAATCCACAAGTCTTTTCTGCAACACTTAGCCAAATTTTCCTATTCTCAAACTGTTTTTCCTTCAAAAATTGTCCAAAATCTCCAAAGATGGAGAGTGGGTGATTAGCTCACTAAGCTTCAATCTCTAGCCTAAGAAGGCTTCTCTCACTCCTTCCAACCTCTTGGATAGAGTGAGGGACTCCCATTGGTTGGTCTTCCCTAGGTCTTACACACCCCCTAACCTAGGCACCTCAAGAAGAGGAATGAAATGGGGAAAAGGAATTACACCTATCAAGAAGGTTATCTAACCAAGGATGGCACTCCTATAGATGGAATTCGTCCATCTTGGGAAAACCACTTTTTTGGTGGTTAAACAAGCCCTAGGGGAAAGACACATGGCCAAATTTGGCCTTCATCCATAGGTACCCCATGAGGCCTAATAAAAATGCTCTAAAATTGACTCTAGGAGTTGATTTAACCCTTAGAAATTCCACCTAAAGTTAACCTACGAGTCAACTCTGTGGCTCACTAACCTAGATTTCTTGGTATCTTCAAGGATAATTAGGAGATATAACAATTAAACAAAAATAGAACTCTCCAAAAAGTGACAAGACAATTGCCAACACAACATACAACATATGTGTCAAGTGACACTACAAAATAATTCCACATCACAAATACACACATGGCAATTGTCCCTTGAATGATTTAAACAAATTTAGTGAATACAATTTACACACATGCAAACAATTACGTTTACGAATAAAATACGATACATACGGGGTGTTGTCTCTCCAAATAGACAACCCTTAGTTTTACGAACGTACATAGGCCTAGGCTTGATTCTCCATAATATTTCCATGGTCACATGGATAATTTCCTACACATCTTAATTTAAATATTAGTACTTTTCAATAGCCTCATATAATATAAAACACATAATTAAGAATACAATTCAATCACTTTGCATAGAATTGACATTATACAATACAATTTGCCACATATCAAAGCAATTCACATAAGCAATTCATCATAACCCTCATAATTTAATCCATTCATAAGACATGCAACATATTTCTAGCATCATAATAAATTCCTGCAAATCAAATAATGGCATACATCGTCTCAATGTTACCCTATTCTAGGATCATATAAATTTTATATCCACAAAGCATAAAAATGAAGCATCAATATATCAATGTTATCAAATTCGTGGGGTCATATAAAGTTCTATATTCATAAGGCATAAAAATAAAGGATCCATAATAGTTCCAACATGAAAATCACTGAAAAGATAGGATGGGTCAGGGTAGGGCCTCACAAACAAGGTCTCATAAAATATGGCAATAACAACAACAATGATAAATCCAAATTTTGGTCAAAAAACAAAAATGTGACCAACGATGGTGTTGTAGACGCTCGTACAGTGAACAGAACTCAACCGACTTTATCTTCATAAGTCCCAAGTCAATCATTTAGTCCACATACAAATAATAACACTGTATCGACCAATGTAAATGTTGCGCAAACTATGAACACAAAATTCCAAAGGGTAAATGCTCCAAAAAGGAATTACACACCTCTAGGGGAACCTATTGAATCAGCGTTAAAAAATTTGATACAGACAAACATGATCACTTTTCCAGAAGTAAGAGTATATGAACCAAGTCCTTTCAAACCTACATGGTGGAATGATAGTGATTTTTGTGAATATCATCGTACTAAAGGTCACAAAACTGAAAGTTACTAAAAATTGAAAAACTTAATCCAAGACATGATCGATCAAGGTGACATCACAATTGATACCAACAAAACTTCAGCAAAAATGAATCATACTATCTTTAAGGATCCATTTGTCAAACATGATAAAGGGAAGGCATCTACATCGGAAACACAAGACAATACAACTAACTACACAAAAGTCTCATATGACTATACTATTTTCAAATACAAGCATTTTTACTTCAGATCTAGCCTTTCCCTCAAAACGAAAGAATTTAGCAGTAATTTATATTTCAATTCCTATTTGAATTTCAAGGTTAATTCTTAAGATAGGATTTGAATTATTAAAAACCCCTCTCCTCTGTTAGCAGCAGCCAAGAAGGAAGACTGGGAGGGGGGGTGAATCAGTCTTCACCGGATTAGCAAATTTAACAATAAAAATAGATCTGATAAACTGCACTAATAAGATAGATAAGCAAATTGAAATCACAACACACAACACCAAGATTTTGACGTGGAAAACATGGTTAAGGGGAAAACCACGGTGGGCACCTACCCACAATAAGATAATACTCTGTGGTAGTATGTGAAAATATTACAATGGGGAATGCACATGCATTCAGGCACACTACCTAGAGATCACTACTCAAATATAATGGTTCGAAAGGCTACAACCCTCAAGGAAGTCTCACTGACTTACAACAAAATTTGAACTACAATCCAGAAGAAATGAACTGAAAGAATAACATCTCCAAATGCCTGATTATAGTTTTGGTTAAGCACAGATGTCTGCTCTGCAATACCAATCTCTCCCCAGTCACAACACTGAAGGATGAATCACTTGTTTGCACATAAACCTTTCTCTAATAATGCAGACGTAACATCGACACCTAAATAACATGACAATATCACCTATATATACAAATCATCAACCTTGATAACAAGGTTGGCTAAACCCTCAACCCTCAATTACAAAATTACATCACACGATACAAAGATCGACCACCGGACCAATATAATTATTTACATGATATAACATGGACCTAAATCAAATTCTTAAATGCTCAACTCCACTGAAAATCATGCCAAGATCAACTGCAACATGCTAGACCACTAGGAAAACCGCATAACACAACACCAGTTGATGGAAACCACCAAAAACTTGCACAATGATCAATGCAGTTCACCAAAACAGATGGGACACAATTAGGAAACACCAGCAAGCATGTTAGAATCATCAGGAATAGCTGCACCAACACCACTTATCAAATCTTCATCTATCAACGTCTGAAAGCTCAAGAACACAACCAATCAGCAACTGTCACGGAGAAATATAACTTGCGGAGCACCAAATCATGATCCATCTGAAACGAAGATACACAAGACCATCCCAAGCAATATCCAAAAATCTCAGCACAAGATCTTATCACACTAGAATATACCAGAGGATATACCGAACTCTACAAAACAGTGATCAGCAAAACAACACCACAAATTGGATCAAAATATCTTCTCAATCTGCAATCACCAGAGGAAAACAAAGGAATATGTTGACATCAATGACAACAACATATCCTAGCAGAAACAATGACCAACAATATCCAACAACCTCCCCCTTTGGCATTGATGAAAACATATGAATGTGAAAAATAATCAATGCAAACAAAGAAGATATCTCCAATAAACTCCCCCTAAGATTAGGACATATAAAGAAGTTGTTCCCATGATATCTCTCCCCCTTTGACAGCAATGCCAAATATCTCAAAATAGAAAACCAAACTCACTTCCCAAAATAGAAACATGAATCTTGGGAATCTCTCCCTCTAAAACACAGACTACTCCAGCAAAGGAGCAGCACCAACTCATCAATCCAGATAAAGGATGAGACTATGGAGTCCACTTGATTGATGCAAATCAATGCATCTAGTTCTCATTAGGAGGGGTGGATACCCCTAACTTGTCTCTCAAATATACAAATGTATCTACAAGAAAAGGCTTAGTGAAAATACCAGCTACTTGTTCCATTGTAGATACATACTCTAGCTTCACCTTCTTTTCACTGACTTGCTCTCTCAAGTAATGATATTTGATTGACGCATGCTTAGTCTTTGAATGTTGCACTGGATTCTTTGACATGTTAATAGCACTAGAATTATCACGGTATATAATAGTAGGCTCATCATAAATAACTATGATATTTTTCAACATTTGCTTCATCCAAACTACCTAAGTTCAATTACTAGCAGTAGCAATGTACTCAACTTTAGCGGTAGATAAGGACACTGAATCTTGTTTCTTACTAGCCCATGAAACCAACTTCTTACCCAAAAAGAATGCTCCACCAGTAGTGCTTTTTCGGTCATCAACATCACCAACCCAATCTGCATCAGTGTAGGCACATAGCATAAAATCATCTTTCCTCAAATACCATAAACCATAATTCACAGTTCCCTTCAAGTATTTGAATATCCTCTTAACAACAGTGACATGACTCTCTTTTGGATCATCTTGATAACTAGCAGCCATGATGATGAGGAGGCAATAGACCAGAAGGAGGTTAACCTTGAACTAGCCAACCTCTAAGGCTCTCTAACTCAACCGGTAATCCATAATTCCAAAGATCCTTACACCACCCCAATTCAAGGAATGGTGACACCAAACAACACCTTGTAAAACCCCAAGGCTCCACTATATCCACTTATAGACAACTAACACTACTCAATTTCTTGTGTGGCTACTCACACCTTTGCATACAATGAGTGGGCTACTACCAGGCTTTAGGGTTTGAATGGCCCACTTGACCAATTCAACAAAACAATCCTTGGAGGGGTTTTCTCACAACACCTTAACACAAATGAAGCAATATTTCATGGTTTAGTTCCACTGAAACTTCAATTTTGGCTCCCTTGCCCACAAACTGAACCAATTGCTATTAGGCCTCCTTTTGAAGGAATCGGGTGATAACTTTTGACACCCTGAGATTCTAGGAAAACAAATTATGTTTTCAGATACCCTTTTGGGAGTTATAAACAATATCTCAATTTCCAGTACCGGATCAACTTGCAGATATTCCAACCAATGTTGCACTAATAGACCTAATAGGGCTTTTAGACCTATTTGACTGAATGCCTTTCACAAACAGGTTTGGTTCTCCTAATGGGTGACAATCATTGACAATGAAATTTCATGTGAACCTCCAAAGTACCCTTCTACCACATTCAAACCCTTTTTTCAGTTCTCTACCACTCAATTCTCATGCGCTGCACTCATCAAAATGGTCTATCACACAGAGATGCCAGACCTAGGGTTAGTTCTCCATCCTCTTCGCCTTGTTGTATCTTCTTAATGGATTTTGGTACTGACATATGATATAGTGGCCTATCATCTCATGTAACATAAAAATGTTCAGTTAAGGATTGATAGGCCAAAACCCATTATTGCAGTTAAACCTTAGGGGTTTAAGGGTTTAGGCTACCCAGTAGAGATTTGCTTGTAGAACGGGGCAGCGATCACTTCAAAACTTCACACTGAAAGAAAAACAAATTTAAAACAATCTAGTTACAAGATCTATGTCATGAGAATTCTTACCAATCCACCTTCAGTATGCAATCAATAGAAATTAGAAGGTTTTTCCGAGTTTTCAACAGTTCTTGATGCTTCAATTTCTTTCCAAATCAACCAGCACAACCAACCTACATTCTTTGGTGTTTGGGTCCTTTAAAGGTGTTTCCCAAATGATGACAACCTCCTCCAACTATTTTTCAAACCAAACTGACCATTGGAGAATCACAACTTACAAAAAGTGCAAAATTATCAAGACAACAAATTGACAATGTGACAATTTTTGCATAATTTGACCAACTTAGGCTCTGGACTATCATAGTCCCCCAAAATGATTATATTTGATTCGAAAACATCAAAAATAACTCAAATATACTTTTGGTCACTTGATCCCTCAATTTCAACCATTGTGACCCTTATTGACTCAATTTGCTCTACCAGAACCTAAATGACAATTTGACCCAAACATGGACAAACTTGTCACACTCCTAGGACCCATAGGGTCTTATTATATTTCTTCTAACTAATAGAAAATCATCTTTCTCTTGTCTCATGCCTTCATAGGTAGGTGCTCCTGCACCACATGCACACTGCATGCATAATGTTCAGCCTAGTCTGAGTAGGATATAGCAGTTCACCAACCATAGAACTATACAAACTCTGATTAGCTTTAGGAGATTCATCATTCTTAGACAATTTACAACTAGTCACCATAGGAGTTCCAACCAGTTTGGAGTCATCTAACCCAAACTTTTTTAGCAATTCCTTCACATACTTAGTTTGAGATATGAATATGCCTTTTTCAGTTTGTGAAATCTGTAAACCTAAGAAAATTTTCATCTCACCAATCATAGACATCTCAAATTCTTTCTGCATATCATCAGCAAACTTCTTGCTCAAATCATCATCACCTCCAAAGATAATATCATCAACCAAGACTTCAACAATCAGGATGTTATCATTTTCTACCTTAAAGTACAGATTATTGTCAACGACACCTTTACTAAATCCCAATTTCAACAAATATTTATCTAGTCTAGCATACCAGACTCTAGGGGCTTGCTTCAATCCATAAAGAGATTTCTTTAGCTTACATATCGTGCCTCCATCATCTGACAATGAAAATCCATCAAGTTGCTCAATGTAGACTTCTTCCTCAAGATCACCATACAAAAATGCAGATTTGACATCCATCTGACATACCTTAAAATCTTTATAAGAAGCATAAGCAAGCAACAATCTAACAACTTCAAGTCTAGCCATTGGAGCAAAAGTCTCCTCATAATCAATTCCTTCTTTCTAAGAATATCCTTTGCACTGGCTTTATTTCTGGCAACTTCACCAGCTTCATTCAATTTGTTTCTAAACACCCATTTAGTACCAATAACATTCTTATTCTTAGGAATAGGCACAAGTTCCTAAGTATTATTCTTTTCAATCTAATCTAGTTCTTCTTCAATATCTCTCATCTAATTTTTAACTTTATAGGCTTCAGCAACATCTTTAGGTTCAACTTTAGAAATCAAGCATACTTCTTCAGCAGCTAACCTTCGTGTAGTCATTACACCTTTATTCTTATCACCAATAATCTGATTTTTCAGAATGATTCAATCTTACATACCTCAAAGTCTTTTGATTGTTTTGATTTTTAAGTTCCTACAATTCTTCACTAGCATCAACAACATCTAGATTAACTATCTCTACTGGATCATTCTACTTAGGCTCTCAATCTGAATACAAGCTAAAACAATATGATGTCCATCATCATAACTACATGCTCTGATCTCTTTTCCAAGGTTCTCATCCACCTTCACATTTGTACTTTCCACTATCTTTCTCAGTCTCTTGTTCTAGTACCGGTAGGCTTTTCTCTTAGTAGAACATCCCAAGAAAATCTCTTCATCACTTCTAGCACCAAACTTTCCTATATCCTCATCTCTCTTGATATAAAATTTGCTACCAAATACTCTGAAATATCTCACAGTACGAACATGGCCAAACCATACCTCATAAGGAGTTTTATCGGTAACACCTTTGATGTGAACTCTATTGAATGTGTAAACAGCAGTGCTAATAGCTTCTTTCCAGTACATCTTCAGAACATTCCCTTCAATTAGCATAGTCCTTGCAGCATCCAAGATAGTTATGTTCTTCCTTTCAACAACTCTATTATGTTGAGGGGTTCTAGGAGCAGATTATTTTCTTTTAATCCCATGCTTCTCATAGAATGAATTGAACTCACTGAAACAAAATTCTCCACCTCTATCAGATCTCAGACACTTCACCTTCAATCAAGACTCAGTCTCAACCTTTGCTTTGAATATCTTAAACTTATCCAATGCTTATGATTTCTCCTTCAAAAAGACAACCCGCATCATCCTAGAATAATCATCAATTAGCAACATAAAATATATATCACCCTGCACACTTCTAACATTTGTAGGTCCACATAGGTCAGTATGCACAATATCTAGCAATCCATTTGATGTATATTGTTTTCTTTTGAAATAAATCCTTGTTTTCTTACCCAACTAACATTCCTTCCATACCAAATTAGCAAGCTTAACAATCTTAGGCAGATCTATAACAACATGTGTAGAACTGATTTTAATCATTGAATCAAAATCTACATGACACATTCTCCTATGCCACAACCAACTTTCTATTGGCATTCTACACTCTAGTGAGAAATGATGGTGTTGTCATTGATGGCAACTTATCGGCAATCTTGTGGATACCTTTAGGCACCGGCACTGGCAGCCACTTCACTGGTAGTGACAACAGTGTATACCGGCACTCCAGCCGACAGGAATAAAGTTTTGTTTATTGTATTTAATTGTAAATATCTTTGGTAAAAGCCAACATGGCATATTGTAATAGACTCATATATGTATGAGATCTTGTAAATCATTTTGATATAGATAGGATGGACACATGGATAATGTAAAAGTGATGAGCGAATATTAAGGCAGATTTTGTATAAGGATTTACGGTTATAGTATGAGATTAAACCGGTATTGAACCTAGCATAGCAGATGTTGAATTGTAGCAGTACATTATATTGGATTTTCATAATCCATTTTGTAAGTCAATGAGACTTCCTTTTTGTGATTGAGCAGTGATCTCTAGGCAGTTGGTCTTCCTGCATGTGTAGGCCCCTCTTATAAGTAATATCCATTCATTGGCTAGTGAGTGAATATTGTGGGTCACAAATCCCACCAAGATTTTTCCCACACCGAGTTTCCTCGTTAAACAACTTGTGTTATGGTGTGTTTTCTATGTTGTCTTTACTATTCCTATTTACTACATTAATTCTTGTTTATCGGTACAGTGTTTTGAAATGCATAATACTTAATAAGGTTAAATATTTTGTCAACCAGTTAGATATTGATTCACCCCCCCTCTCAGTATCTTTGGGACTATCATTAATCCTAACAATTGGTATTAAAGCCTAGTCCTCTATTTTCAAAAGTCTAATATCTTGAGGAAGATTTTGACATCGGTATAGATGGAGAACTTAAGAAAGCAATTGGAAGGAGCTCTTGTGGACTATGAAGCAGAGAAGTTGAAGAATATCAAACTTGAAGATGATTTGAGGACTGCATAGGAATTCATTCAAGGACTTCAAGAGAATCTCACTATTGCTAGAAATAAGAGAAAAGAACTTCATGAGAAGATGCAGAGTGATGATGATGAAAAGGAAACTCTTAATGAGCTTGTAAGCAAGATGAGGCAAGAAAACATGACTATGAGGAATGAAATGCAAGACATGACTATGAGATTTTGTAAAGACATTGAAGACAGAAAGAAGAATGAAGATGACTTGACTAGGAGACTCAATGATGCTGAAAATAAAAATCTAAGACTCAGTCATGAAAATGATATGTTGAAGACATATTTGATTTACATGGAACATGATAAAACTGAACTTATGAGACAAAAGGGAATTCTGAAAAATGAGTTGGCTACTGCAAATCAACATAAAGAGAAATTCAAGAAAAGTTCAGAAGAACTTGATGATATGCTGAAAAATCAGAAACCTAATGGAGACACTAATGGACTTGGATTTAAAGTTGGAGAAAGTTCTGGTACTGCAAACAATCATGATCACAGTAAACCGATAAGACAACCTAATGCTTACAAATTTAATGGGAAATGCTTTAACTGTAACAAGTATGATCATAGAGAAAATCAGTGTAGATCTAGAAACAATCAGACATTAATGCACCCATTGGTCAATGTTCAAAATGCAACAAAATTGGTTACAATTCAGAAAACTGCAGAATGAATGTAAGATGTTATGTTTGTAGAAAATTTGGGCACTTATCTAATCAATGCAAAACACAAACCGGCATAGGATATGGAAAGGCTATTCAGAAAAACAATGTGACTTGTTATGCTTGTAACAAGATTGGACATATTGCAAAATTTTGTAGAAGCAAGACTTCACCGGCAAACAATAAAGGACCCAGTTTGAAAGGCAAAGAGAAGGTTGATGAGGTAAAGCAATAATTTTCAAGACAATGGATTAGAAAGACAGATCAGAATGTTGATGAGACTATTCCTTCACCAGTAGAACAAAGTATTACTCCACCGACAAGAGATTCTTCATCCAACTGAGAACTAACCCTTTGGGGGTATTGCAGCAAGTTGAAAATCATGCAAGTTTACCCTCTGTTGATGGTGAGAAGATGGACTTCTTCTCTACCGGCAGATGTGTTAAGTTTCACTTAACCGATGAGCATTTAATGCGGTTGTTGAAGGAAAAGACATAAATCAATGATTTTCTCTCTTTTTCAATTCACCAAGCATTCAAACTTTCAGACAGCGCGAAAATCTGAGCAAAGGCATCCAAGGCGAAGAAGTGAAGCAAGTTCTTTCAAGTAGTCAAACCTATCAGGTAGCTTAAGGTATTTATCAATGGCTTCCTCCTCTGCTTTGGAATTTATTGCAAACCCTATTGTTGTAGAAGTTGTGAAATGCCCTAGGCCCGTTTTTAAGATCATTCCCGAGATAGCGAAATGGGATGATTCCCTAGGTGCTTTTTCAAAAATTCCAAAAGGTGTTGCTTATGTTGAAGACCCTAGAATCTATATTCATTGCCATATTGAGGAATTAGGTTCTGAGGAAATATTGAAGATGTTCAAAACTGTTATCTGTGATGAAAGTGGAAATGTGAAACCCGAACACAAGGTTATTGAAACATTAGGTTTTGTGGAAATCTTGGACATCCCTGATTTTCCTAAGGAGGTAGTAAGGATTGTCCTTAGCAGAGTTCATGGAGAATTATTTTGGCTAGATTTTGTTTGTAAAATCACCAGAGAAGCAGTTAGGGCAATGACTGGTTTACCCTCCACCGGTAGCAGGCCAGATAAGACTAAGAAGGTTCCTAATAATATTGTCATGACATTAACAGAAGCAACATATGACAGCAAATCCTTGTGAGTAAATGATATCAAAGATGAGAATGTCAAATTTATAAGCATGATCCTAGGTTATAAAAACACACATGCAAATCGACTTAGCTCAGTATCTAGTCTTTGTATTAAAAGTACATATGATATGGTCAACAATGATGCAAAAATAGATGTGTGTGAGTAGTTAAAGGATGAGTTGATAGACAATCTGAAAAAGATAAAAGGAGACAAGAAAGGAATGTTTCATTTTGGCAATCTCCTGGTATGTCTGATGTTGTATCTCACAAAAGAGGTTCCCGGTATTGGTAAGAAAGACTTTGGTTATGATATACCGGTAGGCAAACAACTGTTAGAAATCTTCACCGGTATGGGCACTAATAAGGATAACAATATAATAGAGTACTTCAAAACCTTTAAAGCAAAAATGAAAACAAGAGAGAGATTACCACAAAGTATTGTAGACAAGTATGAAAAGGAAATATGTTTTGTAATTAAAAAGGATGAAATCTGGATGGAGACAGTTCTTCCTAGAACTGTATGGGTAACAGAAATGGGGTATGAGGAAGATGTAAATATCATTGAAACTTATGCTAAAGCCCTATTAGAAGCCCCTAGAGAATCGGAAGAAAAGGTTTTTGGAAATGCAGAAACAATAGAAAGTGGTGTATAGACATTGAAACAGAGAAAGAGAAGAGAAAATTACATAAGAAGTGCATCTAAGAAAGTTAAAGAAATAAAAGAAAACATCATGAACATAACTGGAATAAAGGAAAGTGACTTAGAAGGATTACAACCAGAGGCACATTTCTCACCGGTTGGTACATCCTCTGATAGTTGAGTTTAAAAGAGTTGATAGGAAGAGAAAACCCTCACCGGTACCCTCTCCTCCTCCCAAGAAAACAAGAACACCAAGGTAGAAGCAACAGGCAGTGAGACCACCGGCAAAGAAGTTGACACCAAAGAAGAAAAAGAAACAATAGGTTATACCACCATTGGACAACTTATTGAGTGAGATAACTGATGACGATAACTTAGCTAATGTTAGCAAACTGTACAATAAATTCACTAATGAAGAAAAGGAAAGTATTGAGAATAGCATAATACTACATCTTGATATATACAAGAAAGTATTAATAGAAGTTGTAGATGATTTGCCAGTGAATTGTACAAGAGGTTAGATGCAAAGAGGATTGCAGTTATGGAGCTTGACAAGAAACTAAAGATTGAAAAACTACTAGCTATACATCTGGTCAACTTTGTAGAAGAAATTGATGAATTAATTAGTGAAGCTAATAGATCAGTTTTTGCAAGTGGACACCGGCATGTAAGCCTAATGGCTAGCAGGGTAAATGAAATTGCAAAAGAAACAATAGACAAATGGGATATCTTCTTTGTAGAGAAGGAAAAACAGGAAGAGCTGAACAAACCAAAGAAAACTTTCAAAGTTTATCAAAAGGACAGAGACAAAGGAAAAGGTAAAGTATGTGGATTACCAAACATAAAAATAACTGACAACCTACCACTGCCTTTGGTTACTCCACTGGTACAGACTGATAGCACGCCGGCTACTAAGAATGTGGATACACCACATGAGGATACCAACCCTGAGTTGGAAATTTTGTACACTGTGAATATTGACACTCAGGAAGTAAACATTGTATTTGATAAGGAGAACATAGGGGAAAAGAAAAATGATATTGCTACTGAGCAACCGGCAGATAATATTGAGGTTGGAACACAGGCAGATAATTTTGGGGTTGAGACACAAGCAGAGCAAGTTGAGCATTTAGTGGAAACACTGGACAGTGGAATCGTTATTGATAGTGTAGATACTAGCACAATTAAACTGACAAAGATACCAACAATGGATAACACAGAGATACTGGCAGCAGATAGTACAGAGAAACCAACTGAGAAACTGGTTGATTCACAGGTACACATTGAGGTAGTGAAACCGGCAATCACAGAGAAACCAAAACCATTGCTAGTAGAAATGCAAACACAGACTGACCCACCAAAGGTCGATTCAGGAAAATTGGTTACTCCAACCAGAAGCATAGAAATTGTAAAGGTAGTTGGCCAGACATCTGGTACTTCACTAACAGAATTCAGACCTACTAATGTGACTAAAGTACTTTTGGACTCAAAAAAGAAAATAACAGATTGTAATGCATTGGCCTATAAGTCAATTGATGACACAATTCCTATTCTTAAGATGATTGCACCCAAATGCAATTTAGATAATGTAAAGGATTCTTTAAGTCAGTTAGACACATTGTCTAAATATATTGTTGGTAATATACTGACAGTTGATCAAATTAATGAGGAAACATTCAAAGAGAAAATGGAGCAGGAAAAAGGAAAATTCTTTGAGGAAACAATAAAGTGCATGGAACACATTAACACACTTTTACCGGCACTGAATAAAACAACTTTGGAATACAAGGAACTATATAGGGACACATGCAAGCCACATCTGTTAACACGGGATATTGAAAAGAAAATAAGCATGGTACAAAAGGAGATAAATGATATAGCTGATAATATCATTGGCTCATCTAAACCTATATCATTTATTGAAAAAGAAATTGCTGGATTTGAAGAAAAATTGGATAAGTTAGAAAAAGAGAAGGAAAAGATAAAGGGAAAAGCTAGAGAGCTTAAGTGCAAACTAAGTCCTAAGTTAGATAACCTTATCTCTCTAAGGAAAGAAATCTCTGAGGTATTAATTCAAGGACAAAAGACACCGAAGGAACATATGCATCATCTCACAGGTACAATTCAAATAACTGAGGCAACTATGAAGGACAACAACAGATTTATATAGAGCTTAAACTTGGTATTAGCAGACCTATTCTAGATTGTAACCAACCGGTTACAAAGTTCAAGTTGAAATCTGCACTCATTTTACAATTTGTGACAACCTTTGTCATTGATGTCAAAGGGGGAGTATTAGACAGAGAAAAATGGCTATTCAGAGGAGATCGTCTGCTCAGGGGAGCACACATTTTTGGTAAATTTTTGGACTTCATTTTTGGAAACAGATTTTTGGATTTTTCTCATGAGTGTTGCCATCAATGCCAAAGGGGGAGATTGTTGGCATTCTACACTCTAGTGAGAAATGATGGTGTTTTCATTGATGGAAACTTACCGGCAATCTTGAGGATACCTTCAGGCACAGGCACCGGTAGACACTTCAGCGACAGCAACAACAATGTATACCGGCACTCCAGCCGACAAGAATAAAGTTTTGTTTATTGTATTTAATTGTAAATATCTTTTGTAAAAGCCAACATGGCATATTGTAATAGACTCATATATGTATGAGATCTTGTAAATCATTTTGATATAGATAGGATGGACACATTGATAATGTAGAAGTGACGAGCGAATATTAAGGCAGATTTTTTATAAGGGTTTATTGTTATGGTATGAGCTTAAACTGGTACTAAGCCTGGCATAGCAGATGTTGAATCATAGCAGTACATTATAATGGATTTTCATAATCCATTTTGTAAGTCGGTGAGACTTCCTTTTTGTGATTGAGCAGTGAGCTCTAGGCAGTTGGCCTTCTTGCATGTGCAGGCCCCTCTTGTAAGTAATATCCATTCATTGGCCAGTGAGTGAATATTGTGGGTCACAAATCCCACCGAGGTTTTTCCCACACCAGGTTTCCTCGTTAAACATCTTGTGTTGTGGTGTGTTTTCTATGTTGTCTTTAATGTTCCTATTTACTGTCTTAATTCTTGTTTACCGGTACACTGTTTTGAAATGCATAATACTTAATAAGGTTAAATATTCGGTCAACCAGTTAGATACTGATTCACCCCCCCCCCCCCCCCCCCCCGCTCTCAATATCTTTGGGACTATCATTAATCCTAACAATCTCATCAATCTGAGAAATCAAATAGCTTTTCTCACCAGCATTCAAATGAAAAATGTTACCTTCAGTCTTAGTTCCAGATGTAATCTCTATACCGGAGGCATTTAAGATCTTGCATTTTCCATCCTTGATTTGTAGATCATAACCTTTATCAACCATATGTCTAACACTCAAAAGATTATGCTTCAAACCTTGAACATACAAGACATCATCAATTTTATGCTTAACATCAAAAGAAATAGAACCTCTCCCACATACTACATAGGCTTTGTCATCTCCAAATCTAACTATTCCACCACCATACTTTTCCATACTCACAAATCTCCCTTTATCATTGGTCATATGATGTGAAAAATTGTTGTCAATCACCCATTCATCTTTCTCTTCAACTTTAGCAGCTAAAGCTTTCTCCTCAATAGTACAACTAGTGGAATGAACAGGTACAGGTCCATCTTCCTTAACGGCAAGGAATACAACTTCATCTCCTTATGATTCTTCATCTGTAGTACCTTCATCAACAACATAATAATAGTTATGTTGATTCCTATTCTTATGATTAGGCTTGTAAGGCTTATCATACTTCTCATGCTTTTCATATCTATCATTCTTATCATTCTTATCAAACTTATCATGATTGTCATACTTAGCCATTCTCTCTGGGCATCTAGAAGCAAAATGTCCTATCTTATTACAAGAGAAACATTTCAAAGGCAACTTTCCATCATACTTACTGGCTCCTTTAGGAAATCTTCGGGCAATCAATGCTTCAAGGTCATCCAACTCTCTTTCTCTTCCATCTCTCTCCTCTCTCTCTCTCATATCTAGATATTCTGCACTCATCACGATCATATTTCTACTTACCGGATATAGATGCAGATGCTCTAAATGCAGTCTTAAACTTTCCATGTGATTCTCCAAACTCACTCAGTTCAAATGCAGCAATCTTTCCAACCAACATATCTCTTGTTACTGTAGTCACACTCTGGATCTCATTAATAGCAGAAACCTTATGTTTATAAGTAGGAGGCAAAGATCTCGACACGTTAGCAACAATTTCATCTTCGTCAATGGTTCCACCGGCACATATGATACCTAGGACAAGATCATTCACCTTAGCCATGAAAGAGTGTATATTCTCATCATCTCCCATCTTCAATGTCTCTTATTTTCCTTTTAAATTCTGCAACTTAGCAACCTTCACCTATTTATCACCTTCATACAGAATCTCAAGCTTTACCCAGATCTCATGTGCAGTCTGAAGTCCCATTACATTTGTCATCTCAAAATCAGTCGAGGTACTAAGCAATGCTTCCTTCGCTCTAATATTATGTTCATCTTCCTTGATCTCATCAGCAGTAGTCGGTCCATTCTGAGGAACAGTATAGGCATTCTTTGTAATCTTCCAATAATCTTCTCCAAGACACTTCAAATGCACTCCCATCTAGTCCTTCCATATAGCATAGTTACTCCCATCAAATCTCAGACTGGCCTTCTTAAAGATAACACCTTGAGCTACCATTTCAAATATCCTCAAGCGATTAAGCTTCTACTGGAGGATCTAGCTCTGATACCAATTGTTAGCAACAGCCAAGAAGGAAGACTGAGAGAGGGAGGGGTGAATCAGCCTTCATCGAATCAACAAATTTAACAATAAAAATAGATCTGGTAAACTGAAATAATAAGACAAATAAGAAAATTGAATGCACAACACACAACACCAAGATTTTGACATGGAAAACCTAGCTAAGGGAAAAACCACGGAGGGAACCTAGCCACAGTAAGATAATACTCTGCAGTAGTATGTGAAAATATTACAATGGGGAATGCACATGCATTCAGACACACTGCCTAGAGCTCACTGCTCAAATATAATGGCCTAGAAGGCTACAACCCTGAGGGAAGTATCACTGACTTACAAGAAGATTCGGCCTACAATCCGAAAGAAATGAACTGAAAGAATAGCATCTCCAAATGCCTGATTATAGTTCCGGTTAAGCAAAGATGTCTGCTCTGCAACACCAATCTCTCCTCAATCACAACACCAAAGGATGAATCACTTGTTCACACATAAACCTTTCTCTAATAATGCAGACATAACATCGACACCTAAATTGCATGACAATATCACCTATATATACAAATCATCAACCTAGATAACAAGGTCAGCTAAACCCTCAATTACAAAATTACATCACGATACAAAGATCAACCACCAAACCAATATAATGATTTACATGATATAACATGGACCTAAATCAAATTTTGAAATGCTCACTCCACTGGAAGTCATGTCAAGGTCAATCGCAACACGCTACACCACCAGGAAAACCGCATAACACAAAAATCATCACCGGTTGATAGATACCACCAAAAATTTGCACAATGATCAATGCAGATCACCAAAATAAATAGGACACAACTAGGAAACACCAGCAAGCACGTTAGAATCATCAGGAACAGCTGCAACAACACCACTTATCAAATCTTCATATGTCAACGTTTGAAAGCTCAAGAACACAACCAATCAGCAACTGTCACGAAGAAAGATAACTTGCAGAGCACCAAACTGTGATCCATTTGAAATAGACCATCCCAAGCAGTATCCCAAAATCTTAGCACAAGATCTGATCACACCAGAATATACCGGAGGATATACTGAACTCTGCAAAACAGTGATCAGCAAAACAACACCATAAACCAGGTCAAAAGATCTTCCCAATCTTCAATCACCAAATCAAAACACAAGAATATGTTGACATAAATTACAACAACATATCCTAGTAGTAGCAATGACCAACAATATTCAACATCCTCACATATTTCCCTCCCTTTTTGTGTGCAGGAAACGGGTTCAAGAGTTATAGTCTTGGATTCTAACAGAGTCGACAACAATGAACAAGTTTAGCTTTCAACGGAGCAAAATTTGGAGGAATAGAAAGATATCGAGTTGAACTTCTAGGAATAGCTTTTAAACAAATTCTTTTTCCCAAATCTCAGTTTGTGGCTCCATGGGATATTTGTAGCAATCTGTTTTCAATAATTTTCTTCAATTATTCATGGTTTTACCCTAATTTCACAATTACCTTCCAAATTCAACTAAGAAAGAGGATAATTATCAACAACCAATGAATTTAATCAAAATTTTAGCCATTTCCTTATTTGGATTATGGCTAGATCTATTAGGTTCACTCCTCTTTGAATGTTTTGGTAAATTTGGCTTATTAGTGGTTTTATTATCTTAGTTGAAATCCTTATTCCAAATTTCACCTGATCCAAAGGGAGAGAAATAGTTAGAGAGAGAGAGAGAGAGATAACTAGGTAAAGACAGTGGGGAAGAGAAAGGAAATAAGTAGAAAGGGAGAGACAAATACAAATGGAGAGAGGGGGCAGATATATATATATATATAGAGAGAGAGAGAGAGGTATATAATTTGGGAAAGATAGAGGGGGGAAGAGAAAGGGAGAGTGAGGGGGGTAAAGGGAGGCAAATAGGTAGAGAGGGTGAGAGATAAGAAGAGGGTGAGAGAAGGGTAGAGGGAAAGAGAGAGAGGGAGAAGGGGAGAGAGGGAAAAGATAAGAGGGAGGGAGGGAGAAAGAGATGGAGTGAGAGATAGAGATAGATGGGAAGAGAGAGACGAGGGGGTGATAGAAGATGGCGGGAGGGAGAGGAATACATATAGAGGGGTTAGATAGAGAGATAGAGAGATAAAATGAGAGAGATAGGTAAAGAGGGAGAGAGATAGGCAAAGAGGGGGACAGAGAGAGGGGGGGGGATAAATAGATCAATATATAGAGGAAGGGAGGGAAGGAAGGAGGCGGAGAGAGGGGGTGATAAATATAGATAAATGAAGCTATAGAGAGATAGAGAGAAATAAGGAGAGATATATAGACATAGGGAGATAGAAGTAGAGAAAGAGGGAGCATGGACCGAATATTTGGGTGTATACTCTTTAAATTTGTATTTATACCCCAATATTAAGGGGTAAGAAGGTGGTTAGAACTTACACATTAGAATGTAAATTAGTGTGGTGGAATATAGATTGAATAAATCAAATTAAACACATATATACATCCATAGAGAATATAGTATAAATCATCAAATATCTATTGTATTACTTCATGGTTTATAGTAAATCGATGATATATAAGAATATTTCTCTCTTATACAACATTCTCTTAATTGCATACCATATCTCTCATATCCACTCTCATATTTTCTTCTAGATATTCTCCTATCTCTCTATATATTTATATATTTATGTTTTCTTATACACCTATCTATTTTCTATACATGCAAAATATATATTTATATTGTTACACTTAGGTATGTGTCCCTCTTCCTTGGTGTGCCCCTTTGGTCTTATTGTGGGTGGGTTGTATGTGACACACTTATCTTGTGGTGACTACATCCTCCTAAAACTTTCTTGGGATATGTTCTTTTATGCTACTAAACTTTGGCATCCTTGTAGGTTTTCACCATTGGCCTCCTTTAGGCTTCCCTTTTAGGTTCTTAACCTAATGGGAATAGCATAGTTGTATCCTACCAAAAATTATAAAGTCTTGTAGTTTTAGTTAATATTAAAACCATGGCTATTCAAGCTACAACCTGTGTCATTGTTTTCTTCTAAATCCTCGGAACAAATTAAAGATTTAGAGACATCACTAGATTAGGGGGTCGTCCATATATAGTCTCTAAGAAAATTTTCAAAATTTTGATAATGGGTATTAATTTTAATGACATTTCTAATGATACACCTAACGCACCATGCGTTGGTATTACACATGAGACTATCATGCATAATGAACATGAACGAAAAATGCATGAGCAAATAACTCAAATCATAATATATAAGTTGGTTCTTGCAAACAATACATCACATTTGAGATAAACCCACACAACTTATTTTATTGAATTCGTTTCTTAATAACTTCACATAACTCTTTCACTTCCTCTTACAAATTTTATTTTATGCTAATATGTTCATGTTTTTTCGTGCTTTCACTTGATCTTTCCACTTTAAGGGCTAGATAGTTTTTAGCATTACAAGCACTATGGCTTCACGATTTCTCATTAGAGACAAAATGATGGGGTACCTTTGCATTCACATTGATCACACATAGCTATCTACATGATAGGTATATATTCTTTACTCAAATCTTACATTTACATCTACTTTGTTGCATACTCAATTTTTTGTTATGGTTTTATGTTCACTTTTTCTCAATTTTTAGTTATGATTTTATGTTCACTTCTCTCTTTAATTTATGTCACACCATAATAAATGCAATTTGAGGGGGCATAATATTATTGATTTCATCACAATTTCATGCATAATTTGTACAAGCTAGAAGCACATATGCTACAAACAATTTAGATCTCAAAATACTTGCATTCTTTTATCTTATTGTATTTAACTAATTTTTGCATTCATAAGCATGTACATTTGGTTATGTGCACACACAAAAACAAAGGGGAAAAGTAAAGTAGAAAAGTGCATACCCTTAGTCTTCCCCTTGCATTGATGACATGAGTAGAATTGGCAATGTGAGAATCTAAACAAAAAAGTAAGGAAAGTTTCCCGAGCTTACAACCAAGAAGTGTTGGGTATATGAAGCCCAACTGTTTCTCCTTTTTCCCTCCACGATTTGTAACCTTTCAAATTCCATTCAAAAGTTGTTTAAGAGTTCAATGGTTAATGTTTATATATAAGTTAGGAGACAGCTGAAGTGTTGTGATGTATGTATTATTATTCAGAACTGAGATTAATAAGAGAGTTTCACTCCTTCAAGTGGATGTAGCCAATTTGGTGAACCACATTAAAACTTGTGTTTTGCGTTTAATTTGTTTGTCTTTTGATTACTTTAATCTCTGCACAATTGTTTATTAGCATTCTTCATTTACAATTGGTATCAGATCTAGGTTGTGAGGTTGATTGGAAATTAGTGAAGAATTTCTAGAACTATGGAGGAAGTGGATAAATGGAAGGTAGGGAAATTCGTTGGGCAAAATTTCAGTCTATGGAAAGTGCAATGGAATCACTGTCGATTAAGCAAGATCTCTCACTCGCGCTTGAAGGGAAAGCGAAGAAGCCAACTACGATGGTTGAAGAAGAGTGGGAAAAAATAGATAGGAAGGCAAGGGCAACGATATTCCTTGCATTGTCAAGCAATGTTCTTTACAATGTTTCAACTGAGAAGACAACAAAGGAGTTACGAGACAAACTCTATGCCATGTATGAAATGACATTAGCTACAAATAAAGTTTTCATCATGAAGAAGTTATACAATTTAAAGATGAAAGGAGGAATCATGTCGAATCACCTCAATGAATTTAATACCCTAATCAATCAAGTAATTTCGGTGGATATGAATCAAGATTATGAAAACAAAGTTGTCCTATTGTTGTGTTCTCCTCTGAATAGCTGGGAAGGAGTAGTCATGTCTATTAGCACTTCAGTGTTAGGCAAAGACATTAAAATTTGATGATATTGTTGCTACTCTTCTCAGCGAAGACATGAGAAGGAAGAACCAAGAAATCTCTTCCTATGATTCTTGACAATTGTTAGTAAGGGAAGGCCTCAAGATAGAGGCAAAAATAAAAATAAAAAAGGAGGTTCAAATCTGTTAAAAGATCAATGTCTAGAGGTAGAAATAATGGTTGTTGGTTTTGTGGTAAAGTTGGCCACACCAAAAAGAATTGTCAATCTTACAATAAAGCATAAGAAAAGCTAAGGGACAACGAAGCCAATACGGCTTTTGACAAAGATGATAGTGTTTTAATTCTCTCCACAAGTGACATCACTTCATAATCATGGGTGTTAGATTTTGGTGCATCCTTTCATGCTACTCCATTCACAGAGACTTTCACAAACTACCAAGAAGGTCAGTTTGGAAGAGTTTGTTTAGGGGACAATAAAGCTTGTGCAATAATTGGCAAAGGTGATGTTTTGGTTGCAGCTAGAAGGTGGATACAAATGGTTGTTAAAAGATGTTAGACATGTCCCAAAATTAAAAAGAAATTTGATATCCGTAAGTTAGCTTTATGCACAAGGATGCCACATTATTTTTTCTTCAGATGCTTGGAAGGTGACCAAGGGAGTCTTGGTGGTTGCCAAGGGTAACAAATTGGGTAGTCTATATGTATTAGAGAGTCTTGTTGAAGTGGAGCTACAATGACGGTTGAAGACAGTGGGACAAAACTTTGGTATAAAAGGCTTGGCCACATGAGCAAAAAGGGACTTGACATCATGCTTAAAAGAGAACAACTTCCAGGTTTGAAATTTGTTGATTTGGAGTTTTGTGAGCATTGTCTCTATGGCAAACAGAAGCAGGTCAGTTTCTTGAAGACCGGTCATGAGAAGAAGACCACACCTTTGGAGCTTGTTCATTCGGATGTCTTCGGACCTACTGAGGTAACCTCCATTGGAGCTGCAAACTATTTCGTTACTTTCCTTGATGATTGTACTAAGAAGGTATGGATTTATATGCTCCATAGGAAATCTGGTGTATTTAGTAAATTCAAAGTTTTCAAAACTTTAGTTGAGAATCAGATTGGGTATAAGATTAAATGTTTACAAATGAACAATGGTGGAGAATTTTGTTCACTACAATTTGATACTTTTTGTGCAAATAATGGTATTCGTAGAATTAAAATAGTTCCCTTGACACCTCAAGAGAATGGTGCAATTGAGAGGTTAAATAGAACAATTCTAGAACAAGCTCGATGTATGCTTTCTAATGCAAGTTTGGGTAAAGAGTTTTGGGCAGAGGCTTGCAACACAGTAGTGTATTTGATCAACCAAAGTCCTTCATCTCGGTTGGATATCGATATTCCAAAGGAGGAATGTTTAGGTAAAAGAATTTCCTATTCTCATCTTCGGGTCTTTGGATGTGAAACTTTATCACATGTTCCTAAGGAGAAGAGGACCAAGTTGGACCCCAAATCACAAAAGTGCATATTCATTGGGTATGGCGAAGAAAAATTTGGTTTCAAGTTGTGGGATCTAGTTCATAGGAAAATTGTTTAGATATCTAAAAGGTACTTCAGATTATGCTTTGTGTGTCGGTGGGAGTCATGCATAGTTACAATGTTTTGTTGATTTTGATCTAGCTGGAGATTTAGATAAACAGAGATCTACTACTAGTTATGTCTTCACTTTTGTCGCAGCAGCCATTAGTTGGGTTTCTAGGTTGCAACATCAGTTGCTCTTTCATCTGTCGAAGTTGAATACATGGCTCTCTCTAAGGGGGCAAAGGAGATGATATTGTTACAGCGGTTATTGAGTGACTTGAGATGCAAACAAAATGACTTTGTTCTGTTTAGTGATAGTAGCAATGCCATTTTTATGGCTAAGAATCCTACATCTCATCGTCGCTCTAAGCATATTGATGTATGACATCATTTCATTCGTCATGTGGTTGAAGAGGGCAAGTTGCAAAGATTGACACAAAGGTGAAACCGGTTGATGCTTTGACAAAGGTAGTTACTAAAAGAAGTTTGAATTTTGTAGGGCTTCTCTTGATCTTGTCAAAATGTGACCATAGGATCTAAGTAGGGGAATGTCTCTAATATGTTGCAACGTCCATTGGACTTTAAGTGGGAGATTGTTGGGTATGTGAAGCCCAATGGTTTCTCCTTTTCCCTCCAAGCTTTGTAACCTTTCAGATTCCATTCGAAAGCTCTTTAAGAGATGAATGGTTAATGTTTATATATAAGTTAGGAGACAACTGAAGTGTTGTGATGCATGTATTATTATTTAGAATTGAGATTAATAAGAGAGTTCCCCTGCTTCAAGTGGATGTAGCCAATTTGGTGAACCACGTTAAAACTTGTGTTTTGCGTTTAATTTGTTTGTCTTTTGATTTCTTTAATCTTTGCACAATTGTTTATTCGCATTCTTCATTTACAAGAAGAAACAAGCCTCCTCTACTCTCTTTCTTTCTTTTTTTCATCATGAAATGTGTAACATATGAAATTATTTATATTCAATATGAAAATGATTTAAAGATGGATAATCTAAAAGAACTATTTAAAAAGAATCAAAATTCATAATAGAAAAAACAACATAAAAATTATTAAAAATTTGAAATTCCTTCCTTCCTTTCATTCAAAACGCCTCCCACACCACCCCGCAGAGCTCTTCCCTCTGCAATTTGATCTTGCAATGCTGCACCTAAATCCGTCCAAGAGCTTCTCTACATTTGCACCAGGTTGTTGTTACCAATGTTTCCAACGTCTCTTTTCTTAATGATGTTACATGTTGTAGCTCGCCAACATTTTTGAACTTCTCTTACATGCACCTTCCTGCCTTTGTACCTCGAGCCTTGAATCATCTTCTAAAACATTTTCTTCCACATGTCCCACCACCTCTGCAGAAAAAACCTTATGCACTACGGCAGATAATTCTCTGATCTTGGCCCGTGATAGCATGTACCTCTCACCAAAACTTCTATCCTCTTACCAAATGGACCTCTTATTTTATGAGTTCAAATCTTAAAAGGATAGTGTATGTATATCTCGTATGTAGTACAATTATTAAATGATTTTATGTTTTTATTTATGTAACGTCATAAATTGTACGCACTTGCTAAAGCAGTACAATTTAACACCTAGTTTAGCACCCACCTTGGTGTAGTTGCATTTTGCATTGCATTTCCCCTTTAGCACTTAATTAATCAAATTAATTAGGTCTAAAGGTTCTATTTCATCATTTTCCATATCATAAAGTCGGGCCCTTTCATTAAAGCGTGCCCCTTTCATTTTATTCTTCCAATACACTACTTAATCAAAAACCCTAATTAGGCCCTATTTTGAGCTTGGGAGCTTGATTTTGGGGTCAAAACATCTCGAAATCACCTGTAACTTCAGGATTCTCTCTTAAATCATCATATCCGACGGCCCTGAAAATTTGGTGAAAAGTTGTCGGGACCGTGGCGCCCGGAGTGCACACGGTCCCGGACATTTTTCCCGAAATTTTAGGAGCGCGATCCAATCATAAAATAAAGCTTAACCCCAAGAAATTGGCAGGATATTCAATCTCTAGGTCGGCCAAAAGATGAAATTACGACCTAGGGTTTCATACATAAGAGCTCTCTTTCTTCATTTGAAGGGATCGGATTTTTGTTTTCAGGAACCTCATATGCAGCGAAAGAGAAGATCTTTGAAGACTTTCAACAACTTTCAACATCCCTCTATCAAGAATTTATCAAATCCATTCATCCATTTAGGGCTTGGAAGACATTGAAGAACAATAGGAGATCACCGACTGAAGATTGGCTTGTACTCCTCCCTTGAGGGTTGGGTATGATTTCATGTTGTTTTCATGTCTTTGCATAAGCTTCAATATCTCATTTATTCATGCTTTAGATCACTTTGCATCTTTATTTAGAGCATTCACATTATCATTAACAAGCAATTAGGGTTTACTTTCTAGGTTGCTCTAGTTTGCTTACTTGCATCTTAGATCTTGCACACACACAAGGTCTGCACACACATTACTTTTACAATACAACTTGGCTATTCGTGGAGGTGGAAATCACCGAAGCGGGGGTTTGACTAAGGCAAAACCCTATATAGCCGCCCAAACACCTTTTTCGGATATAAGTGCAGGTTTCGAGACTCGGACGACGTCGCAGGTTGCAGATCCGGAAGAAGCAGGTCAAGACAGCACCCCACATCAAATTGCAGAGCAAGATACCAGGATAGGGGCGTGCGGCGCCCTGGTCCTGCCAGGACAGGGGCGTGGGGCACCCTGGTTCTGCCAGGACAGGGGCGCTGGGCGCCTTGGTCCCTGGGACAGAGGCGCTGGGCGCCCTGGTCCTCCTGACAGACAGCATTTCAGACAGTTTCCAGAGTGCAAAACAGCAGTTTCAGGTGCAGAATCAGGACAGTGGCGCCCGCGCCCCCGTCCTGAACATTTTCAGTCAGATTTTGACTCCGGGTACGCATCTGCATTCTTATTTTGTCCTTGTGTTTTCAGCTTTCCATTATTTAAGTTCAATTCTGTAATCTTATCATTAGTTCATACTTGCATTTTAGGGTTAGGAATTGAACTTGCATAATCTTACCTTTCAATTACAACAAAGGAATAGAAATCCTAATAGGTAGCCCGTGGCTCTCTCTTTCACAAAAAGAAGTAGCCAATTGTGTGATACCTCTAGGCTCTTTCGTATTCCGTAATGTGTGACAAAAGGTAGGATTAGGGCATGATAACCTAGTCTTGCTTTTTCCCCCACACATTTTGGTGAACCCGACGTGAACCTATCATTGCTTCTTCTTGCATTGCATTTGTTAGATCTAGATCTAGATCTAGTGTGTTTTCATTTAAAGAGTGTGTTTCTTTGCATTGTGTGTTTAAGTTTCATGCAATTTTTATTTCAAAATGTCCGACTTTTATTTGCAAAATGTTCATGCTTATGATGATTATTATGAGTATAGCCTAGATGAATTAGATGAAGCTTTAGATGAGTTTTTGAACCCTAAAGATGCCAAACCTTCATTTTACCAAAAACTCATAAACCTTGTTACTATGCCATTTCATTGTGATGAGAAAGATAAGTTGAATGAGTCCTCTCAAGGGTACATTCCTATCAACTCTTCCACTAAATCTAGTAACATGGTTGTTTTCAACAATCCCCTCTATGAGGAGATGTCTCCTTTTGAATCAAAAGATAAACCTTTCAATAGATATGATCATGCTTTGTTGGATGATGCTCTTGATGACTTTGTGGCTTTATCGAAATCTCTAAACAAAAACAAAACTTCTAAATTGATTAACATGATAAACTTGAATGAGCATAAAAAGCCTCTCTTTGAAGTCCAAGGTGCTTATCCTTCTCCCACCTTTCAAGGTCCTAAATCACCTCTCCTTACTGTCCAAGGAGGGTATGATCATGATTCCTTTCGTACTTCGAATAAACCAATCATCACTATGCAAGGAAGAAAACCTATAAGTCCTTATAGTTATGCCAAGCAAATAACTAGAGAGAGTTACCATGTGGTTGCCCATACTTATCATACCAGAAATAATAGGCAGCCTAGTCCTCCTCCTATTATTCTAGTTTCTCTTCCGAATCCTCAACCAATTCTTCCGCAAGCTCTGCGTATTTCACAAGTTCTTGGCAAGGAATATGATCTCATAGAACAACTTAAAGCTACCCCTGCTAAGATATCCCTTTGGGATTTGATTCAAACTTCTTCCGCTCATCATGGAATGTTACAAGATGCCTTGAAAGATTTGAATGTTCCTCCACCGAATACATCTAGTAATATAGCATCTTTGGTTAACTCTGTGATGAATCCTAAAGCTCAAATTGTGTTTACCCAAGATGAGTTGCCTACTAGTGAAATCCAACATCAATATGATCCCTTGATGATTGTGGTTATCATGAAAGACACTGCTATAAGATGAACACTAGTAGATAATGGCTCTGGTCTTAATGTGTGTAGCATTAATCTTTTGCATAAGATGAATGTGGATACATCTCTAATTGAGCCTGACTCTCTTCCTATTCGAGGCTTTGATAATGTGGCTAAAACTTCATTAGGTACTATCACCTTACCCATCACAGTGGGGCCTGTTACTTTGCCCACTCCTATCCATGTTATGTCGGGAAATCTAACATACAACTTGTTATTAGGGAGACCTTGGATTCACAGTATGCAAGTTGTCCCCTCTACATTGCACAGACAAGTTAAGTTTATCTACAACAATAAGACATATACCTTGATAGGTGATACCAATTTTCAAGCTTGTTTGCAAACATCTACTTCCAAAGGGGGTTCTTCTAAGCCTTCCTCGTCTAGTGATGACTCTTTAAACAAGATACCTATCAATGAATCCCCACTCTCTGATGATCAAAATTATTTGGATGAGTCTGGAGCTCTTGAAGAAGACTCTTCTCGACTTGAAACTACACATAAGAAGGATTTTGATCCTGAGAAGGTTCTCGCAGACGACGATTGGGGATCCCTTGATTTTAATCCTACCTTTGTAGGTGAATATAAGGTTCCTTCTAGAGAGCTTAAAGCTGAAAAGAAGGAAGAAGCTAAAAATCAATCAACACTACCTGAACCTATGAGTAATAACTTTGTGGCCGCTTCTCAAACTTCTTCTCCCCGCACCTCTAATTCTGAAGAGTTTGATTCTTTGTCTTATGAAAGACCACCTTCTCTGTCTGAAATGGCTAATCGTTATGGTCGTGGTTTTCGCATTTTTGCTAAGCATGGGTATCATGGAAATGGTTGTGGCGCGCACGAACAAGGAATAAAGGTTCCTCTAGAGAATAATCTTCATAACCATGCCTTTGGACTTGGCTATAATCCCTGTAAGCACACTAAAGCTTCTAGAAGACCCTGTATTAGTGTTAATGCTATTTCTACCTCTCTGTCAATGCAACACCCCGAGTACATTGATGAGGATCCTTCGTGTGCTTGTGCTTTTGATGTTTTCCCTACCGATGATGCTTTAGCTGAATTTTTAGGAGCATATGATACTCTTCCTCATTATCATCACAATAGGGGACTCCCTTATTGTTTGAACACTGAAGCCTATTTTGGAAAAGAGACGGATAACGATGAGATTGTGAAAGAATTCCCTCAGCTAAAGGATACTCCTCAACAAAGTAATCTTCTCATAAGTGACACCACTAATGTTAAGATGGATCCTTCCAATGAAGAAAAAGTTATTAAAATTGGAAAATGTTTGGATGAAGAGGAACGAAAACAATATGAAGATTTATTGCATGAATTCCCTGAGATCTTTGCTTGGACATACTCTGACATGCCTGGTATAGATCCTAAGATTGTTACTCATAATATTGTCTTAGTCTCTGATGCTAAGCCCGTGAAACAAAAGATTCGAAAAATGAATCCTAAGGTGGCTTTGCTTGTTAAGGCTGAGATTGAAAAGTTATTGGAGGCTGGATTTATCCGCCCTATTGATTATTCCCCATGGATTTCAAATATTGTCGTTGTGGCTAAACCAGATAATAAAATAAGAATGTGTACCGATTTTCGGGATTTAAATAAGGCTTCTTTAAAAGATGATTTCCCTCTTCCGAACATTGACATGATAGTTGATTCTACGGCAGGACATGCCTTATTATCCTTCATGGATGGTTTTTTAGGATACAATCAAATTTTCATTAACCCTCAAGATCAATTCAAAACTGCTTTCACCACTCCTTGGAGTACGTTTTGTTGGATAATGATGCCTTTTGGACTTAAAAATGCCGGTGCAACTTACCAACAAGCGATGACCCTTATCTTTCACGATTACATGCATAAGACTCTAGAAGATTATGTTGATGATGTTTTAGCCAAATCCATTCTTCGCATAGATCATATTAAGATCCTTCATCAAATCTTTGAAAGGATTCGTAAATATCACATGCGCTTGAGTCCCCGAAAATGTGTTTTTGGTGTGGATAGTGGAAAACTATTAGGATTCATAGTTTCGCATTGTGGGATCGAGGTGGATACTAAGAAAATAGATGCTATTGTCAACATGCCACCTCCTAGAAATGTGTCTCAACTCAAAAGCTTACAAGGAAAAATTCAAGCTATTCATAGGTTTGTATCTCAACTTGCGGATCGTACTTTTCCTTTCACTCAACTTCTCAAAAAGAATATCACTTTTCAATGGAATGAGGATTGTCAGCAAGCATTTGAAGATTTAAAAATGTATTTGGCTAATCCTCCTATCCTTCGACTGGCCGAACCTTCTAAACCCTTCCTTCTTTATACAGCGGCTTCCTCTCATGCTCTTGCAGCATTATTGGCACAACATGATAAAGATGGTAAGGAGTGTCCGGTTTATTATATAAGTCGTACCTTACTCGATTATGAGACCCGATATTCTGCGATAGAAAGACAATGCTTGGCCTTGGTGTTTGTGACTCAGAAATTGAGACATTATCTCTTAAATTCAGAAGTCCACGTCATGGTAAAGTTTGATCCGTTGAAGCATCTTTTCTCTAAAACTGATTTATCAGGACGCCTAGCTAAGTGGGTTATGATGTTAACTGAATTTGACCTTAAATTTGTTTCACAAAGAGCAATTAAAGGGCAAGCGTTGACTGATCACTTAGTTGAGGCCCCTTCACCTTTCTCCTTCCCTAACCCTGAGTCTTTTCCTGACGACTTCATCCTTTGTACAGAGAAAGATGAAACTTGGGAGTTATACTTTGATGGCTCTAAGTGTCGTACGGGATCGGGGCAGGTGTTGTTCTGATTTCTCCTACAAAGAAGTCCATTCCCTTATCTTACCGTCTCAATTTCTTATGTACCAATAACATTGCTGAGTATGACGCTCTTATAGCAAGGAATAAAGGCAGCCTTAGCTTTGAATATAAAACACATACATATTTTTGGAGATTCTCAACTGATTATAAGACAGGTAACAGGACTGTATCAAGCAAAACAAGACAAGTTATCACAATATAAAGACCTTGCTATCTCTTTATTACAAAAAATTGATTCGTACACCATAGAACCTGTTCCTCGAAAAGATAATCGACATGCAGACGCAATGGCATGTGTGGCTTCTCTTGTATCTTTAGAGGACCCCGTGGTTGATCTTAAATTTGTTATTCACAGCCTTACTTCTCCAGCTATTGTAGATGATTCCAGCCTGGTGACATGTTGCGACTTCATAGACTCAGATGAATGGTACTCGCATATCGTAAGATACTTGACTGATGTTACCTTTCCTGATTCCACCAATAGGAACACCAGGGCTAGAGTTCGCAAGTTGGCTACTAGGTATATCATTCTTTCTAACGTTCTTTACCGAAGGGGTTATAACGGTCTTCTCCTTTGCTGTCTTAACCAATCAGAAATCCCTATTGCTCTTGAAGAGATGCATTCAGGTGCCTGTGGGGAGCATTTGGGAGGTAAATCCTTGGTTCAAAGATTACTTCGAATGGGATATTATTGGCAAACTATGCAGCAGGATTCTTTTTCATTTGTTAAGAAATGTCATCAATGTCAACAACACAATAATTTCATTCATGCTCCTGCCCAAGAACTCCGTTCTCAGGTAGCTTCTTGGCCTTTCTCTGCATGAGGGTTGGATCTCATCGGTAAAATCTCTCCTCCTTCATCTCAAGGACATGTTTTCATTATAACCGCAACAGATTACTTTACAAAGTGGGTAGAAGCTGTTCCTCTTCGCTCCACTACAGCTGAAGTGATTTGTCAATTTCTTCTAGAAAACATTATTTCTCGATTTGGGATACCTTCCACTATAATCTCTGATAATGGGACATCATTTAAGAATAAAGACGTGAAGCAATTCCTCGAGAAATATCATATCAAACATCGATTTTCTACACCATACTATCCTCAATCAAATGGTCAAGCCGAATCATCCAATAAAATAATCGAACAAATTCTTTGCAAAACTGTGAATAAGCATGGTAAGGATTGGAGTACTCAGCTAATCTATGCTCTTTGGGCCTACCGAACGAGTGTACGAATGACCCTCTCCCTCCTCTGGCTCCTCCGATCTGGATCCCTGATCCTCATCTCGATCTCCATGCCTCCATGGACCTGGATGGCCTGTCGGGTGATCTGGTGGAAAGATAGGCCCTGGGTATGATCTCATAAACCAGGAATGATACCTGCGCTGTGCCCCGGGGTCTGTAGCATAATCAGTGACCACGTCCTGGTCAGACCCCTCTATATTTGTGATCTCGATATCGTCTATCGTCGATCTCGCTACTGCTCTGGGTCTGGGAAGGACTCGTGAGTGTCGAGTATAGATGGGCACATCGGTTGGGACACACTGCTCTAGCCCGAACTGCCTCCATACTCGGTCAAAGTAGAATGGGACTATGATGTGTGGATATCATCCTCTCAGTAGGCAGTTCCTCTATAGGCATGCTAACTATCTCTCCATCCCATCCCATCTGTGCATCCGCAGATATGGTCTCCACACGGTCACCTCGGCTGTCAATCTGTCAACTATCACTCTCCAATACAATAGATCTCCAAATCTCCACTCGTTGGTAAGTGGATAAGCAAATACCCTAGGTCACTCGCTAGCCGTACTCATCGAATAGCCGACAGGCCTGGTGCATGTAAAGTGCTCAAATATCCACACCTGCAGAAGTGTGCATGTCATCAAGCTGCAACCCTGTCCGAAAACATACTCCTCGAGGTCATGATAGAGATGTGCAAGCATACTTCGACCCCAGGCATATACTCTCTTGTGTCTCTCCATAGCCCTGATGCACCACGTGAGACCCCCATGCATGTGTGTACCTCGCCCATTAGGGCAGACAGCTAGTGCAATGATGGCTATCATAAGACGTCTCATGAGGGGCACCTCTCTTGTAGGATGTAAGAGCCAGCTGACCATGATACGACCTCTCGTCTCGCTCGGCATGACTCTCCCTATGCAATATACCTACTCCCTTTGATGATCCTCTACCGACCGATCAGTCGCATATGTCACGGTAGCTCCTCTGATCGGTAGGCGAAGAATGCGGTACACATCCTCAAGTGTCACCGTCATCTCCCCTACTGGAAGGTGGAACGTGCATGTGTCAGGATCCCACCGTTCCATGAATGCCATCAGCATCACGGGATGAAATCAGATGGCCGGCATAAGAATCATAGACCACAAACCTACTATCGACAATGTGTCTCTCTCTGCCTGAGTGAGTCGGGGAATCTGATCTCGCAAACTGCGTAGAATATGTCTCGCTGTGTGCTCTCTCATATACGGGAGACCCTGCATCAGAAAAACATAACTATAATCAGTACTCAATCATCAAAAATCATTCATGCAAAACTGTCGAACATCGTATGCTAACCCTGGCATCTCTCGCCAAGTCCTGATTAGGGACATGGTGCCTTGTCAGGGACCATGGCGCCCTGAAGGGACCATGGCGCCCTGTCAGGGACCATGGCGCCCTGAAGGGACCATGGCGCCCTCAAGGGACCATGGCGCCCTGAGGGGACCATGGCGCCCTGTGTGGGACCCACGGTCGGGTTCCAGGGCTCGCAAACGATCACAGAAAGTCAAATGCAGAAAATCAAAAGTCAACGTTCAGTCAACTCACCTCGTCCAGTGGCTCGTCGTCGATCACGGCCTGTCGCATGATCTCAATCCTCATGGGATGCTCCGGTCATCATGAAGGCATGATGATGGCTATGTGGGCTCCGCTGCAATGAACAGTACTCAGAATCAACAAAGTGACAAATGCAAATGTCTCTTTCAAGGTATATACGTTCATTCCTTTGCATTTACTTTCAAAACCCTAATTTTCCTCTTTCACTCATTTCATCATAACTTGAGTTTGGGAGATGCGATTTTCGAACCGTTTGTTGCGTAGGAATTGTATTTTCGTTCCCCTACTCTTGGGATGTTCCAAAAAGTGCTCTGATGAAGCCTTTTCAGTGAACATCCCTCATCAACACTCTCTTACACAATTTGTCGTAAGTAAACATGCTACCCTGTTTCACCTCCCTAATAAGCAAGTCGAAACAAGGGGGGGCATATAGCTACTCGCAAATTTCATCACCTTCCTTAGTAAGCATTAGGTGATTTTGTGATCTAACGTGTGTTTTGTAGGGTGCGGTTCCTAACTGTGTACTGCAGATACCGCTGGGGGCTTCGTCTGACAACTTATGGATATATCCTTTTTCAAATGATGTTTACTTTCTGTACTTTAGCTTGCATATGCACGTAGTACTCATATGACCGCTAAAGTGGGGGCTAAATGTAACATCATAAATTGTACGCACTTGCTAAAGTAGTACAATTTAACACCTAGTTTAGCACCCGCCTTGGCGCAGTTGCATTTTGCATTGCATTTCCCCTTTAGCACTTAATTAATCAAATTAATTAGGTCTAAAGGTTCTATTTCATCATTTTCCATATCATAAAGTCGGGCCCTTTCATTAAAGCGTGCCCCTTTCATTTTATTCTTCCAATACACTACTTAATCAAAAACCCTAATTAGGCCCTATTCTGAGCTTGGGGGCTTGATTTCGGGGTCAAAACATCTCGAAATCACCTGTAACTTCGGGATTCTCTCTAAAATCATCATATCCGACGGCCCTGAAAATTTGATGAAAAGTTGTCGGGACCGTGGTGCCCGGAGTGCACACGGTCCCGGACATTTTTCCCAAAATTTTAGGAGCGCGATCCAATCATAAAATAAAGCTTAACCCCAAGAAATTGGCGGGATATTCAATCTCTAGGTCGACCAAAAGACGAAATTACGACCTAGGGTTTCATACATAAGAGCTCTCTTTCTTCATTTGAAGGGATCGGATTTTTGTTTTCAGGAACCTCATATGCAGCGAAAGAGCAGATCTTTGAAGACTTTCAACAACTTTCAACATCCCTCTATCAAGCATTTATCAAATCCATTCATCCATTTAGGGCTTGGAAGACATTGAAGAACAATAGGAGAACACCGACTGAAGATTGGCTTGTACTCCTCCCTTGAGGGTTGGGTATGATTTCATGTTGTTTTCATGTCTTTGCATAAGCTTCAATATCTCATTTATTAATGCTTTAGATCACTTTGCATCTTTATTTAGAGCATTCACATTATCATTAACAAGCAATTAGGGTTTACTTTCTAGGTTGCTCTAGTTTGCTTACTTGCATCTTAGATCTTGCACACACACAAGGTCTGCACACACATTACTTTTACAATACAACTTGGCTATTTGTGGAGGTGGAAATAACCGAAGCGGGGGTTTGACTAAGGCAAAACCCTATATAGCCGCCCAAACACCTTTTTCAGATATAAGTGCAGGTTTCGAGACTCGGACGACGCCGCAGGTTGCAGATCCGGAAGAAGCAGGTCGAGACAGCACCCCACATCAAATTGCAGAGCAAGATACCAGGATAGGGGCGTGGGGCACCCTGGTCCTGCCAGGACAGGGGTGCTGGGCGCCCTGGTCCCTAGGACAGAGGCGCTGGGTGCCCTGGTCCTCCTGACAGACAGCATTTCAGACAGTTTCCAGAGTGCAAAACAGCAGTTTCAGGTGCAGTTTCAGGTGCAGAATCAGGACAGTGGCGCCCGCGCCCCCGTCCCGAACATTTTCAGTCAGATTTTGACTTCGGGTACGCATCTGCATTCTTATTTTGTCCTTGTGTTTTCAGCTTTCCATTATTTAAGTTCAATTCTGTAATCTTATCATTAGTTCATACTTGCATTTTAGGGTTAGGAATTGAACTTGCATAATCTTACCTTTCAATTACAACAAAGGAATAGAAATCCTAATAGGTAGCCCGTGGCTCTCTCTTTCACAAAAAGAAGTAGCCAATTGTGTGATACCTCTAGGCTCTTTCGTATTCCGTAATGTGTGACAAAAGGTAGGATTAGGGCATGATAACCTAGTCTCGCTTTTTCCCCCACACAATTTAATCTGTTTAAATCCTTTTGTTTATGTATGTTTATATTTGCTTATTTATATTTATTTTTAATTAGATTTTAAATTTTTCTTCTAATTTCATTTTTCCTCCCCTTCTTTTTATTCAGTTATTTATTCATTTCAATTCCACATTTTTCTCAGATTGCTGAGAGATTAGATCGGTTTTTGTTATCTGAGAATTGGATTGATTCAGATTTTGAATTCTTTTCCTCTATTCTACCGGTCTTAGGTTCTGATCATTTTCCAATTTCCCTTTCAATTATTGAGGATAGGGCTTCTTTTAAGTCTCCATTTAAATTTGAGCCCATGTGGTTTAGGGATTCTTCCTTTTTACCTCTACTTATGAAATGGTGGAATTCTGCTCCTTTTTGTTATGGGTCCCATATGTTTCAAATTGCTAAGAAGTTAAGTTATTTAAAATTGAATATTAGGGAATGGAATATCTCGCATTTTAAGAACATTTTTCAAGAGAAACAAAGGATTCAAGATACGATTGAGTGTTTTAATACTCATGTGCTTCAACATGGTATGGTGCCACAAGTTTTTGATGAATTGAAGTCACTAAAATTTCAGCTTGAGGAGGTGTTAGCTAGAGAGGAAATCTATTGGAGACAGAAATCTAGAGAGTTATGGCTTTCAGATGGTGATAGGAACAAAAAAAAATTTCATTCTTCAACTAAGATTAAAAGATGTAAGAATAAGATATCTTGTATTCAGTGTTAGAATGGGAATTTATTGACAGAGCTAGAGGACATTGCTTCAAAGGCAATTAGGTTTTTTAAGTCATTATTATCTTTGAAAAATGGAAATCTCAACAATGATATTATATCTAATATTCCTCCTTTAGTATCTTTGCAAGACAATAAGATGTTGATGTCTCCCTTTTCCTTAGAAGAAGTTAAGAGTGTTGTCTTTGCCATGAATCCGGATAAAGCCCCGAGACCAGATGGTTTTACTCCTTTATTTTTTCAGAAATGTTGGGATTTTGTGGGAAATGATGTTTTATTGGCTCTTGAGGAATCTAGGAGAAATAGGTCCATTTTAAAAGAACTTAATATTACAATGATTGCAATTATTCCTAAAAAAGAGGATACTAAGACTTTTGCTGACTTTCGCCTCATTGCTTTATGTAACACTTTGTATAAGATATTGACGAAGGCAATTTCCCTTAGGTTGGCAAAAATTCTACCTAGGATCATTTCATTGGAGCAAGGTGGTTTTGTTCTCAGAAGGGAGATGGCAGAGGGTGCAATTGTAGCACATGAGGTGTTGTATTCTATTTCCACCCAAAGAACCCCGACCATGATACTTAAACTAGACATGATGAAGGCTTATGATAGAGTAGAGTGGGGGGCTTTATGTGTTGTTCTTGAGAAGTTAGGTTTTCCAAGGCTTGGGTCAAATGGATTCGTACATGTATTTCTTTTGCAAGATTCTCAGTTTTAATTAATGGTTCTCCTTGTGGTTTTTTCACTTCCTCTAGGGGTTTGAGACAGGGAGATCCCCTTTCTCCCTTTTAGTTTATTCTCCTAGCTGAAACCTTTAGTTGGGCTATTAGGGCTGCTAAAGTGGGGGGGCTTTCGAAAGGTATAAGGATTCAGAATATTCCCCAAAGTCTTTCTCATTGTCTCTTTGTAGATGATACTCTATTATTTGGGCATGCTTTGTTAGTTGAGGCAAAAGTGATTAAAAGAATAATACAAAATTATGCATCGTTTTCTGGTCAGAAAGTGCATGGTGATAAATCAAAGATTTTTTTCCTTAATACATCACAACTAGTTCAGCATAGGTTGCAATCCTTTTGGGGATTTGAGACTGGAAATCTTCCATGTACTTACCTTAGGATTCCTTTCTTTGTTAAACAGGATAAAATTGGTTTTTGGGATAAGATTATTTTGGTCATTTCTAAAAGAATTCTCTCATGGAATCATAGATGGTTAACTTTGGCGGGTAAAATTATTCTCATCAAGTCTGTTTTGAATGTTGTTCCTGTATATGGTGAAAATGGATAACAATAATAACAATATTGAAAGGCTAAATAGATTCAACCACAAAACCCTAGCCTAACAACAACAAAGATCCACCATAACATATGAAGATTACCTAAGACAATGCAAATCAAATGAAATCACAAAGATTATACCATCACATGTCCAATAGGGTTTTGATCTCCATTCTTCCTATCTCCATTGATCTTGCTTGATATATTTGCTCTCAGATTTTATGTGCACAAGAGCTCAACAAAGAATGGAATGTGGTTGCAAGTAGGATCGTAGTGTAGTCAAGTAATCCAGTACTTAGGTCATTTGGATGCATTATTAGGGTTTGATAATGAAGGAAGCATCTCCTTATATAGAAGACACTATATGAAATGGAGGGATAAGATTGAGAGGTGTAAAAGGAGGTCGGCTATGATTAGAGGGTAGGTAAAAGAAATAATAAAATAATGAAAGGGGTAGGTAGTGTATGAATTAAGAGATGAATGACATGTGTCATAGGTAGAAAAGACTAATGAATTAATTAAATAAATAAAGATTTATTTAATTAATAGTAGAAGTGGGATAATTAAATAAATAAAAATATTTATTTAATTTAGGAAAAGGATAATTTAAATAAATAAATCTATTTATTTAAATAAGAAATAAGGCTAGAAGAGGATAAATGAATTAATTAAATAAATAAAGATTTATTTAATTAATAGAAGAATTAAGCTTAGATAATTAAATAAATAAAATATTTATTTAATTAGACATGACAATTTTAGGTGTCTACACTTTGCCCCTCTTTGAGACAATGCAGCTTGTCGCGTTGTTTCAAAGAAGATAAGATGAACTGATACAGAGTTGCCCTAGGATGGGAATGATATGCCCCCTCGAGAGATTGGATGAAAATGTCTAAAAAGATTGCAGACAATCTCTCGATAAGAAAGAAAGGCTAGAATGGACTGACCGGATAAAGTGACAGAGTCACGGGATAATGAAGACTGACTCGGGAAACGAAGGCGAGGGCTAGGAGTAGTCTATAAGATAGACCATGGGGGAAAATACATCCTCATTGTCATCTACACATCCACGAGAGCATATTGCAGAGCGAGAATAGAGCAGGAGCAGTCAGCAGCGATGGCCTTCACTCACACATTCGACCGCGTTCGCCGATTCCAGAGGCCAGCAGAGGCAGGAGAGCCGGTAAGTACCATCAAACCTCCTCGTACTTTGACGCATTTAATTTTTGTCATTAATGCATGCTAGATAGGATCATAAATGCACTTAGAATAGGGTCCAAGAAGTGTCAAAAACGTCCAGGCGCGTCTGCGTTGGTGCCAGGCGCGTCTATGTTGGAACCCGCGACTGTGTCAATTGCGGTCGCGTCTATGCTGTGGAGGTGCGTTTGTGCCAAGAGGGCATGTTTGTGTCGTCCAGGCGCGTCTGTGCAGTGCATAGGCATGTCTGTGTTTTTCAGGCGCGTCTGTGCAGTCTGAAAGCGCGTTTATGTCATGTAAGCGCGTTTGCATTTGAAAAGTATGAATTTGCATCTTCTAGGTCAAATCGGCAGTTCTGTGATGAACATACGCTGTCGATTGGATAAGCTGCTGAGAGGATACACTCAAGCAAGTCCTCTAGGAATACTAGGATAGATCAAGGCACTTTGTGATGAACAGTGAGTACCAAGATAGAGTACTTTGTGATGAACAGGGAGTACTAAAATATGAGCAGCACTTTGTGATAAACAGTGAGTGCAAATGTGAGTAACACTTTGTGATGAACAGTGAGTGTCACACACGTAGTACTTTGTGATGAACAGGGAGTACCACTAGGATAAATAGCAACACTTTGTGATGAACAGTGAGTGTCACTAGGATAGAATGCCATATGCATTTAGATAAAAAGGTAGCATTTTGTGATGAAGAGGGAATGTCACGATGACTGACATGATTGATTTGCTTGACTGCAGGAGTACTCGTCGATGCTAGAGTCATGGGAGAGATTCCTGTCTACGCAGAGGTTGCGACCTGAGTTGACAGCCGAGGAGCGAGCTGCTATTGAGGAGATGGAACTGAGACATGTACTGTATGTGCCTGAGTTTCGGGCGAACATGGGTTTGTTGACTGCGCTAGCTGAGAGATGGCACTCTGAGACGTGCACGTTTCATTTGCCGATGGGTGAGATGACAGTCACCCTAGAGGATGTCTACAGGATATTGAGGATACCAATCGATGGGGAGCTGATCCCATATGATCGAGACGGAGATAGGGAGGCCCTAAGACAGATGTTCCAGGACCCAGGACTGGAGATGAGGGTAGGACACTTGGCGTGGGACACCATGACAGCCACAGGATTAGCATTGTCGGCAGTGGTAGGAGGAGCTATCAATGGGTTCCTGTGTCCGGATAGGGTGACACGGGGGTTGGCTGTGGGCTGGGGAGGAGCACTGGAGACACTGGTGATGCAGCACACCAGATATGCCTGGGGACCATGTTTGCTGGCCCATTTGTATTATGAGCTTCATCAGTTTGTGTATCATGGATCAGTGGGATTGGGTTGTGGAGTGACATTGCTGCAGGTATGGGCCTACAAGCATCTGTCGGTTACCCGACCGATACACTTCAGGGGCAGAGGACATGGACGCAGCTTTGTACATTTGTATGATATGATCACGTCGCAGCCACGGATTAGCACGCTAGAGTATTGGCGGCGAGTGATAGACGATATTGATGAGGTCATATGGAGACCATACCTGGGCTGCGAGTAGTGGGAGGATGACGCAGTTGAGCTGCCCTACACCTTGCAGAGAAAGTACCTGATCGGGCGGACGCCCTATGTACTAGAGAGATAGCTTGTAGACAGGATTGGTTGACAGTTTGGTCGGATTCAAAGGATGCCCCGGGGCTCAGGCATGTATGCCCGCACAGTTAGAGATCAGGCACAGTTTGGGTCATTGCTATCGTATGATCAGGCAGTGACACAACTGGTGGAGATGATACCTCTACCCTGGGACATGTGGCCAGAGATCGAGGACGTCGGCATGGATGCTGAGTATATAGCTTATTGGGCAGAGCATCCGTTCCTACGGTTGACAAATCCAAGAGAGGCATTGGAGGGAGATGGGGGTGGAGACAATGAGGAGGGTGGAGGTGATGGGGGCAGAGGCCGACGGAGGAGGAGGGGAGTAGTTGGAGAGAGGCGGGTTGCACCTCAGAGGGAGGGTGGAGAGGAGAGGCAGGCTCGGGTGGTGAGGGGTCGCGGTGGATTGCCTTTACAGATGCCAGCAACACAGCGTCCCAGGCAAGTACAGATATAGGGACAGGGACAGAGACACGTACCTATACAGGCACCAATACAGGTACAGGTACAGGCACAGGGGCAGGCACCCATACAGGGGGAGCCACAAGCAGAGGTAGAGGGGGTTGACCCAGTAGAGGATGAGCTGCTAGATCTGAGGGAGATCTGTCAGGGCCAGGCAGATGAGATCTAGGAGCTGGAGAGGGAGAGGGATCGGCTCAGGACGAGGCTCAGAGATACTGAGCGGGAGCGGGATCAGGCTATCCAGCGCTATACAGAGGCTGAGACAGCACTAAGGGCAGGGAGACAGGCAGCTAAGGATACAGGGGCAGGATACGCTTATGTCCTGCGAGCAGGAGAGGAGATAGCCTACTGGAGGGACCTCTACTATGGTGCAGTGCCAGCAGATCAACGAGCGAGGAGCTTCCATAGATCGTCGCGTACAGCGACAGCTATGGGAGGGAGCCGGAGGAGACAGGCGAGATGATCCTGGGCGGGTCCTTCAAGGGCTTAGATTCCACCGAGGCCAGGCGGCTCCGAGGGAGGGAGTTCATCATAGCCATAAAGGGCTCTCTTTGTATCAATTTTGTACCATTGTTGTATGATGATGTAGACACCTGCGGGTGATTGTAGCCATATGATTTTGACATCATTGTATCATGACACTTTATATATATATATATATATATATGAGATGATTCATCTTTGCGGTAGCTATATGCATGTGTACCTATGTGATGAGATGTTCTTATGTGATGCTTATGATATGGATGCAAATATGTATATGATGCAATGCAATATTTTTGTTCTTTTATGTTTTAAAATGTTATGCATGATGCAAATGTAAATGTATGTAATGTAGATGAATATGATAATGCAAATGTAAAATGTAATTTGTGCTAACAGGTGTTGTGTGCAGGATGTGATGCAATTGTGATATCTATATGTGTAGCGTCCTAAAATTGCGACACTTGCAATTTCGACTGCATTTGGGTCTTCACGATGGCGATGCAACACGGAACCTGAATGGAGACCCCGAAACTTGTTCATGACATCAAAAACTGCATTTTTCCAGCACCCTGCTTGATCCCTCCTTGCACCCTGCTGTCCCAGGAGGTGGGACCAGAGCGCCCAGCGCCCTGGTCCTTCAGGACTAGGGCGCCCAGTGCCCTGGTCCCCCAGGACCATGGCGCCCAGTGCCTTGGTCCCTGGCCCTATTTTGGGACCGGTCTCCTATGGGACTTCAGGCCTTTTTGTTTGCAAACTGGAAAATAACATTTCCTGGTCGGCCTAAGGTCGGGAAAATCAGTCTATTAACCCTAATTGGCAAGTATATAAACTACATTTCCTCTCCCATTTTAGGGAGGAAGGACATATGTGTACAAGATGCGGAAACGATATTCAAACATTCAAGCATTCAAGCATTCAAACATTCCTTCAAGCAATTGATCATTCTAAGTCTCCATTCAAGGCTAGGTGTTGCATTCAAGACAAGGATTCAACCATTGAAGAGGAGATCACATACAACATACAACATACAACAACATCTATACCTTCGCATATAAGGATACAAACATCCTTACAACAAGGTACTAGTACTTGTTTTACATTACAGTCATTTACATTTACAGCATTTCTCACTTCTTGGTTAATTCCAAAACCGAGGTTTGACCTAAGGGAAAACCCCTAATCCCTAACCCCCCAATCGTCTTCGCTTTTCTGTGTGTAGGTTGCAGGTACGCGGCTGAAATTGAAGATCTGGAATCCTTGTGCAAAGACGAACAGATCCCCCTTCATTTTGCGGATTTTTCGGAGGACCGTGTGCACGCCGGGTGCCATCGTCCCGTCAACTTTTGCTCAAATTTGCAGGACAGCACCGTCTCGACATTTTACTGCTAATTCCAGGTCCGCAGCTTCATATCATATCCCTATCTCTATTTATAAGTAAATCTTTCTTGCTTCCACATGCATTCCTAGTTCAATCTTTCTATCTACATTCTTTACAAAAGAGGGTATCCTTGCTATCACAACCCTTGAAACTCATATAGAATCCAATTTTGCATTGCGTGGGATTGGATCTTGTGGGTTTCAACCCCTCTTTTGAATGTAAAGTCCCTCCTAAGTGAAAACCATCAACCCTAGTGACTCTCCCTTCTCTCTCCTCGGAGTTGGGGAGGGGAGAACGACTAGGGTTCGATTTTTCCGCTTTACATTTTGGTGAACCCGACGTGAACATCCTTTCTGATTATTCATAGTTAGATCTGAAAATTGGATTCCTTGATTACATTTCCATGTTTGATCTTTTGCAAAATTTTAGAGGTTAATTGCATAAAAACCCTAAATTTTCTTTTTAAGTAATTAAACTTGTGAAATGTTTAATTGTTAATGCTTGTTTCAGATCTGCCCTTCTATTACAAATTATCAATTCATATTTGTGCGTTAATTTTGAAAATTAAGTGGTTAAATGTCAAAACCCTAATTTTTGAAACCCTCTTGATTCAACCTTTGTCCGACAATTTCACTGATCAAAACATCTCCAAATCGGCTGTAACTTTGGATTCCACAATAAAATCACAATATCTTTCATCCCTGAAAATTTGGAAAAAAGTTGCGAGGACCGTGTGCACCCCGAGCGCCATCGTCCCCGACATTTTTTTCGAAATTTTGGGAGCTAGATCTTACTGTATTTTTCTGCTAAAATCCAGAATTTTGGCTGATTTTATCAATTTTAACACCTTCAAAATTACAGTCAAAGTTGGTCTAGCGATTGCTTGGATTGAGGCTTCTAATCATTCAAAAATTGTTGAAATTGAAATTTGTATCAAAATTGTGTTTCTTACAGTCCTTAAGATGAAAAGTGTGTTAGCATTCATTCGAAATTTCAGTGTTTTATTCAAATTCTTGCAATTTGTGACTTTTGAAATTAAGTGTTTAATTGTAGCAACTTTGATTTCCACTTTCATAATCGAATTTTGCATGAAATCGAGTCAACTTTTAAATTTCAAAGCTTGCATTGCTTCTAGTATTCCCTCTAAAATCATAAAATTCAAAATTTCAGTTTCCCCCTCTTTTTCAAGATTCAAATTTTACATTTTTCAACAATCTTGGTAGGGTTCAATTTTGAGATTGCAACTTTAATTTGGCCTATCTACAGATCGTAAAATCACTCAATTTTTTCAGGTTAGCTGTAAAATCATCATAACTTTCATCCCTCCAAATTTTGAAAAAAGTTGCGAGGACCGTGTGCACCCCGAGCGCCACGGTCCCGGACATTTTTTCCGAAATTTCGGGCGATTGTCCTGATTGTATTTAACAGCTTAAATCTAGAAGATTGGCTGGTTTTACTGAAATTTGCTACCTCTAAAATTCAAAATCTTCTCTCTCTCTTTAGTGCATGAGTTTTACAACAATAAGCCCTACTTACACTATTCTCGTTAGACGAAGCCTTAGAATTAAGTCCTTCCAAGGTTTAATTACTGAGGAGATGGAACCTAATTTGAATGGTCTTTTTAACGAGGACATGGGCAATTCCTCTAATCCTCTTAATGATGAAGAAGCTCTCCATGAGGTTTCTGTAGAACAACTTTCAAAATTGGATAACCAATTTGATGATTTTCGACAATGGATGTCTCAAGAATACCCTGATAGTCAAGCTCTTCCTTTAATTGAGGGTCTAAAATGTATGCTTCAAAGTGATAAGAATGGAATTGATATTTTGCGTGGTATTGCACACATTGTGGATTCAAATGTGATGCCTATGAAGAGTTGTGCTGAAACCTTAGGTTATACACAACCTCCTACTCAAGACAATCATTCTATTCCTTTGACGACTCCTATTGCTAGTATACCTACTTTTACATCAAACATAATGACTACTTCAACACAAGACATTCCCCCTATGATCACAAGTCATGGGGGCAATCCCTCTTCTTCAATCAACCATCTTCCTTCATTCAATCCAACTTCTTCATTCATTCCTTCAGTGAGTGTTCCCCTTATATCTCCACAAATGAACATGACGCAAGGGGGCAATTCATTTAACCATTCCATTCCTCCTTGTAGTGTTCCTCCTGTCCAATCATCTCCTATGACTAACTATCATAGTGTCCCACCACCTTACTCTCTACCTTCTTTCAATAACATAACACCTCCATCACAATCTAACACGTCTAATATGAACTCTTCGACTGAAGCGACCATTAACAATCTTGCACAAATTGTCTCTTCTTTACAGCAACAAATTGCCTCTATGAATCAATCTAAGTTTAGTGTGCCCACATTTGATGTTGCGAGTCCACTCTCTTTTGACATTGTTCGAGCTATTCCCCCTAAACATGTTGAAATTCCGCATTTGGAGCTTTATAATGGTAAGGGTGATCCTCTAACACATGTTAAGACCTTTCAAACAATATGTATTGATTTTGCTTATGACCAAAGGTTGCTTGCAAAACTATTTACTAGAACATTAAGAGACAAAGCCCTACAATGGTATTGCTCGTTGCCTTCCTATTCTATTACTTCTTTCGAACAACTTGCAAATGCTTTCATTCAACAATTTCAAAATAATATAAGTCCTAAAGTTACTTTGATTGATTTAATGCATTGTAAACAAGGTGTTAAAGAAAAAGTGACTGATTTCATTGGTAGATATAAGCATTTGTATGCTCAAATTTCCTTTCCAGTGCCTGACAATGATATTCAAAGAATTTTTATTTCTAATTTACAAAAAGATATTAGAGAAAAACTCCTGTTTTCTGAGTTTACTTCTTTCCAACAGTTGTGCGCAACTCTTCACAATTATCAACTGACTGTGAGTCAAATGGAACAATCACATCCTATGGCTCCGAGTGATAAGGGTGATAGTAGTCAACAACCATTTGGGAAGTTTAAACCGAACAGAGAGTCCATTAAATTCAATGAAAACATCATCAACAACAATGTGAATGCAGCATCAGGTGTGTCTCCTATTTCTAAGTTTTTCAGGAAAGAAAGAAAGTTTACTCCTTTGAATGAATCATTGCATAGTATTATGAATAAGTTATTGGAACAAAATGTGCTTACTCTTCCTCCTATAAGGCAAATAGATCTTGCAAAGATTAATTCGCCCTATTTTGATAACAAATCTTTTTGTCAATTTCATCGTCAACCTGGGCATGATACTGAAAAATGTTTTGCTTTAAAGGGTAAAATTCAAGATTTGATTGATAATAATACTATCTCTGTTTCTGGAGTGAATGATAAAGGCAATACATCTGTAGCTCCTCCCAACCAAAATCTTCAGATTTTCACTGATTCATTGCCTTCTCATACCTCTAATGCGATTGATACTACTGATTCCTCTGTCTCACCTGATGATCTTGTGTCTATGACTCCGAATGTGATTAACTTTGTGGAGCAACAGAAAATCCCTAAAGAACCTTCCATCACATTTGATTCCAGTGAAACTATCAGGGCACCTGATGGTCCTTTATATATAGTTGCAAAAGTCAAGAATACACCTTTCCGTGGAGTGCTTATTGATCCTTCTTGTATGGTTAATGTCATTACTGAAGAACTTCTTTTTACTTTGCAATTGAATCAAGTGATCTATGACGAAACAAATGTGGTTGTGAAACTATTTGATGCATTTTCTTCTCCTGCAATTGGTTCTATTACATTACCTATTGAGGTCCATAACAAATCCCTTGATGTGGACTTTGCTATTATTCCATCATCCGAACAATTTCGTGTGAAGCTAGCCTATCCTTGGCTATCTTCCATGAAAGCTATTGCTTCTCCTATTCACAAGTGTTTGAAATTTCCCCATAATGGTGAAGTTGTTACTATCAATCATAGTCTCTTTAAACCAGCTGAAAGAACTTCTAGTGTTCCTATTGATTACTTTTGGCCTAAACAATTCCAATCTCTTCCTCCGCGAAGTGATCATCTTTTCAAATCTTATCAAAAGTGGAAAAAAGATATGATCCTTTCTCTAAGTGAACCTAGAACACCCAAACTTGACATTCCTATCATTCTTGAGAAGGAAGTCCTTCCTTTGAAAGATAAAACTAATGTCTTTCCTCAAGAAGATTCCCAACCTATTCCTATGGATGTGACTATGCCTATATCTAATAAACCTCCTAAGAGTAGACCTATACCTCCTCGTCATGATGGACTTGGTCTCCTTCCTAAACCAAATATTCCTCCCTTATATGGAGCAGTTCCTCCTCCTTCCTCTTATGGAGAGAAGAGACCTTCCTCTTCTCCTATTATTCAACCTAAGAGACCACAACCTAAACACCCAAGTGATAAGGATGAGAACATTCCTCCTCCTCAATCTTCTCAACTTCCTACTAAGACTAGATGAAATTGTTCTGCACGTGAACGCTGACGAAAGCGTCATCTTAGAGCTCAGACAGCTGCCTCTCAAACTTTGCAATCCCCAAAAACACCTTCAACAAGCATTATTCCATTTTCTCCTCAGCCGACGATTGAGCCGAAATCTCCTAAACATAAGATGCATGATGGTCTTGATCCTGTGCGAGTTAAAGATCCTATTTTTATAAATCTTGATGATGATATAGATGAAAATGTTATTCATGATGAAAATGCTACTTCTCCTGTTCATTCTGATAGTGAATATGAACTTGTTGATATTGATAACCATTTATCTAATGAATTTTCTAAAGCACTTATCCTAGCTCCTAGACAAGAACAACGTGGCTCGGAACATGAACATAGCCCTTGTTTGGATCTTGTGATAGCTCCATCTGCTGTGTTGGATGTTCCTCCTCTAGCGTGTTTCCTGCCTTCCCGAAATATTGATCAGCAAGATCGGGGGGTAGATGACGTGCTAGACTAGTTCATTAGCATAGCAGACTCTCTCCTCCTCTCTTTTGTTACTTCTTCTATGTGTTATTCTCATTCTTCTATTTGTTGTCCTTAGTGTTGTCTACTTGAGGACGATGCAAAACATTGAGATCTCTTTTGGTCTCTCTCATGTTGACTCAAAAGACACATGTGTTCCCTTCTTCTAGGTGACCTTCCTTGATTGGGGAATGAAGAACAATTATGCATACATACATATGATATACATGAATAATCATACAGCATACTGACCCCGAGGAAAGCGAAGTCACCTTGTGCTTTGTGTTTTGTGCCTATTATCCTTGGGCTTATCTCACACTTGGGGGCTAAATCCTTGTGATAACGTGCTCCTTTCTCATTTCTTATATGTATCACTACCTTAAAGCAATCACCCCCGGTGAGGCGTGTGCGATCGCTTTAACGTAGGGGGGCATACATCCCGTTCATATCTTTTCAAGATACTTGAAAATTTCTTGACAAATTAAGCTTTGCCTTGAAAATTTTTGATATCTTTCTTGCATGACTCATAGTGAGGGAACCTTACTACTGACAATCATGGTTCTCCCTCGTGATCTTCCCTTTTACTTTGTCAATCGAAGTCGTAAGATCCTTAGTCCACTGGGGGCTTGGTGTATCTTGCCTCCTTGACATGGTGAAAGTTTTTCAATGTTGTTTCCTTGTACTTTACCGGAAGTATTGGCGTACACTTATACTCCCGCTAGAGTGGGGGCTAAATGTAGCGTCCTAAAATTGTGACACTTGCAATTTCGACTGCATTTGGGTCTTCACGATGGCGATGCAACACGGAACCTGAATGGAGACCCCGAAACTTGTTCATGACATCAAAAACTGCATTTTTCCAGCACCCTGCTTGATCCCTCCTTGCACCCTGCTGTCCCGGGAGGTGGGACCAGAGCGCCCAGCGCCCTGGTCCTTCAGGACTAGGGCACCCAGCGCTCTGGTCCCCCAGGACCATGGCACCCAACGCCCTGGTCCCTGGCCCTATTTTGGGCCCGGTCTCCTATGGGACTTCGGGCCTTTTTGTTTGCAAATTGGAAAATAACATTTCCTGGTTGGCCTAAGGTCGGGAAAATCAGTCTATTAACCCTAATTGGCAAGTATATAAACTACATTTCCTCTCCCATTTTAGGGAGGAAGGACATATGTGTACAAGACGTGGAAACGATATTCAAACATTCAAGCATTCAAGCATTCAAACATTCCTTCAAGCAATTGATCATTCTAAGTCTCCATTCAAGGCTAGGTGTTGCATTCAAGACAAGGATTCAACCATTGAAGAGGAGATCACATACTACAATATACAACATACAACATACAACAACATCTATACCTTCGCATATAAGGATACAAACATCCTTACAACAAGGTACTAGTACTTGTTTTACATTACAGTCATTTACATTTACAGCATTTCTCACTTCTTGGTTAATTCCAAAACCGGGGTTTGACCTAAGGGCAAACCCCTAATCCCTAACCCCCCAATCGTCTTCGCTTTTTTGTGTGTAGGTTGCAGGTACGCGGCTGAAATTGAAGATCTGGAATCCTTGTGCAGAGACGAACAGATCCCCCTTCATTTCGCGGATTTTTCGGAGGACCGTGTGCACGCCGGGCGCCATCGTCCCGTCAACTTTTGCTCAAATTTGCAGGACAGCGCCATCTCGACATTTTACTACTAATTCCAGGTCCGCAGCTTCATATCATATCCCTATCTCTATTTATAAGTAAATCTTTCTTACTTCTACATGCATTCCTAGTTCAATCTTTCTATCTACATTCTTTACAAAAGAGGGTATCCTTGCTATCACAACCCTTGAAACTCATATAGAATCCAATCTTGCATTGTGTGGGATTGGATCTTGTGGGTTTCAACCCCTCTTTTGAATGTAAAGTCCCTCCTAAGTGAAAACCATCAACCCTAGTGACTCTCCCTTTTCTCTCCTCGGAGTTGGGGAGGGGAGAACGACTAGGGTTTGATTTTTCCGCTTTACAATATGTATGTATGAAATGCTTATATGTGGTAATGCAGGTGAAACTACATGAAATGCAAATATTTTTGGTGTGTCATTATACTTAGTCATGTGATAGCACGCTACGCAGACTCGAGAAGGACGATGGAAGTCAATCAAGAAAGGGGGATGAAAGACAGAAGATCTGAAAGTGAAAGAGCTTCTTGTGCGTTATCATCATTGAGCTTTATTATGGCAAAATAGGTTATGACAATCGAGGCATATGTTCGACCCAGAAAGTCATTGTACCTATTTGCATGGAGATAAGACAGTCACAAACAAGGAATGCCCCAGTTCATACTATACTCACAGTGTCCTCATATCCTTAGACAAGTCATAGCATTACTAAGAGACAATCCACAGACAGCAAATACAAATAGGTGACGATACCCCATCCTCGCCTTTCTAGTCAAAGACATCCTAGAGATAGAATCTCTAGTCAAAGACATCCCGAAAAAGCTAAAAGACATGTCACCAAAAAGATAAAATGAAAATAAAATCAAGACTCGACACCAACATCCACTGTAGTCCTCAAGTTTAGTGTCTCTTGTCACTTGTATAAGTCTTATTTGATTGTGGTCACAATGTTTACTTTCACAAAAAGGATAGATAGCACTGAACAATATGTTGTCCGAGTCTGTTGAAATATTTGATTTGTTGAAGCCCATTGTTGCTGCTGTGTCTCATCTGAAACTGACTGAATCCATGAAACTGATACTTTATTGCGGAGAAGACGAAACTTTATTGCGGATCTGTGATGCAGATGCTGCTTTATTGCGGATTGTGCGCGGGTAGACTGAAGGAAGCTAGAAGAAACTGTACTCCTTGAAACATGTGATGTTCTCAGTTCCACACCCATTACTAGACGTAGGATTTTGCCTTAGCCATAGATAGGATCTGATTTATTATGGATGGAAAGGGATGAAAATGGAGGTTTATTATGAATGGCTAACCAATCTTGGGTTGATCAATAACAAGCCATGATGGGAATGGGTAAGTTTACTATGAATAGGTTGTGAGCGTGTGCCAAGTGAAAGGATGAAAGTGAATCCTGAAGGAGGGAGGAGCAATGTCTCTATGCATGGCGCTGGTGACCCAGTTTTCACCATGGTACTTGCCGAGGGCGCCACCGAAGTGGTTTTCACCGTTGGATGAAATTATTTCTCTTTACTTTTTTCGATTTTTCAATGTTTTTTGTGTCACAAGGCGCCTGTTTGCCAGGTTTTCACCAAGTAACAATTTTTTTGTTTTATAATTTTTTTTTTGTATTTTTGAATTAGGATATTCCGAAGAGCTATGTGTAGAACCTGCGAAGGTGCATGTTGTTGATAGGATCCTCCAAAGGTTCACCTTCTGTAGTTGAGAGCTGATATGCACCAGATCCATATGTTGTTGTAATGATGTAAGGACCAAGCCAATTTGGTTCAAATTTGCCCTTCTTCTCTCTGTCTTGTTGATTTTTAGGATTTTCTCTGAGAACTAAGTCCCCAACCTCAAATGTGCGAGGCTTGACTTTGTGATTGTAGCTATGACTCATTCGTTGTTGGTAAGCCTTGAGATGATTAAAAGCAGTTTGTCGTCGTTCATCCAGTAGTTCCAGCTCTTGTAAGCGAAAGACCCTATAGTTTTCATCATTGATGATGTTTTGCAAAGAAACCCGTAAAGAGGGTAGCTCGACCTCAATAGGCAAGATAGCTTCAGCGCCATAGACAAGTGAATAGGGTGTAGCTCCTATAGGTGTGCGGACACTTGTGCAGTAGGCCCAAAGTGCAGGATTAGGTTGGATATGCCAATTACGACCAGCATTGTCGACTGTCTTCTTTAGGATTTTAAGGATTGTTTTATTAGACGCCTCAGCTTGGCCATTACCTTGGGGGTAATATGGTGTGGAGAAACGATGGGAAATATGGAAGCGGTCACAGAGTTCACGAACATCCTGATTTTTTAAGGGACGCCCGTTATCAGTGATAATGGAAACAGGAATACCGTATCGGCAAATGATATAGTTAAGGATGAATGTAGCAATCTGTTTTCCAGTAACTTGTGTGAGAGGCACGGCTTCAATCCATTTTGTAAAATACTCTGTGGCAGTGATAATGAATTTGTGACCATTGGAAGAAGGAGGGTGAATCTTGCCTATGAGATCGAGTCCCCATTGACAAAAGGGCCAAGGAGACGCAAGTGGTTGAAGTTCTTGTGCTAGCGCATGTATGAGATCTCCATGAATTTGGCATTGCTTACATTTCTTGACAAACTGATATGAGTCTTTCTCCATATTGGGCCAATAATATCCAGTCCTGATGAGTTTCTTGGCCAAGGTAGGACCACTAGCATGCGGACCACATATCCCTTCATGCACTTCCCGTAACGCAATCTGAGCTTCATCGCTTTCTAAACATCTAAGAAGAGTTCCATCTAGACCTCGTCGGTATAGGATATCAGCTAAAATGACATATTGAGAGGATTGGCGAATGAAAGTGTGACGTTGGTTATTTGATAGATCAGGAGGTAAAGTATTGTCACGTAGGTATGTGAAAATGGAACCATATAACTGGGATTCAGGACCAACAACACATATCATCTCAGTAGGCATGATCTCATATGAAGGGACCAAAAGGTTATCCACCAAGAACTCATAGCGGGTCTCGTTTGGAGGTAGATCGATCAATGAAGCAATTGTAGCCATGGTATCTGCGGCGCGATTCTGTTCTCTTGGTATCTTCTTAAAGTCTATCTTTGTGAAGTGTTGTTTCAGATTATCCATCAGTTGTTTATAAGGCATTAACTTTTCATCTTTTGTTTGGTAATCATTAGTTGCTTGACGAATAACAAGTTGGGAATCCCCAAAAACACGAAGTTCCTGGATCTTCCATTGAACTGCAATTCGTAATCCTGTTGTTAATGCCTCATACTCCGCTATATTGTTAATGCAAGGAAATGATAAGCGGTATGATTTTGGTATAGAATCCCCTTGAGGAGTTATGAAGAGGATGCCAGCTCATGCCCCATGTTGTGTGTATGAATCGTCAAAGTACAGTTGCCATGGCTTCGCATGTGACATTGTCAAAATGGATTCATCTGGAAATTCTGAATTTAGAGGAACATCATCTATCATGGGAGCATCTGCTAATTGATCTGCGATGGCTTGTCCTTTTATTGCTTTTCTGTCCACATACTCGATGTCGAATTCACTCAGGATCATTACCCATTTGGCCAGTCGCCCAGTAAGTGTTGCTTTATTGAGAAGGTATTTCAATGGGTCTATTCTTGCAACTAACTTAGTCTTATGAGTGAGCATGTAATTTCTGCGAAGCAAAGACCACAGCGAGACATGCACGCTCAATTGGTGTGTAGTTTAGCTCATATCCTGCCAATGTGCGACTGATATAGTATATTGCTTTTTCCTTGCCTTCAGCACTTTGTTGCACTAAGAGTGCCCCCAGTGCTGTTGGAGTAGCTGATATGTATAGTAACAGAGGCTGATCTGGAACTGGTGGCATCATAACTGGCGGATTTAGAAGATAATCTTTGAGCGTCTGGAAAGCCTGTTGACAGTTATCATCCCATTTGAATTTGATGTTTTTATGTAGTAGGTGCTGAAAAGGGTTACACTTATTTGCCAGTTGTGCTATGAATCTTCGGATGGACTGGAGTCTGCCTTGTAAGGATCGAAGTTGACTGATATTTCTTGGTGGTTGCATTTCCAAGATGGCCTTGACTTTTGCTAGATCAGCTTCAATTCCTCTTTTGGATACAATGAATCCTAGGAGCTTCCCGGAGGTTACTCCAAAGACACATTTCTTGGGGTTTAATCTTACTTTGTATTTTTCTAACCGATCAAAGACGACTGAGAGTATGTCAAAATGTGTATTTCTGTCTATTGATTTGCCCAAGAGGTCATCAACATAATCTTCCATGGTTACGTGCATGAGATCATGAAAGATAGTAGTCATGGCTCTTTGATATGTAGCACCTGCATTCTTTAGCCCGAAAGGCATGACATTCCAGCAGAAAGTCCCCCACGGACAAGTAAATGCTATTTTATGTTGATCCTCGGGTGCGATCCTTATTTGATTATAACCAGAGAATCCATCCATCAGTGATAACATTTCATGACCTGCTGTGAGATCAACAATCAAGTCAATATTTGGTAATGGGAAGTCATCCTTTGGACAAGCTTTGTTGATGTCTCTGAAATCTGTGCAAATTTTGATGCTGTAATCTGGTTTACTAACAGGTACCAAGTTGGAGATCCATTCAGGATAATCAATTGGGCGTATGAATCCGACATCGAGTAATTTCTCAAGTTCTGCTTTGACTAGTAATGCCACTTGTGGATGCATTTTTCTTAATTTCTGTTTTACTGGTTTTGCCCCCGGTTTTACTGTCAAATGATGCATTACCAAATCCGGATCCAATCCAGGCATATCAGCGTATGACCAGGCGAAGTTGATTTGTTGCTCTTTGAAGAAACTTATGAATTTTGACCTTTCAGACTCTGTCAGTGATTGAACTAGGAATATGTTGTGTGGAACCTCTTCTGTACCGATGTTTGTTTTGATAGTCTCCTCTACCAACATGGATGACTTTTCCTCATATGATGCTGGGAGAATGTCGAGCCTTCCATCTTCGGATGCCTCGGAGAGGTTTTCACCCTCAGATACGTCCTTTCTTTTTACTTTTTTGGGGTCAGATAGCGCCACAATGTGGTTTTCACCATAAGACCCTTGATTTGTTCTTATTTTCACATTTTTGCGACTGGAAGGTCCGACACCCTCACCAAAATATGCCACGCTATTGAGTTCTATAGTGTATCCCGCTTTATGGTCTCCAGGGGGAAGATCATCTCTTATGCCTAGATAGTCAATAAAAGCTTCATCGTTTTGGAATGTGTCAAACTGTGTAGGTCCTTCATGATCCCAGTCAATGAGTTGGTGGTGAACAAGGGGAAGGCCGTTAATATCTTCGAAGCTAACAGGGCTAAGAGTGAAGATGTGGTTATATTCAGGTATGTCAAGGTAATTATCAAGGTCATCGATGGCACTCTCCTCATCAGTCTTGATCGTGAGCGAATCCAAATTATCATCACTAGTAGCGCATTCTGGGACAGGTGTTCTCATCCTATGTGATTTCAACCTAGAACCTTGAGACAAGGACTATGTAGACTCCTCATGGGTTGTTTCTTGACCAACTCTTAATTTGTTATAAAACTCCTCTTCTTCTGTGGGTTCACCTGGCTCTCTGAATGTCTCGGTGAGCTCGTAGTCACTGGAAGACTTGTTGGAACCCCATTCCCATTCGTTGGAATCTGTGGAATAGCGATTCTCTTGTTTCATTTTGGCAGCTTTAATTTGTAAGGCTTCTTCTGTCCTTTGGGTGTGGACCTTAGAAGTTAAGAAACCAAGTCCTTTCGAGTGTTCCTTCTTGAAAGTCAATTCAAGTTGTAAAGGTTCAATGATGCCTTCCTTTCGTAATCCCAGAGGGCTTTTTCCATCATACCCGAATTTTTGTAGAATTTTGAAGCCTTTGCCATATTTCTCACATGGTAGACTAATGTGATCTTGTGTTTCCTCTTCATTGTCTCTGAAAAGCATTTGGTATAAATCTTCCTCTTCTAGTTCACCCCATCTTTGGAAGGTAGTAGGGTCCCATTTGAGCATCATAATGGAGATTTGTTTGTTAGGATGTGGTCTCCCATATTCTTTTGGGGAACTCATGACTTGTCATAAGTACATGGTTTGATTGAAAGTATATTCCCCCATGCCTTTGTCTTGAAACTTGCCTTTAAGCTCACCTTGTTTGGAGGTCGAGGGTTTTAATGACTCAGGATCAATGTATGCCGACGACGGAACAGCCTCATGATTACTGGGAATGATGGTCTCAGTCTTTGATTTTAGGTTATTGCAGTATATGAATGGATTAGGATCACCGTTAATTGTTACTTCTACTCCATTATGAGGAAACTTAATGCATTGGTGATATGTGGATGGAACTGCCCTCATTTCATGAATCCAAGGACGTCCTAGCAATATGTTATAAGTGAGATTTAAATCCAGGACTTGACAGACCACATCCTTTGTAACTGGCCCAACTCTGAGAGGTAAGATGACTGTACCCTTGGATGAACGCTCTTCGTCATAATATGCTTTAATGGTGATCTTGTTTGTAGAATTCACAGCTTTATCAGAATATCCCAATTGTGTGATAGTGTTTAATGTGCAAATGTTTAGACCTGCTCCTCCATCTATCAGGACTCTTTTTATTCGATGTTTATGTATGAAGGCTTCAATGTGTAATGGTGCATTATGTGGCTGACTTACGGAGGCGTCATCGGCTTCTGTGAATGTAAGGGAGTGTGGAATGGAAAGGTATCCCACCATGGCTTGAAACTGGTCCACGTTTAGATCAGTAGGAACAGCAGTATCTCTCAAGATTTTGTCAAGAATGGCTTTATGTGCGGGAGATATGCGTAGGAGCTCAAGAATTGAAATTAACGCGGGTGTCTTCCCTAGCTATTCTACAAGGTCATACTCGGGTTTGGTTGATGAAGAAGTGGTGTTTTTAGTTGGAGCACCTTGCAAAGTGATTTTACCTCGACGGGTTGTAACATGACATTCAGAGGTAGGTTCGGAAGAAGATCCAGCACCTTTTAGGACAATCTTGGGTCTCTGGGTAGAATTCTCAGACGTTTTGTCCTTGATGATAATGGTAGAGACATAATTGTCCATCGAGATGTGATTGATGGTTGAATCATAATTGTAAGATGCTCTGGTATAGTTGGTTTGATCCTCTGTGGCTTTAGCTTTTCCCTTGTCATGTTTTGGGAATCGTTCCTTAAACATCTCATGTTCTTGATTGGATGAATGTCCCTCAATCTCAATGTCACCTCTATCAATGAGATCTTGTATGATGTTCTTCAGTCGATGACAATTTCCTGTCTTATGACCCTTGCTCTTATGAAATTCACAATATTCATCATCATTCCACCAATTTGGTTTAACCTTTGGTTCATATGGAGGAAAATCTGGAACTGTGATTACTTTGTTTGCCACTAGCTTTTTGAAAACTGACTCAAGTGGTTCTCCCAATGGAGTGTACTACCTTCGTGATCTGGAAGTTGTTTGAGTATTCACTTGATTGTTTGTAGAACTTGATTCTGAAAAGATGAATTTGGGTCGCACTGTGTTGGCATCAACAACACCATCATTGACTGTGTTCTTGTTTTTATTCCAAAATCTTGGCTTGTCTTTTCCTTTAAAGTCATCTTTGTTTTTCTTGAATATCTTAATGACTCCTTGTTCAATTAGGACCTTTTCTGTCGCTAAGCCTTTTTCAATAACGTCCTTAAAGGTGGACAAACAAGCTTTCCTTAGATCATAGCCAATGTCTTTGTTAACATTCCAGGTGAACATCTCTACCATTTGTTTTTGTGGAATTTCACAAGAGCATCTACTGGCTAGGTTTCTCCATCTTTGTAAAAATGATGCAAAAGATTCTCCCTCTTTTTGCTTAGTGTTGCACAAAGTAGTGACTGATATGTCTGTCTCTATGTTGTAGGAGAAATGATGAATAAATGCTTCTGCTAAGTCACCCCATGACTTAATACCGGGTGGAAATTGGGAGAACCATTCCATAGCTTGATCACCTAAGCTTTGCGAGAATAATCTCATCAAATATGTCTCTTCTGCTGCTACCTCAATGCAAGCTGTGAAAAACTATCTTATGTGTGCCTTAGGATCCCCTTTTCCTCTATACTTATCAAATTTAGGCGTCACAAAGTGTGTAGGAAAAGGAGGCATTGAAATGCTCTTGTCAAATGGATAAGGACATATGTCTCTCATTGTGTAAGTTGGCTTTGGTGCATTTATGTCCTCCATTTTCTTTTGTAAGTCCCTGATTTGTTGTTCCAAACTGCTCTTAGGTGGAGATCGACTTCTTGGACCATACCCCATGCTTGAGGCACCAATTGGAGGAGGAGCATGTTGCATATATGGATGATATTGATCATACACATGTTCATATGGAGGAGGTCTATAATGATGCTGCGTATATGGACCACTTGGTATAGATTCATGTTGAGGAACACCATATCTATTTTGTGCATGTATACCATACTCTACAGGCATGTCATGTTCTATTGTATTGCCCCCAAATTTGACACGGGGTTTCCTTGTGTCCAAATTTTGAGCATGCCTTTGAATATCCCATTGCTTTGGTGGTTGATCCTTAGCATTGATATGTGATTGAGCATATTTTTCTCCATAAGACTTCCATAATGGTCTGCGAAGGTGAGTATCATATGTTTGACCATGTGTATGTGGGACCTCTGGTTTTTGAAGCAAAGCTGATGGTGATTCAGGTACCATATGTGGTCCTCTATTTCCTCCACTATTAGGTCTCCTTTGATCCATGTTGGAGTGAGGTTGTTGCAAAGGTCGATTTTCCATTATTTGAGACATGTCAAAATCATGAGGTATCTTGGCTCCACTTTGTGCCATCATTTGTAAGAAGTATTGTCTATCCCTCCTCATTATTTCTTCAACCAATCGATTGAAATGGGGATTCATAATGGATTCTTCCACATCTGGTGAATGTACTGAAAAGTTGTCCACATTGTCATTGTGTGTAGCATTGTTGTTTATGGTGTCCATGTTCTCAACATTTGGAATGTTTCTATAGGCATCCATGTCAGGTAATGTAGTATGATCAGAATTGAAAAAGATCTCATTGTCATACTCATAAGAACTCATGTTTGCAGACTCTTGAGCCTCTTTAGTTTCTCTCCTAGATTTTTTAAGACGGGTTTCAACCATGAACTAGGTATTGACCAAGATGTGTGAGACTAGATGAAAAATGGAAAGAGTATGGAAGACCAAGAGTTGGATGAAATGTAAATGAATCTGAGGTGTACTTGCAATGTCCAAAGTGTAAGACCAAGTATGTATGTAGTAGAGTAGGTGTGGCTTCCAAAGAGAGGATAGTTTCTCTTGATGAGGTAAGTTGACCTTGACTCTAAGTAAGACCAAATGAGACCCAAAGGTAAGAAACCTTGATGAGGGACCACTTAGCAAAGTGTTGTTGTATGTAGTGTGTTGAGAAAGTATGGTGAGGACAAGCAAGTGACCTTTTGACTCAAGTTTAGACAATTGTGTATGTAAAGCGAGATGTGAAGCAATGATGGATTTTGTGAGACCCAAGGACAGGTTGAATGCTAGATGAAACCCTGGAGAAATGACTTAGGAAGCTCAAGAATTCTGAAACTGACTGTGTTTGTTTGCTGGACTGTAACAGTTTTTCAATTCTGGACACAGACACGCCTGTATACTTCACAGACGCGGTTTCCTGACGCAGACGCGGCTCTGTTGAACACAGACGCGTTTCTGAGATTTTTGTTTTTGCCAAAGTGTAATGTTGACTATTGGAACACAGACGCGGCTAGACAACACAGACGCTATTATGCCCGACACAGACGCGGTTTCCTGACGCAGACGCTATTATGTACGACATAGACGCATTTCTGTAAAATTTGTGCAATTTTTTCCAATCTGTGAAGTCATTTTGTTGTGACCAAATCTGACTGTTTGACTGATTTTCGTGACAAGAGGACACAGTGTTGATGAAGACCCAATGTTTGCAAGTGTCTAGACTTCAAAATGACTCCAAGAAAAGTGTGTTGTTTGATGTGAAAAAAATGTTTTGCATACACTTGAAGACACAAAAGACACAATGTTTTGCTGTTTGGTCTTGAATGTTTTGAATATTTAACATAAGTCAAGCACAATTCTTATGGCTGGCCAAGACAATAGTTGTTGATCCCACATGGGGTTTTACCCCCGAGGCTACGCTATTCAGAGTAGATACTTAGATGCTTGACCTCACTGGCTCCACCCTCGGCACTCACTTCTCGGGTCAGCTAAGCATGAGTCCCCACGAAAACTCCCTGTGGCGAACTTTGTATCTCTACTAAGAACCGTATGTGTGTGGGCCACTACCAGAGGTCCGACCTCCTACCCCAACAACTAGAAGGATTTGGGCTTCTAAAACAAAAACGTGCTAGTAAGGGCATCCGCTCGTGTGGCCATACATGCGGCAATTTCAGCTCTGTAAATACAGAAGGCTCCCAGCCGGTAGGGGTTACGCCCTACAACTGATCAAATAAATTTGATCAAACGGGTTTATGGGGAGACATAGTGTCGGTATGAACTAATCAGCACACGTTATCCATAGTTTTCACCATGAATACATTTGTTTATAGTGGTTCAGATGAGGTGGGTTTTCCTCGCTACCACTTGGGTCGTTCTCTTCTCACTAGTAGTCCTAATGACCACACGGGAAAACAGGCCCTCTAAAGATTAAACAAAAAGAGCCTATTGCTCAAGACACAAAAGACTGATTCAATTTTAGTGCACCAATGAAAGTGTTTGCTAGTCTATGAAAACAAGGCACACAATAAAAATCCAAAAACCCTTGCCAAGGACCTGCAACAAAGAGTTGTTAATAGTTTGGATTGTTTCAAATAATCACCCCTTCCTGCAAGCACACAAGTTAGGTAAATTTTAAACCCAAAAGACTTTGTGAAAATAGGGGCCTTCAACCAAATGATTTAGTTTTCAAGATAAGCTGCACCAATTTCGTTAGCTAGATCTGAAAATGTTAGCTCAAAATAAACCAGATCTGAAACCCTAAATGCAAAATCCGAAAAACTAAATCAATGCAAATCAAAAATTTTGAAACTGATAAACACAGACACGGTTACCCTCAACACAGACGCGACTGGGTAACACAAACGCGGTTCTGTGAGACACAGATGTGGCTATAGAACACAGACGCGTCTTCTGGACACAGACGCGGCCAAAACCAACGCAGACGCGGCTATAGAACACAGACGCGTTTTCCTAAAACCTGCAAAAATAAAATAATGCCAGAGCACAGACGCAGATCCAGATGTCGCAGATGCGCCTAAAAATCAAAAACACGATCCGAAAGTACGCAGACGCGGAAATGTCGAAAATATTGTCGAAAACGTCAGATCTGCAACTTCAAAATACAAAATCTGCAACAAGATGTTAAATGCAAAAGGGACAAGGGTCCCACCGAGCATGCCAAAATGTATATGGTGAAAATGGATAACAATAATAACAATATTGAAAGGCTAAATAGATTCAACCACAAAACCCTAACCTAACAACAGCAAAGATCCACCATAACATATGAAGATTACCTAAGACAATGCAAATCAAATGAAATCACAAAGATTATACCATCACATGTCCAATAGGGTTTTGATCTCCATTCTTCCTATCTCCATTGATCTTGCTTGATATATTTGCTCTCAGATTTTATGTGCACAAAAGCTCAACAAAGAACGGAATGTGGTTGCAAGTAGGATCGTAGTGTAGTCAAGTAATCCAGTACTTAGGTCATTTGGATGCATTATTAGGGTTTGATAATGAAGGAAGCATCTCCTTATATAGAAGACACTATATGAAATGGAGGGATAAGATTGAGAGGTGTAAAAGGAGGTCGGCTATGATTAGAGGGTAGGTAAAAGAAATAATAAAATAATGAAAGGGGTAGGTAGTGTATGAATTAAGAGATGAATAGCATGTGTCATAGGTAGAAAAGACTAATGAATTAATTAAATAAATAAAGATTTATTTAATTAATAGTAGAAGTGGGATAATTAAATAAATAAAAATATTTATTTAATTTAAGAAAATGATAATTTAAATAAATAAATATATTTATTTAAATGAGAAATAAGGCTAGAAGAGGATAAATGAATTAATTAAATAAATAAAGATTTATTTATTTAATAGAAGAATTAAGCTTAGATAATTAAAATATTTATTTAATTAGACATGACAATTTTAGGTGTCTACAGTTCCCATATAGCTCATGTCTGTTTTGAAGTCTCCAAAAGCAGCCATTGTTAGTTTATAAGATACTCTTAGAGATTTTCTTTGGAACAATAATAAAGATGGCAAGAAGAAACTCCCTTTAGTTGCATGGGATAAGGTATGTTTGCCTAAGGAACTTGGGGGAACAGGAATTCGGAGTCTAGAGAATCAGAATTTAGCCTTAGGTGCTAAGTTGGTTTGGAAATTATATGACAAGCCTAGCTCCTTATGGGCATAGATTTTGTTTGTCAAATATTTAAATAATGGACCGAGAGAGTACATTTTTAAAGTCTCAAATTTGTCTTCGGGTTCTGCTATTTGGAATTTCCTTTGTAAATGTAGATCAGTTATTTTGCCTCATCTCTCACGGATTGTTCATAATGGTAGAAAGGTCAAATTTTGGGATGAAGTATGGAATGGACACACACCTTTGGTAAATATTAGGGATTGGTCTCCTCTGATCACTGTTCTTTCCTCCCTTTGAGGTGTTTTTGTAGCATATTATTTTGAAATTGTAACTAGTGGACCCCTTAAGCTAGCTAGATGGAAGTCGATTGATTTCTTAGATGTTGATCAAAGCATGAAATTAGATTTTAAAAAGATTTTGGGGGATAGAATTGTATTTCTTTCTGATTCTGAGGATGAACTTATTTGGACAAAGAATATTTCTGGTAAGTACACTGTTAAAGATGGTTACAACTCTCTTATGGTTGCTAAAGATTTATCTTCTTGGCCTTATAAGTTGTTTTGCCATTCGGCTTGTCTTCCCAAAGCTGGAGCATTTGCTTGGTTGGCAGTTCAGGATAGAGTCCTTACAGGTATGAGACTAGACAGGCTTGGTATTACTGTTGTTTTCCCTTGTGTCCTTTGTAACAAAAATTTGGAATCTTCTTCACACCTGTTCCTACATTGTGATTACGCTTATGAATGTTGGCAGTGGTTGTTTGAGAAGTTAAATATATCCTTTGTTATTGGTAAGGATCTCATTTCCCATTTTAGATCTTGGCCCTTTATGTTTGCCTCATCTTTTTATGCATGCCTTTGGATCATATCTCCATCTATTGTGATTTGGAATGTTTGGCTAGAGAGAAACAACTGGATATTTAAAAAAAGTGGTCTCCTGTGTCTGAGGTTCTATTAAAAATTGAGTCTTCAATCTCTGAGGTTGCTTTGTCATTTATTTATAAGAATTTGGAAAATCTTATTTCTTTTTCGCACTGGGATAGTAGAGTTACTAGAGTTTGGAAGCTATTGTCAGTTTTACCCTCTCATGGTTCAATTTTAAAAAAGAATGATGCAATAGGTAAGAGATGCTCTACTAGATGGAAACCTCCTCCACAGAGGCACTTTAAACTGAATTTTGATGGGGCCTCTCGTGGTAACCTTGGGCTGACTGGGGTAGGCATGGTAATTTATGATCATAATGCAAATTTTATTCGAGCTAAGTGTCATGCTATTGGTTTTAAAACTAACAATTATGCGAAATTTCATGCTGTCTTTTGGATTGAATATGGCAATCTCTTTGGGAATTAAGAACTTAATAATTGAAGGTGATTCTATGGTGATTATTCAATGTGTTATAAAAAAAAAATTGAATTGTTGGAATTTGCAGTATATACTTGATCTCGTTTTACAAAAATTAGAATTGTTTGAATCTTTCTTGGTATCCCATTGTTATAGAGAAGTTAATAAGATTGCAGATTATTTGGCAAATTTAGCCATTGATAGCAATGCTAATCAACAAGAGGTGGGTTTTGAGAAAATTCCTTCTAGGGTATGGGAAGGTTTGCAACAATAGTCATATGATTTTCTTGAGTAACGTCGATGTAAAATTTTATGATGATAATTATTCATGCTTTCCCCTTTCATTTCAAGTATTCATGTTTGTTGTCTAGAGAAGAGTTTGAGGTTATGGTATTTGATATAATAGTGTTTTTCCAAAGGTTTTTTGATACTTTCTTTTTTGGTAGGAAGATTTTTGGCTCATGAGATTTGGCACAGGGCTTTGGAAAATTTTGTCTTCTTCCATTGATAGCAACTATGGAGTCTACATTAGAAAATTATCCGATGGGTTTTTTTGGCAAATTGTCATATGGGCTCTATGCAAAATTGATATTATATGTGTTGTGCCCGCATTTTGTCTCTGGTTTTGGGCGGGATGTATAAATTGATCTGTTAGATACTATAGGTTTATTTTATGAGTTGTGACCGAAGGTTTTCTTCCCAGGGATCTTTCCTCTGGTATGCTCTTTGTATCCTGTGTAAAAAATAAAAAATATTAATAAAAAAAGTTTAGTGGAATAATCCACTTTTACTGAAAAAAAATAAAAATTCCGCATTTTCCTCTTTCTGATGATGGATCACTGAATGTGATTTAAAACATTGAATAAAAAATATACACAGTTTAAACCAGAAACTTGCACACATTTACAAGACTTATTTAACATTCGGTCTCCAGAAAATGGGAGCACTTATTTGTTCCACGTGATGTAGTCAGATTTATAACTTTAATCTCACTGTTAGTTTTTTAGTTTTCTTATTTCTACTTTGATAGGCATGCACACTTATTTCTGTACACACCAAAATAAAGACAAATTATAGAAGAGAAAAGTGCATAACCTTGTACACTTTCCCCTCTCATTTTACACCATTTTGTGTATGATGTGACTCTAACATATTCTTGAACAGTTTTGACAATTCATTAACATATATATCCTAAACTAAATCACAAATGCAATCCATCCATTGAATAAATTGGAAATGTGATTGTATCCTTACTTTATAAATTTCAAATTAGCTGCATTCCAAAAACCAACAATCTTAAATATGACCTTACTTGTATCTTAAAAAACCAATCTATAATCACTGAAAATAAACCAACAATCTTAAATATGACCTTACTTGTATCTTAAAAATCAACCTATAATCACTGAAAATAAGGAGCACCTACCATGACAAATAATTGGGACAAGAAAAACACTAATCTCAAGTCCTTTAGCTTCTTCAGTCACGTGAGAATAAATTCTTGGGTCTACCCACTTTAGGTTACCCCTTCTAACATCGGTTTTGAGTTAACGCAAGGGAGAAAATTTTTTGTCTTTATTAGATTTTAAAGTATTTGTAATCCCCATTCATCTAGCTTGGTCGTTCAAGGACATAATATACTATCTGAAATTTGTGTATTTAATTGGGATGCATTAAATCCACTTCGGACAATAAATTTGCTAGTAATCTTACCCAAACCAGAATAGTGGACTTCTGTTTTCAGCAATATATCATAGGTTTATGGTATGTTCCCCTCCAAGGATAAGTTTCAATGTGATTGTTGATAACAGGTCAGAAGGATGAGAGGCTTGAGAAAGCATCTTCCTTCAAATTATATAAGAGGAACATTGATCAAGTGAGAACTGAATTTGAGTGTATCAAAAATGGTCTATGGTTCATGACTATACTTTTAACAAGAGAACTTCAGATATGCAGGAACTTGCAGCTAACTATTCCTACTTCAGCAGGCAGTCAGGATGGGTGCAAAAGAGTCAGGCTCTAATGTTTTCCCACCTCAGCAAACAGTTATCCAAGTATAAGAGGCAAGCAATCACCAGGCCAATGAATAAGACCAGGGCATTCTATAGTTTCAAACCTCTTCAGAAAAGATCCTAAAAACCGCTTCTCTCAATCTATAGTTTCAAACCTTAAAATAACTTTGGCATAAAGATACACGGAACGTTTAAGCACCAACAATCAAATTTACCTGTTTGAAAGGGATCTTGCATCGTATATATACCAACCCATTTCGAGATAATATTACAAGTTCCAGCTACTCAGCTTTAAAGAACAGTTACAATAGCTGAGAATTCTGAAACCAAACTAGCAATACACCATAGGAAAATCATGTGCTGCTAATCTCTGGGAACTCTGCTGTATTGTTTAAGATCATAAATGAAAGGCCATGACAAGAGGAATAGTCATATTCTGCTTCTTAACTGAACTGTTAAAATAAGTTTTTGATTTCTGTGTGCCATCTACAGTTTTGGCCTGCGAGGAAGCAACTGATTTCTGAAAACTCTGTTTTTTCAATTGATAAAACTCTTTATTACTACCTCTTGAATTGGAAGATTCATCTGGTACACTCTCTGGGGAGGATTGGTCAGATGCTCTCAGCTCCCTCTGGCTTGGCCTTGGCTTATCCTTGCGAGAGAATCCATTCCTATAGGCTTTAATAAACGACTCAGGTCTCCCAGACTTTTCAACGCCATTGGAAACATTTGCCAAAGTTGGAACAGATTCTTTGATCATCAGCTTAGATTGCAGTCCATCTGTATCCTGCTTAATACTTTTCCCAGAAGTAGATGCATCCTGCTTCTGAACTACTTTTTCCATCTTAAACAAATTTGCCAGAGATGAGGGTTCCAAAGGTCCGCTTTTCACAAAAGAATGGCGTTTACTCTCTTTGGCATAATTCTTCTTCTTTGAGGATGACACATACTCATCCTCGCTAGTGCAGCCTAATGTTGACCCATTCTTTACAGATTGAGTTCTACTTTTTATTTCTTTACCTACAATTGTTTCCGTATTGTTATGTGACTTAAGTGATGTTTTTTTGGAGAAGATGGAACCAATACCTTGTCTTCTTGATAAGGATTTTGGTGATGCCTTATTATATTCTTGTGCTAGCAGATCCTCCTTTCTTATATCAGGAGCAATGCTCTTACTCATTTCAACCCTATCAGGAGTGTTCTCTAGGGTGTTGTCACTGACTCCATATATGGAAAAATCAACTGATTCAAACCTTGAAGGCAAACCTTGCGCATCAAATTTATGATTTGAAATACAACTGTCACCTGAACTACTCCGATGATGCATTTGCAGACCATGCGTTGAATTGACTGTAGCAGTAGCAGCAGTAATTTCTGCCAACGAAAGTCTTTGTGATTTATTTTCACCATTGAGAGTCGATCTGTCAATAGAAAGCTTCTGCTGCAAGTCAGAAGCTTCAGAAAAGCAATTCCTTCCTGTGCAGCCTTTCTGGCGCAATTGATTTTTCAAAACTTGAAGCGCTTCTTCATGTCTGTGCCTCAATGCTTTTAATTCATGTTCTTGCTTCATGGTCAACTTCTTTAGCTCATTGGCTATCCTTCTATCTTCTTCTAACAGAAGACCTCTTGCAGAGTCTTTTCCTTCTAGAAATGGTACAGCAGAATGACTCTCATTAGTATTTTCATCTCCCTACTGAAAGGAAAATTCAACACTACTAAGGCAATTAACACTTCTAGAGTCATTTGTTGTAAGGCATTTACCATGTATATCTTGCAATCTCTCCTCGCTATTTGAGTCAACCTGCAATCTGTGTGGATGATCTTCAGATTCAGCTACAATTGTGCTCATTACGCTCTCAGCAGGAGAATGGTCTGTGTCTGAATTGGTTCCTGGTACATTTCCATTGCAATCAATTATTTCTGCATGTTCTAGATACCCAGAGTGATCTCTTCTATCTATATTATTCGTAGCCAACCCCTGCCAGTCATATTCAATGGAATAGTTAGCTTTGCCTGAGATATCCTGAACATCACTTGAACTGAGATCATGGAAACTTACGTCCTTAATTCCAGCATGCATGGAAGGTGGAAATTTAACAGGAGCTTTCACTGATGCAGCCTTAGTAGCAGAGTTTCCTGCAAGTTGATGTGGAGACTGTAACCAATACCTACGACCAGATGGTAAGCGTTCAAGCACAAATCCACCTGAAGCATTATCATCATCACTTGTTAAATCAGAATAGTTGTCTTCACTGATGACACGTGAATGATCATCAGAGGCATCATCAAAAGACACTCCAGGCTTCCATTCTGGCACAAGAGATACTATCTCTACATCCATCGCTTCGGCAATTTTTGTAACATCTTGATCTGATAGATCCAGCTCTGCCACCATTTCACTTGCAACAATCATTGCTGTGTCAGCTTCAATATCAAATGGAAAATGAATATTGCGAACATAGCCTGCATATCATAAACAAATGAAAAAGGGCATCAAATCCTCATTACAAGGAAACATCTAGTATGGTAAAATGAAGACAGCTTCTGTTTAAGATGTGCCCTTGAACAGAAAATTCAATAGGACATCAAAGCACCTTCAGAATCTGCAATACAGAGTTTCAAGAAAATTGTGTTGTCATCTTTCCGTTTGCCCTTTACTCGAATATCTAGATTCCTGTGAGAAACTTCCTCAGCAATTGAAGTGTCACATCCATCATCCATGTAGCTATCCAAACTAGAGTTTATTACTTCTGCTGATTCTTGATTCATATTCATTCCTATGCTAGCATTTGAGTTGCAACGCAACTTCAGGTCCTCCACTGTTTTGAAGCTTCCCCTGTCTATGACCCCTTGCTCTAAAGTTGGAGACAACTTGTGAAAGCTTCCATCTGTATATGATTCCTTTGATATTGCTTTCCCCTCGATCTCATTTCCAAGTGAAAGAAGCCAGCTATGGTCCATAATTTGACAATCTCCGTCATTTTGAAGAAAGGGATCAATCAACAACTCCCTTGCAGTAAGTCTTTCGGATGCTGTTGCCAAGCATTTTTCAATGAACTGTCGAACAAAAGGATCCTTGATTTTGTCCAAGGCAGCTGGTTTTACACCCTTTGTAAAAGCAACAAACAAGAAGGATTGAGTTTGCTAAATATCAATAGGCCCAATGCAAATATGAACAGCACTGAAAAAGGAAAACAAAGGAATTCCTACTATTTATGATTTTAACTAAGAAACATTTCTCCATCTCAGGGTGACAACAATTTCTTTCCCATGAAGCACAACCCAATCCTGTTTGCTCATATATCGAAGAGGTATAAAAAAGATTCTTACCGAGCTAACTTTCTTATAAATTTGTACTGCATTTTCACACTCAATGTATGGATACTCAAAAGTCATCATCTCCAACAAGCACATGCCGAAAGAGTAAATATCGACCAGTTCATTGTATTTTTCTTCATAGAGTTCTGGGGCCATGAATTCGGGCGTTCCTACATCACATGAATAGAATTGTGCGTAAGATTTCTGTGACCGCTCATGTCGATATCCTGAAAAGTGAGTATTGAAAGATTACCAATAATGGTATCTGCATGGGCCTGATGGAGAATTTTTGCCATGCCAAGATCTCCAATTTTCACTTCACCTTGCCCTCCATTCACAAAAATGTTGTCACACTTCAAATCACGATGGATAATTGGAGGATTCTGACTGTGCAAGTATAAAAGACCCTGCAATATTTGTCGTGACCAATTTTTGATAGCTCTCACATCTACTTGTTTATGCCTTTTCCGGTATCTGGAAATTATTTGAAGAATGGACTCATTAACAACTTGAGTGGAACCAATATATGAAGAATCTCCTAGGTAAATCCAACCCTAAATCCATGTTAGCATAGCACATTTCCTACAGGCATTAGGGATCATATCATATGTGAATGTAGCCATCAACCATTAATCAAAATTGTCCATATCGCCTCACTTCACATTAAGAAACTAGAAGATATACCTGAGGTAGAAAGAAATGCTCATTATCAATTTATCACAAAACAAGAAATCACTTACTGCCTGAGGGTTCCAGATGTGAATATCTCTGTTATAATATTTATGTGGCTGTTCTCTGCATCCACCCAGTAGTTGTAGAACTTGATAATATTTTTGTGTTTAAGAGTCTTCAGAAGATGGACCTCAGAATATAGACGTTCCAAGTCTCCATATCCTTGTGAAACCTCTCTGACTTTCACTTGGTTCCATGCAACCTCCATGCCCTCTAATCTATCAAAGGCCCAGTAGCTGAAAGGTGAATTAAGAATACAAACCATTGAAAAAATGGATTTTATTGACATTAAGCAAAGTAGATCTTTGATGAATCGAAGGATACACAGTCTTAAAAGCTCCCTTTCCAAGAATCTTCTTATACTGCAAAATGTTCAATAGAAAACAATCAGCAAAAACTTCAAAAACAAACAAATTATTGCTTGAAAGTTGACTCATCAATCATATCAAATAGCCATGCAGGATATTTCAAATCAAGTTTGTTGGAAACAGTAGTTGCTGTCTGATGGAAATCGTCCACAAATTATGGATGCGGTTAATCATCAACAATCCATTTCTATAAATTTCCTTCCAAAACGTTTTGTAAAACTCTATCCTTTTGATAGATTTTTGGCTGAGAAGGAAAATCCCTACACAACCATCGAATCTCATTGTAATTTGTAAATGATTGCAAATTATTCAGTGTGATAAACAATATAGACCAACACTGACATATTCGTTTGACCTTGCGAAGCAAAAAATTTGTCGAACAAAAGATAACCAATAGGATAGCTTTGCATAATCCACACGAGGCCACAGACTAAAACACCATATGAAGATCATTTTTACAAAGGAGAAAAAGAAGCCAAAAACCAAAAAACCCTACATCTGAGGTGAACGCCTGTAATGATCATATGTTCCAAACAATAGATAACCAACAGGATAGCTTTCCAGTGCAATGAATGTCTAAAAGGCTCAAGGAACTAGGCAAGCTAATGACATAGGTCACACACTGTAGGACCTTGATTTACACCAATTAGGAAACTGTTTGTAGCTGAAGAAACTGTAATTTTTAAGGGCCATTATTCAAAGCTCTCTAGTTTAAGTTCAAACTAGACTTATTTTAATTTTAATCAGAAACCCAATTTAACATCAAACTAAAACTGTTTCGCCTATTTACAGAGCATGGCTATCTCTTAATGTATCTCACAATCTGTATCAAAAGAAATTTAGTTTGCCTTACTCAAATTTGGCATAGCAAAACTAATTTTAACTTTGTTTTTTCAGGATGCTGCTGCCTTTAAGTAAAATAATTTAGCATTCCCTATTAAGTTCCCTTACTACCTACACACATCAGAAGTAAATAAATTGCATTTGTACAGCTCCACAATTTTTTTCGTTTTTTTAAATAGCAATCTGATCTCATTTATAGTTAAACTCAGAACCGTTTTGACCTAATTACAAAGTTCAACCATTTCCCAATGTGGTCCACACTCTTCGTCAAGATGTAGCTTGTTTTCCCTACTGAAACCTGTCCTGTCAAAGCTAAATTAATCTCAATATTTTTGAACAGGAGACACCGCCTCATGTCAATTGATATGAAAGAAAATATTAAATTTGTCATATTAATCCAGAGAATCCCTGTCTAGTTACAAACACTAGAAACGTTATCCGCAGAAGCACACAATTAAAGCATTTAAGACGTCAAAGTTATCTGCACTTAAATAGTATATCGTGTACTCTATTCCTGCTTCCTACTAAAGAGTACAATCTTCTTCCTTTCTGGGATCTATCTGTAAACATTTGTCTACTCTTACCTCCGCTTCCTACTAATCAATTGTTTATTGTCCCAAGCTAAGTCAGAACCTAAAGTGAGCATACACGACGGCCATATATAAATATGGCCATATGGATTTCAAGTTTCAACCTTATAAAGTAAACAGATGCCTTGCCAATCCAGCTACACGATAGAGATATAAGACATATGTAGCAAAGTAAATGTTATTTCTCAGATTCCAGACATAACCAACACCTCCAATCTGAATATGAGACCCCTTCTTGAGAGAATCCACTTTTTCAATTTACCTTAATACATTGGTACAAATTTTGTACCAGTAAACTTTCCAGCTGGTGACCAAACAGAGCTGCAAAACTGGGCCTTCCCTGTTCAACTAAACCAAAAGTTACATGTAAAAATCAGGGTAAACGTGTTTTTGTTTAGGGGTCACAGCTATGCCAGCTGCCAATTTAGAAAACTAAAGCCCCTTGTGAGAATTTCCTTCCGTTTCCCCTAATTTGGTGTGTGAACTCAATATGCAGAACCCAACAAATAAATTTATTTCAATTACACCAATTCAATATACGAGATTATAAACACACAACAAAATTTGTTTCTGTTAGTCCCAATTCAGTATGTGAGACACCAATCTAATATGTGTGTGTGTGTGTGTGTGTGTTTATGAGAGATTACCTCGTAGAAACCCTCCAAAAGATTTCTTTCCATTATCAAAATAGTTCAAAATAACAGAACTGCGCTCTGCGAAACTAATTTTCAAAGATCTCAAACATGGGTACTGCACAAATCCAAAGTATGAAACAGAAAGGCACTAACCCGACCATAACGCCCAGTTGGATCCACTTCAACAAAATGATTATCGTCGTCGTCAGGCTCCTGTTCAGGAGATGAATCCATATCCATATTCATTTTATCACCCACAACTTGAAAATTTCATCAACCAGAATTGTGGATGCACTGGTGCAACCTACGCGGCCTAATACATTAACAGATCCAAAAGGGGGAAGAAACTAAAAAACCGTAATCTCCCATGACGAATCGATCTGCAATCTCCAGAGCTTTTAACAGACGTAACGAACGACAACGTGAACTCATAGCACTCTCCGTTATTTCAACAAATCCACCATAAATCTCGCCCATGCTGAAAACCCATTTAAAACAATTTTTTGCTTAAAGCAGCACAAATTTCCTATCACAAATATCGTACGGCAAAAAAATTCGTTTCCTCTCAATTCATGCGGCCGTCCACATATTTGACCAGATTACAACAGTCCAAAAACAGCACGGAGTAACCTCACCTCTTTTACATTCACGAATTCATCCCCTCTCATTTTTTTAATTGCAACTCGTGGAGGTTGGGAAAAACTAGAACTGAACAGTAGGGCCCGCATTTTAAGGAAGGCTGAGTTTATCTGGTTTTTTAATTAAGAGGATAAATATTTCACTAAAAAAACAATAGCAGTTCATTGGTATGGCTATGGAGTATACAAGGAAAAAAAACCAAAAACTAATGGTTAGAAATTGAGGAGTATTTAGCAGTTCATTGGAGTGGAGAATATATAAACTCAAAAACAAAACAAAAAAAATTAGGACTAATGGTTAGAAATTGAGGAGTATTTATATATTATTTGGTAGTTTTAAGTATTAATTTATGTATGGTCTTCATGTCACATTAAAAAGTTTATTTGGTACAATGTAGTTTACTTAATTTGTGTATGGTACTCACCTAGTATCTAAGGGACGCAGCTAATCTCCAGGCAAAATAGCATTTTGTATAACTTTTAAAATTCACAGAACACAATAGATTTCTACAAAAAATTTAGTTGTTAAATCTTCCTCCCCATTGTTGTGAAACCATAAAAAATAAAACATAAAACAGAAAACACTTGACTTGCAGAGCTAGAAGCTTTTTTTTACAGTCTGCAATCTAGAACAAAATATGCATGGTTTTTATGGTACAATGTAAAATTTAAATTAATATATTTTATCATAATCAAATCTTTTTTATTTTATTTATGAATTGATGAGGTCATAATATAGAGAGTTTAACCGCATGTCGGAACACATAAAATAAAATATTTTTAATAAACAACACTATTTTTAATAAGGGAAGTTATTTTCATGACTATTTTTAATAAGGGAAGTTATTTTTGTGAACTCATAGCATAATCTACCATGGTGCAAAAAATACAAAGTAGATAACATTTAAAAAATTACACCAACAACCACATTTCTTATTTCTTATTTTTGTGACTAGTCACTCCCATCATACTGAACCAAAAAAGAATTCACTCCCATGTAATCTATTTCTATGGCATATCTACCATAGACTAGAGAATACATCTAACAAACCCAGAGAAGCTCTTTTATGAATCTTTGAACATTATGTTTTTAGTTTTCATGAGTTCCCATCTTTGCATTGTAATCACATCAACTTTCTTTCCTAAAGCATCACGCCCTATAGAAACTTCTTGTGAGAAATCTGAAATAATGATTTTATGAAATGAATTAATTACCTTTTGAATCATTTCCAAAACTTCTTGTGTAGTACCCTCATGTGTGGTTAACTAAAGTGTGTGATATAAATCTCCCATGTAAATGCTTTGGCAAATAGATCTTGATGGTGGAAAGCACTCCAAGTTGTGATGATTATGTTCTTTCTCCAAGAGCCACTTTAAAATCCAACTAAAATGTTATTTAAGAAATTTATTGCATGAGTTTTGGATTTCATTACCATAATCAAATAAGAAGTGACATCCTTTGTTTCCTTGCATTTATATATTCTCCCATCTTTTGATCCAATGAATGTGAAGAGGGTCTTAGTCATGTGATTCTCAATAATTAATCAAATAATAATAATTATTGAATTAATTATTGGAGAAGGATGATGTGGGAAGACAAATTAACTAAATAATATTAATTAATTAATTAATTTGGCTAGATGGGAAAATAAGATTAACTAAATAAATATAATGTATTTAATATATTTGAATTTATAGGGTAAGTTTGTCACAATATGACATAAGGTGGTGTTAGGAGGATAACTAACTAGGTGATGCCCATCAAAAGACATAGTCAATTTCAGGTGTCTATAATATCTTTCACCTTATCACCTTGCTTAGATTTCTTTCCATGATGGTAGAGACATACGAAGCAATAAATATAAAATATTTTTATACCTTACATTGCAAACAAAATGTTCAAATTCTTTTGGCAAAAAAGAATTTGTTGAGTTGTCATTATCACCACCATTTTTATGACCCAAAACTCCTAACTTAGGGCTAACAAAAATATTAATTTCGTAGCATACTCGTCAATCAATGGCTTACAAGTTGAAAGTTTGAAAGATAGTGCATAATTTGACAAATCTTCCTTCAATTTTAACCCTTCATATCGAGCAAGTGGAACCCTTTCTACCTTCACTTCAATGATTTTTTTTACCACATGTATTTATTAGAAACTAGTAAAACATTTTTAGAGAATATTTACCTTTCACTTGCTTGTTGACTTCCTCTTTTTCTTGGTCCACAATGTCTTGTTTCTCTAAGTTTGATTTTTTTTCTTTCTTTGACTCATGCTTTATGATTTCCTTACAACTTCTTTCACTTTGACTTATATTCCTCTTCTTTGTGATTATTAAGAAACCTCCTATTAGCGATATCCTTTCCAAGAATACTTAGAAGTCTTTCTAAAGAAATTGAATTTTTTTAAATCATTAAATGTTCCTCGATATATCAAACATCGTCTATCAAGATCCTTTTAATCTATCAATTTATGTGTTAATTTCATACATTTATTAGATTGAAGATAATACAGATCACTTGTCTAGTTGTGTTTAATAGATATGTAGTCAAAATTTTGGTTTTAAAAGTGTAGATGTCACACTCTTAAAACTAGTATATCTATATTTTAAAAATATAGATAAATTATGCCGAGAGATATCATATAATAGAAGGGAATTTGATGATTGCAACAATATTATTAGTATACAAGAGTTTCAAAAATATGGATAATAATAGAGTTTCTTAAGTATGTACCAACATTATCTAAGACGACAACATGACCTTGGAATTTAGAATCGTCAGATACTCACAATGTCAAGCCACTCCTCCACTAACCTCTCAACACTACTTGATTTTATTGATTGTTCCCTTTTAAATATTATGGTACCCTTCCACTATCATTTGAATGCAACGGTTTCATATAGTTGGAGACAAGCGGCAAGGGTTCTATTTTATTTGGAGTAATAAAATAGCACCTCCACAAAAACCAAAAGATGACATATTTTCATGCATTTACCTGTCATTTGCATGTCAAATTGTTTCAAAATTGAATTTTTATTTATGAACATTTTGATGTCATTGTAGATGCCTCTCGGCATAAATATCTAAAATAGTATATTTGTAGAAGTTTAATTTTAAAAATAGCATAATGAGAATCGCACAACCAAAAAATATAATTTATAATTAGTGGTGAAGGGTTTCGCTTTAGTCTTAGCTTGCATCAAGGGTAATTCCTTACACCCCTACCAAGATCTACCACCCTCAAATCCTCTTCCTAGTTGTAAAATGAAAATGATAGAAATTATTTTGAGTTGTACCAAATGAAAGAAGCAACTTTGTTCCCCTTATTTTATATGAAATTAAAAAAGTCAACTTGTTTTTTATATTTTTATGATTTTTTTAAATCATTTTTCTAAATTTTTTTTAATTTAAAATATCTCTCTATCAAGTGAAGCTTAAGAAAGATTTCTGATACTATGTTCTAAATGTTTAATTCATTTCTTGTTAACCATATAGTTTTTAGATGATTCTATAAGTATCTTTGGTGATTACATTTCAACTTCTTTTAATTTATCAATAGCACACAATCCATCAACATTTAGGTGATACTTATAGACACCAAATAAAACCTAAAATTTTCAATATTAATATTGACTCGTCGATAAACACACCCAAATAATTATAATAATAATAATATGTTTCATTAATTTCATCATGTCAATCAACAATAAACATGCCATGTGGCACAATAGTGTATTTTGGTTATCAAATCTTTGTAATGCAACAAGGGTGTTTGTGTGACACGCTGACCTTACTATATTAGTACATTGAGGGATGAGTTATAATGAACCTCAATTTTGAAAAAAACTATCTTAGTAAAATCAAAAATCAAGGAATCTTAGCTACTCATCCAACAGTACGAGGAAAATGGCTCTTAAAAGAATTTTGTAGGAGGTTTAAACATTGTGACAAAGCATGATATGACAAGAAGGTCTATCAGTTAGAAATTAGATCAACCACCAATCATCACATATTTAGTAACTAACTTGTAGTAGTCTAAAGTTCTACAATATTCCAACTCTCTTACAAAATCATCATAACAAATTGAATAATTTTGTGATGGGATAGGTTGAAATTCGGCTTTGATAATAATAAAAATTATATTTTATTATTTGAGTACAAAACTATAGTGTAGAGTCTATTATTAACTAAGCACTTCTTAAATAGTGCTTTTATCCCCTAAATGGGACATTCAAGTTGGTTTCGCATCCCAAAAAACCTCCCAAAAATCTAAAAGTTTTCTTAACATAAACCAATGTAAGTTATAACTAAGTTGCTAACCCACTCCATTTGGGCACCTAGTGTGTTGTTAGTTACAAAGTGATTAGAGACTTTCAATAACCATCCCAAAATTAATTTCAAGTATTAAGATAAATTCATGAGAATAAATAGACACCCAAAACCAATATAATAACTAATATGTTTTACCCTAGAGAATAATGACTAATTATGGATAGATAATGTGTATTGCCCTCTTGTAAATAAAGTTACCACTCTAGTAAAATCCTGATGGAAACAAATTATTACCACACTCAATGAAACATTGATCCCTTGAGTGATTTACAAACAATATTAAGAATAATTAAATAAATAGGATTTACAAGATTGATGGCACCTTAATCCTAATAGCTACATCTGTATCTAGTTGACTCATTTTCTTTCTTGTGTTATTGGGCCTTCCCATTGTAATTTTAATGTTTATTTCCTTGTGTGATTAGGGAGGGACGGAGGGATGGAGGGCTTGTGATTTTTTTTACTTTTCTTGCTAAGTTTAATAAATATGTAGTCAAATTTTAGGTTTCAGAAGTGCAAATGCATTCACACTCACTTTTAAAAATATATAAAAATAATAATTTTGGAGGAAATTTTTAATTAAAAAATGATATGCCAATAACTAAATAAGTAGATTAATTTTAGATTGCTTGTAGACCCCACTATTGATGAAGATATGATCATTTAACTATATTGTTCCTAAATCATTAAGCATCTAACAAGAAAGGCATGTTGGAAAACTTATGTTTTTTTAGGTGTTTAACTAGTTTCCTTTCAAAATTATTCTTTTAAATTATATGGTAAGTTTTAAATTCTATTGAAATATTTTGAATTCAAAAGGATATTGCTTTACTCCAAAAAAAAAAAAAATGAAAATTCAAGTAATGTTGTATTTGATGAGATCCTTGTTGATAATTATTTAATATAGCATCCTCTTCTCTAGCTTTTAAACCACCAACTCTTCTTGAGGTGAACTTTATTGTCTAGATGGAAGTGTAGCAAACCCTTGTCCATTAAATTGAATATTTTTCCATTCACTTAACCTAATTATCTATGATAATTTTCATTCCATAAACACTAAATACACACTTTTAATCATCAAATATAGAAAATTTTGATAATAAATTAACCATTACTATTGAAAATAGATATTTATTTATAATCATAAAATACACAAATTAGACACTCCTTTCTTACAAAAAAATATTCTAACTTTTGAAAGAGTTCACTTATCTTAAGATAGCATATAAGTCATGCTTATGAACTTGGAAGTTGATAATAAATCAATATATTTTGAAATGTATATAACTAAGATCATCATTATAAAATTCAAATTTATAGAACACAATGCAAACTTTGAATGTAATATTGAATAATTTATAAAATATTTATAACTTAAATTAAAAAAATTAATATTTATGTATCTTACTTTAGAATGATATTATTTAGTATTATTAATTACTTTTATAGTCTTAAATTTATTCTATTACAAATTTAACATTTCATTGAAATCAAAATTTTGAATTCTAAACTATTATTTTTAATATATTTAAAAATATAATAAATTCATCTTATCATTATCTTTATACATTGAAAATTATATAAGTGTACAAGCAATATAGAATTATGTAATTCATTGTATGTCTTTGTTATGTGTGTATATGTACGTGCATCTATATTTATACATTTGTGGCGTGAAATCTAATACACTAAAGAAGCCACTTGGAAACATAATAATAGTTTAGTAGACTATTCTCTTTTGCCTTTTGTTTTTTAGATCTCTAACCTTTAGAATAGGCTATTAATATTTATTTCTTATAATAATAATTTCAGTATTAGTATTATTACAAACAAAATATTTTTTATTTTTTATTTTTTAATGTATATTGGTTTAGTAGTTATTTAAATGAATTAAGAAATCATTCGATAAGTAGGAGGTATTTTTCACAGCAAGTCAAACTATGATATTGCTATCAGAGTTTAACTGTGTAGTTTTTGAGTCAAACTCATTGATCCATGTTTTAACAAAGAAATCATTCCTTCACATTATTTTGAGTATTTCTATATCATATTAATGTCTTATTTAAAATATCATTTATTATTCTTATTTACCGATATTTGGTATGAATTATGTATGTTAAGGGGTGGTCAGTGCATGCAACATAATCATGAGCTAGGAATTTTCTAGATACACATTAAGTTGGGGCACTCACTCTATATAGGATGGAAATATTTTTTAGTGCAAGGGCATTTAGATCATTGATTGTGTATTTAGTTTGGTATGATGAAAAATCTCCTAACAATAGTTGGTTGGTTAATCTCCTAACAATAGTTGGTTGGTTACTCATGTTGTATATCTTCATAATCTCTTTTTTGCAATGCATTTCAATATCTTTCTTAGTTTCTAGGGTGAATATTGTTTCACCTCCCTAGTTTTGGATCTAGTTTGGTATCATAGTCTCATGTTTCAAGAGTGGCGAAGGGAAGAGGTTCAATGTTAATAGTATGGTTGGAAGCACCTATTAAGAAGGAACACTGACAAAAGGATAGGGTTGATGGTATCAAGATGGTTAAAATTCATCCTTGGAGTGGGAGGTTTCCAATCCAAATCTTTGTGTGTGGGTGCAATGCATCTAGGATGTCACCAAGGAAGTAGGTGGGGCTCCATGTGTCGAAATTTGAAATGCCATGACCAATCTATTATTAGATCCCAACTAGTCACTGAGGATGAAGAATATTTTGACCCTACCTAATATATTAGTTATATAACCCTTCTTTCCTTTGTGTTAGGTACATATTTGCTCCATTATGACGTGATGGTGTTTCTAATTAGGATGAATCTTTCTTCAACTATTATCTTAAAAAAAAAAATTGAATGCATTAAGGCATTAAGGAAATTTCTAAGGTCCTCAACATTAATTTTTCATTAAACATGCCAAAGTAGATATTGGTTACTATGAGGAGGAGGAGGTTGGTGACCTAGTTGAGAGCCACCCTCCCAAGTCTAACAAATGGAATAAACACATTGATATATGGGCCCTTGACAATCATGCATATTTTTTCCTACCGCCCCATCATAAAACTTAGATATTTTTTAATATGGATGTGGAGGAAATGTTGTGGTAATTTTCCCTTCACTCCTACTTAATAATCACATGTTGATGTTCTTAATTGTGTATAGAAAGGACTATTAAGTTTTGTTGGGGCCTATCTATGTGCCTATCTATGTTTATTTAACCAATCAATCACTAGGTAGTAAAATGTCTAGTGTGGTTAATCTTTATATATCTTAGTCCCCTACATGTATAGAATTTGACCAATAAATGTTAATGATAATTTTGTTATATGTTGGAAGCTCATAGTCTATCCTTCCTCTTGTGCTCCATAATCTAGTTTTAATATTTTGTCTAGCTTTCGGATAATTTTAGATTGCTTGTAGACCCCGTTATTGATGAAGATATGATCATTTAACTATATTGTCCCTAAATCATTAAGCATCTAACAAGAAAGGCATGTTGGAAAACTTATGTTTTTTTAGGTGTTTAACTAGTTTCCTTTCAAAATTATTCTTTTAAATTATATGATAAGTTTTAAATTCCATTGAAATATTTTGAATTCACTATAAAAGTAAAAGGATATTGCTTTACTCCAAAAAGAAAAAATGAAAATTCAAGTAATGTTGTATTTGATGAGATCCTTGTTAAAAATTATTTAATATAGCGTCCTCTTCTCTAGCTTTTAAACCACCAACTCTTCTTGAGGTGAACTTTATTGTTTAGATGGAAGTGCAACAAACCTTGTCCATTAAATTGAATATTTTTCCATTCGCTTAACCTAGTTATCTATGATAATTTTCATTCCATAAACACTAAATACAAATTCTTAATCATCAAATATAGAAAATTTTGATAATAAATTAACCATTACTATTGAAAATAGATATTTATTTATAATCATAAAATACAAAAAAAAAATGACACAAATTAGACACTCCTTTCTTACAAAAATATTCTAACTTTTGAAAGAGTTCACTTATCTTAAGATAGCATATAAGTCATGCTTATGAACTTGGAAGTTGATAATAAATCAATATATTTTGAAATGTATATAACTAAGATCATCATTATAAAATTCAAATTTATAGAACACAATGCAAACTTTGAATGTAATATTAAATAAAAGATAAAATATTTATAACTTAAATTAAAAAAATTAATATTTGTGTATCTTACTTTAGAATGACATTATTTAGTATTATTAATTATTTTTATAGTCTTTTATTTATTCTATTACAAATTTAACATTTCATTGAAATCAAAATTTTGAATTCTAAAATATTTTTTTTAATATATATTTAAAAATATAATAAACTGTCAATGGGCGCTTGGTCTAATGGTGAAGTTGAATGGCTCCAAATGAGCCCATCAGGGATCAAATCTTGTTGAGTGCAAGGCTCCGACATCATAAGGGATGAGGTCGGGATCACAGACTTCATGCCCTTGCTAGGTTGTCGTGCTCGCAAATCTAGACCTCCATCAAAATAATAATAATAATAATTTCATCTTATTATTATCTTTATACATTGAAAATTATATAATTGTACAAGCAATATGGAATTATGTAATTCATTGTATGTCTTTGTTATGTGTGTATATGTACGTGCATCTATATGTATACATTTGCAACGTGAAATCTAATACACTAAAGAAGCCACTAGGAAACATAATAATAGTTTAGTAGACTATTCTTTTTTGCCTTTTCTTTTTTAGATCTCTAACCTTTAGAATAGGCTATTAATATTTTTTTCTTATAATAATAATTTTGGTATGAGTATTATTACAAACAAAATATTTTTATTTTTATTTTTTTTAATGTATATTGGTTTAGTATTTATTTAAATGAATTAAGAAATCATTCGATAAGTAGGAGGTATTTTCTGCATCAAGTCAAACTATGATATTGCTATCAGGGTTTAACTATGTAGTTTTTGAGTCAAACTCATTGACCCATGTTTTAACAAAGAAATCATTCATTCACATTATTTTGACTATTTATATATCATATTAATGTCCTATTTAAAATATCATTATTCTTGTTTAATGATATTTGGTATGAATTATGTATGTTAAGGGATGGTTAGTGCATGCAAAATAATCATGAGCTAGGAATTTTCTACATACACATTAAGTTGGGGTACTCACTCTATATAGGATGGCAATATTTTTTAGTGCAAGGGCATTTAGATAATTGATTGTGTATTTAGTTTGGTATGATGAAAAATCTCCTAACAATAGTTGGTTGGTTAATCTCCTAACAATAGTTGGTTGGTTACTCATGTTGTATATCTTCATAATCTCTTTTTTGCAATGCATTTCAATATCTTTCTTAGTTTCTAGGGTGAATATTGTTTCACCTCCCTAGTTTTGGATCTAGTTTGGTATCATAGTCTCATGTTTCAAGAGTGGCGAAGGGAAGAGGTTCAATGTTAATAGTATGGTTGGAAGCACCTATTAAGAAGGAACAATGACAAAAGGATAGGGTTGATGGTATCAAGATGGTGAAAATTCATCCTTGGAGTGGGAGGTTTCCAATCCTAATATTCATGTGTGGGTGCAATGCATCTAGGATGTCACCAAGGAAGTAGGTGGAGCTCCATGTGTCGAAATTTGAAATGTCATGACCAATCTATTATTAGATCCCAACTAGTCATTGAGGATGAAGAATATTTTGACCCTACCTAATGTATTAGCTATATAACCCTTCTTTCCTTTGTGTTAGGTAGATATTTGCTCCATTATGACGTGATGGTGTTTCTAATTGGGATGAATCTTTCTTAAACTATTATCAAAAACAAAAAACAATATTGAATGCATTAAGGCATTAAGGAAATTTCTAAGGTCCTCAACATTAATTTTTCATTGAACATGCCAAAGTAGATATTATTGGTTACTATGAGGAGGAGGTGGTTGATGACCTAGTTGAGAACCACCCTCCCAAGTCTAACAAATGGAATAAACACATTGATGTATGGGGCCTTGACAATCATGCATAATTTTTCCTACCGTCCCATCATAAAACTTAGATATTTTTTTAATATGGATGTGGAGGAAATGTTGTGGTAATTTTCCCTTCACTCCTACTTAATAATCACATGTTGATGTTCTTAATTGTGTATAGCAAGGACTATTAAGTTTTGTTGGGGCCTATTTATGTTTATTTAACCAATCAATCACTAGGTAGTAAAATGTCTAGTGTGGTTAATCTTTATATGCCCAAGTCCCCTACATGTATAGAATTTGACCAATAAATGTTAATGATAATTTTGTTATATCTTGGAAGCTCATAGTTTGTCCTTCCTCTTGTGCTACATAATCTAGTTTTAAAATTTTGTCTAGCTTTCGAATAGTTGTAGTGATTATGTCTTATGTTGAATAAAAGAAATGCTTTATTGGGGGTCATCCCCAACCTATGATTCCTTTTTGTGTAGCTTGACTTAAGGATGATTTCAAAGTGAGGGTTTGGCTATGTCCCTATTATGTTGTTCTACCAAATTTCTCAAGAAATGTTATAATTAAGATGGATACATTTTTTTAGATTGATTTGGTAAGCTCAATGATACCATAAACTAAACTTTCGACAATGCTTACTTTCTACTACTCCTCAATGTCTAACTCAAATTTATATGTGAAAAAAGTAAAAACTATTATATATATATATATATATAAAAAATTAAAATAAATTGTTAAACACCAAAAAAGTAAAATATATCACTTTATGTCTTCGGACATGTAGTGTCGCAGTTTAAACACTTCATTGGTGAGGCAGCCACCAAGATTCAAATCCATGTTGGGCCATTGTGCTCGCAAGGCCTTGTGCCTTCGCTGGGTCATTGTGCTCGCGGATACTAAAAATTATTAAGATTTTTTATAAATATTAATAAATTAAAATTAATTATATTTTTTTAGAATTTAAATAAGATAAATTATATATATATATATATATATATCACTTTATTAAATATATTGTTTTAAATATTATATTTAAAAACAAGATTACAATAATAGATACTAAAAATTATTAAGATTTTTTATAAATATTAATAAATTAAAATTAATTATATTTGTTTAGAATTTAAATAAGATACTATTTGACCTTCAAAATTAACTTCTTATTCTATTTTAAATAACAAAATATAATTGAATATCAATATTAAAACATATAATTATTTTAAAAAATATCGTGTTGGAGTAAATAATCTATATATTAATTATTCGCTTAATTGCATTAATTCACTAAATAATCGGTGCCTTAGTTAGTAATTAATTATTGGCATTTATTAGTTAGTTAATTAATTAATTATGAATAATTAATTAATATTTATCTCCATGCACAATGCAAACTAGGAAAAGCAAACTATGTTTAGAATTTCGAGAGTTTCATGCATTAATCAGTCTATTATGCTTTTTGTGCATACATGACTGATTCATGCATTCTATTTTAACTCCCAATCTATCTTGTAGACTCTACCATTTAAGGTTTCTATCTTTAGAGTTAGATTTCTTTATAAGGATGCCATATCCTTAATTGTAATTAAGCAATTTCAAAGAAATACATTCAATTATTCTTTGTTGTTCAATTTTCTCTTTATGTGTGACATGTATTCTTGCAGAAGATAACTGGACTTGTGAAATTCACATTTCACGAATTCTAACATATTGTATTCTAATAAAATGTTAAAATATCATATTATTATTTCATAAATTTATATTCAATTAACTACTTCCCAACTACTCCCAATGACCCAATGAAAAAAATATTTGAGAAAAAGAAGAAGGAAAATTTGAACCTAAATTGAGGAACACTATTGTTGACAATATTGCCATGCTATGAGCAGGTTGGATATTTGCACTAATCATTCACAAGACTAATCTTCCATCATGATTTTTTTTTTATATAAAAGTCTCCCTTCCTTTCAATTATTTTTTCCACACTCTTGACCTCCATGGTTTTGAAAATACTTATATATGCATTATTGCTCTTGTCATTGTGTGTAGAACTTATCATAATGTCTTTCCTATTCAACATTAATGTGTGAAACTTATTAGGTCTCCATGCCAATATAATTTTGTTTTATACAATTGAAAAAGAAATTAAAGGCTTTCAACGAAAGGTTCCTTTGGGGCTTAATATTCTTGTTTCCTTTTCAATTAATAGTTCTTTTAGGGTAATGTAGGTTTAGTAATTAAAAAGGGTAATTAATTATAAGTTGATTAAATAGATTTAATGAATAGGGAGTGGAATGAATATTATATTATATAAAAAAATTAATTACATTATAAATAGTAATAAATGACGAGAGATTATTTAGTTGTATAATCGACGAATGTATTTTAATTGATGAAGATAAATCGAGTCTGTATTTTGAAATCTACAAATGATTTAGTTACGTGTGTATATGAGAATGATATTACTCTTCTTTATTTTGTAATGGGCATATTGTCGAGTTCACATTTGTTTACTCTCTTTTTGTGCCTACAAATTCAATCTTGATGTCTATGGATTCTACCACATGAGCTCTTAGAAAATTGATTGCTAGATAATGATATCATATTTCACTCTTTTAGATTTTTTGTCGGGCTACTTATATTTACAAATGCCTTTGATAGGTAACATGCTTTAAATATTCACATGAATTCAAAAATTATTGTTAGGTGATGCATATGTACTCCCTAATAAGTGAGTTATAAAATATCTTCTTTGATAAGTGTATAATAAAATATGTCAGATGTAAATGTAAATGATTGTTCTTGAATGTCTTTATATTGAAAGATTCATAGATTTCATGTATTATGTGTTTGTCTTTTATACATAAACAGAACACCAAATTTTAAAGTTTATGCATAGTTGACTTGGGACCAAAGTCTAAAAAGGACGTAAAGTTGCTAAAATGTTTGATTTTGATTTTACATTTATAGTGATCAAAGACATGGTTGAAAGGACAACCTCGCAACTACAAACACGACTTGGGTTCGAAAGTTATCTTAGATAAGCATTTGAAAGAACTAAATCGTAAATTAAAGACTCAATTAAAAAACACAATCAAACAAACAAATCAATTTAATATACATAAAAATGTGCTATTTATAATATATTCATATATATCAAAACATTACTTCAAACTAAAAAAGAAATGCATTAAAAAAATATTTTCATAATCACATGTTTTGTTCATGTAATTTTTTTATTTTCTTCTTCCAATAAAAAATAAATTAAAATAGTCATTTGAATGAATCAAAGACAAACAATTTTCCATAAATTTAAAATTTAACAATGTTAAGATTTTTATGTCAAGAGGCATCTACAAAACAATTTGACATGCAAATGACAGGTTAAATGCATGAAATATGCCATCTTTTGGTTTTTGTGGAGGTGTTATTTTATTATTCCAAATAAAATAGAACCCTCGCCACTTGTTTCCAATTTTATGAAATTGTATTATAAAATCTCTCTCATCATAAATTTATCTATATTTTTTAAATATAGTTTAAAAATAATAACCACAAAATTGAAAAGACCAGAATATTAACTCAGGACAACACACATAAAAGTAGAATGTTCTAGCTTTTTTTTAATTATTATTATTATTAATTTTATTTATTGTTGTTTTGATTTTTCCATTCCGTATATAATACGTTTAATCCAAAAGAACTTAAATAGTCTTAGTCAAATAAGTTGTACGGAATGCCTATAAATATACAGTTTTTAAATTTGTTTGGTAATATTGTATTAATAAAAATGTGAATATGTATGTTTGGTGGATAACCAACGTGTTAATTTATGTTAGTGACATGATATTTGAAGGAATCTCTAAAAGAAGATTTAGTGTTCAAAATGGGTAGCTAACAAAAGTTACACGTGGCAAATTGTTCTAGATTTAACTAGAAGACAATTTGCTTATGACTAAGGTGTGTCATAAGTGATGGCCTTATCTCCTACTTTTTCATGTCTAGTCCATGCTTTAGAACAAAAGAGCTTTAAGATGTCCCTTTTTGTAATTTCGCTTTTCACAAACATGCATGTGAAGAATCTTCAGACTCAAGCAAGGGGGAAGTATTGGAATTGAATGGCAATAGCAATGGCAACCATATGTTTTTTAACAGATGACATTCAATGGCAACCATATGTTTTTTAACAGATTGAATGGCAATAACAATGGTCAGTATATGCCTCTAAGGAGCATGATTGAATGCCAATCTCAATATAATATAGATATTTGTTAACAAAGGTATGAATTTTATATGTGGATGAATTATTTAGGGTATTTGTGTTTTTTTTTATATCTTAGGGTATTCTCACAATCTAGTCTAATAATCCAACAATCCTTATTTTGGGGCTTACTTATTGTCGAGTTTTGGGGTGCCAAAGAGGTAACTTGGGGCGAGTCTAATCTCCTTGAGGTGGCGAGCAATGTTCAAAATAGCAGCCACTAGATTACTCTACCCGATGTGAGTTGAACCTTAGACCTACATAAGATGAATCTAAAGCCTTACCGCAACCATACCAACCGTTCAAGTTGTGGGGTTGCCCCATTTAAGGTATTTGTGTTGATAAGTATTTCTTTAATGAGGAATGCTTGGGTAAACATGTAGATTGATGGTTGCGATTAGGAGTCCCATTAGAGAGATTGTGACTATAAAATTTAAAATGAATATATGATTCTGACATGTGAAAAAAATTTGTTGCATTATGTGGTATTGCCAATATACAATATATTTGTAATTGTGACATGTAAGAAAGATCTAGTATTATTTCAATGATACAATGTTGTGTTTGATTTGGGTGAAGATTGCTTGCCTCCACATGGGATCCTCAACTAACAAAGTTGATACCTAGGCAAGAAGTCACCACTAGGGTGTTGGGCACTTGAGAAAGGATCTAGATTGAATAAGGGAAATGATGGAAAGGGATTTTTTGGTGTGTTTGCCAGGGTTTGAGAGGGTGGTCATGTGAAACTCTAAAGCATGGTCACATTCACTCTATTCAAGATGCTCTCTAACAACTTATAGTGAATTGATAAGATCATATTCTGTTGATGCAGGGAGAGTCCCTAATGAGATGACTTTTTTCCATTGTACCAATGCCAAACCGTCATGTAACTAATTGGCATGCTATGATCAACACATTGATTGTTTACATGAAAAAGTAATTAGTTCACAAGTTTTGATTGTAGGTATTTATTAGGTGCTTGAAGAAATAAAATTAAAATATGTTAGCCATAAACAACCAATGTTTTTACACAACACACACACACACAACATTGGAAGTATAGAGTGGATGCATGGAATCCATGAAAAGAGTAAACCATATTAGTCCAAGGTTTTACTAAATTAAGAGGGAGAATTTTTGTATATCGTGTTTAAAACCAACATGCTTTCATATTTAATTAGAAAATTTGAAGCGCCAATTGTATCAAGCAGACATGTTGATCTTAACCCATATCTCTCCACTAGGGCCTTATTTTTTTATTGTACCATTTCCACTTTACCCTCTGCCCTCCTAAATAATTAACATTTATAGAAGCCCCTCAAGCCCTTGATACCTCATGCTTAGACTTGCTCCTTGTGGCTACTATACATGATTCCTTGGGGTCTAGCAAAAAGAAACGCCTGAAAATCCCTATTGCAGCTAAAGCCCTATCTTGCCCTAGCTCCCCTATTACCCCAACCCTTGGCATGGTGGCTAAAGACAAACACCCAACTACCACCTCTGCCACAGATAAGAAGAGGAAAGCCTAGAGACCCTCCCCATTGATAAAAAAAATAAAAAATAACCATCCAGGAGGTGATTAGTGATGTAGAGGAGGAGGTCAGTAAAGATGATAGTAAGAGTGGAAGTACAAATCACATATGCTTGAATAGGTTGGCTAGATGTACGATGGGCAAAACTGATGGCAAAAAAATGGTCAACTATGAGGAGGAATTGGAGAAGGAGAATATTGCTGATAATGAGGACAATGCTAAATATGAGGAAGAAGTTAAGGATGGCACGTGGAAGGTTGAGAGTTCAGACAAATCCACTAGTGAGAATTCTACGCACGATGGTAAAGATGAACACCTAGACTTAGCTTAGGAGGCTATGTCAGAGGAGTTGGACAAGGGGAGAGCATGCGCGACTGTGCTAATTGCAGGACTACGATAGAGGATTTAGAGGCACTAAAGAAGAAGGTGGTGGAGATGGAGCAAAAGATGTTCAACATCTCCAAGTTCAACTTGAGGGTGATGCACAACGCGAACACTTCCTTGTGCTTGATGTAGAAAAAAGTCATGGGTAAAGATACTAATAATGAAGGAAACTACAAGGAACTCTTCAAGTTCCTCACTGATGACTTGAGCAATGCAATCAAGTAGCCACTGGGCAGCTAGTTTTAGTTTTTAAGGCCTTTTGGTTTATTTTGTTAGGAGTTTATATCGTTATAATTATCTTGTTAAGACTTTTGAGTTGTTTTTCGATATGCTATAAGTATGTTGTTTGTTAGTGTGTTGTAAGTTGTTAATGCTGCCTATGGTTTGTTTGTGTAAAGGGCCATCACTCTTGTTTTGTTTCTTTTAATATAAAAATTAATTAGAAATCATAATCTAACAAAGATAAAAATAGAAAATACAGTCAAACATGTTATGTGGATATATATTTTAAATGGAAGGAATATATTCTATAATGGTAGAGAGTATAATGTTAGTTATTACAAAGAATGGTGGCCTGCTATGTGATAGATATCCATTTGTTTTTTACATTGTTACTTCCATTTCTATATGCACATGGAATCATTGTCTTGCAATTGCATTTACGTATAATTGAACTTTATTATTATTATTTGTGTCATTTGTTTTTTACATTGTTACTTCCATTTCTACATGCACATGAAATCATTGTCTTGCAATTGCATTTACGTATAATTGAACTTTATTATTATTATTTGTGTTGGCTCCTTGATGCATAATACATGCTAATCCACATGCAATGACATTGTTATAGCCCTTCTTCCCACATCTAATTCTCATTATATAATTGAATATTAATTATTATTTTTTGGCCTAACAAAAATTATAATATATTCTAAGATGTCTTAATTGAAAGGACATAAACTAAATCATATATAAACACAATCCTACCATATAAAATAATGAGGATTAATGTGAAAACTAATATGACAATTCAATTGAAAAATATTGAGTGGATTTTAATAATAGGTATTTTATAAGATCATGAGGACAATGTGAAAGGTAATTGGACTATAAAATAATCTTAAATATCAATGATAAGTTTTCACAAAATTCCATGATGAATGAACATTCCTTATAATAATTAAAGTCACCAATTAACTAACACCCTCATCATCATCATCATCATCATCATCATCATCATCATCATCATCATCATCATCATAATAATAATAATACAAATAGAAAAAAAGAAAATGGCATCATGATTATACCACAATAACAATAATTAGTCGAATATAAATATTTCCCTTATTTATTGACAAAATAACGACAATACAAATTCACGATAATAAATATCTCTTCATACCTTACCTTAATGATAAGTTGTTTAAAATATATAAATTTTTTAAAAAATTATATTGAAATCAAGCATAATATAAGAGAAGCAACAAATTGCCTCCCTTAATGGTAATGAACCAAAGAACTCTACATTCCCCTAAGGTGACAGAGATGTGAGATATTGTGCCAAAATTAGGAAACCGTTGCTCTTGTCAAATGGGCTTATCATACTCTCCTAATCAACTAGAAATGAAAAGAATAAGGGCATTTGTCATTACATGGAAACCTTGAATTGCACGCTCAAGAATATATGCAAAACTTTGTGCAACTCTTTCACTTATTAGACAAGAAATTAGGTTTGTCTAAGTGGGCATCATAAATGGACCCCTTTCATATCAACTCACAATTCCTAACACAAAGTGATTGAGATCGTTTTGGCCCACATTGTGTTAGTTTATGATAAAGACGTGCCATCCTTGTCACACCAAACATAGAGATAAAGAGATAGGATTTACTTTCGTTTACCTTATAATAGTGGGGCTCATCTTATTGTTTGTTTTTCTTTTGGGGGAATGATTGATCAAATAATTTGAAGTGATCATAGAAAATCCAAAAAGAAGATATAAGTTCTATGAGAAAACGTGCCATGGACCCAACAACTTTAGGTGGGGTGTTTTACATTTGAAGGGGTTGGTATAGATTGCCAAGTCAATGGTTGTGCTCTGTGGAGCCTCTCAATCTTCTGTGTGATTGAGGTGATATAAAATTGTAATGGTGAAAAGTGTGGGTTTATGTAAGTTTATGATTTGTTTAATGCTATTTTGAATGAGAGTTTTGAGTTTTTAGTTTTATTGTATAATTTTTTTTTATGAATGTATGTGTCAATTTTTATTAATTAAAAATTATAACATATATATCCAAAAAAAAAAAGTAGAGGGACACAAGGTCACAACTTAGAGTTCAAATGCGCCAAATTCGGATAGCTAAACTAGAGGTCCATGGGCAGAGCCTAGATAATAGAAAACCATAACAACAATATCAAAAATACAAGCAAAGCCCAAAGAGTAGAACATCGTAAAAAGCAAGACGCTTCAACGACAAGAGCAACCTCGGAAGGTGGCAGATGGGGATCATGTATTTCTATTATTTTTAGTTGATCATCATAAATAAAATCTAGTCATCCTTTTCTAACTCTTAGACTGACTATATGTTCCTCTCTCTAGTTCATTTTTACACCTATAAATTTGACTTAGTTAGCTTGATAGTTTTGGTAAATTCAAATTTAATCATGGGCACAAGCTTGCCTCTTTTTTAAACTTGTTACTTACTGTATCACATGCCAATTCATTCAAATTGTTTGTCTAAATCAAGTATAAAAGAACATCACCTATAGCTCATTTCATTATCACCTACAATTCATTTTTATGCTAATAAACTTGACTTGGTTTAGTTCAACAGTCAGCAGAAATGACCTCAATTATTATAAATTCATATTTAATCATGGGCACAAGATAACCTCTTTTGAACTTATTGTTATGTGTCGTATTACATGCCAAAACTTTCAAATTGTTTGTATAAATCAAGTATAAAAGAACATCACGTATAGTTCATTTCATTATCACTCATTATTTAAATCCACTATTCATGATTATTCATTACTATAGAATCATTATTGCTTCTGTTTTGACATCACACTACCTTATTGTTGCATCAAGGAAAATAAATTTATTGAACCTCCTTCATCCTATCCCTCTTTAGCTCCCTCAAATCAACTCTCTACCCAAGAAAATCCTCTTCATAAGCTTTCCTTTTTGCCTTTTGTGGAATATAAAGCCACCCCATTTTCATATTCCCCTTTCTCCCACTTCGATCCATCCTCATTGGTAGCTCCCATATCATAAAAGGATGTTGTCATGATATATGGTTATAGGTTGATGAATAAAGGATAAAAAACTTCTAGTTCCCCTCTCCACTATACTCAACTCTCTCCCAATCATAACTACTCTGCTACCCCTTCTCTCTCTTCATTAGACCCCACCAATTGATCTTCTAACTCCCTACCTCATAGTTCTCACTAAATATCAAAAACCACATCAATTACTCCTACATATCAAAATATCAATGAGAAATCTATATCATTATCCAATTGTTTCAGGGTGTTTCCTTCCTAGAGGTGAAACCATCTCATCTTCATTATCATGAATTGTAATATATTTTTCTTGAAATTTGAGAGGAATATCTCTCTCAGCTTGAAAGTAAAGAGAAAGAGAATATTCATAAATTCAAACCTAATATATTATGTCTTCAAGAAGTCGAATAAGGTGATGTTCATCTAGATGCTTCTTTACATAATGTATGGAAATATGCCCTTTTCTTGCACACTTCTCATACAAATGGAAATGTAGTAGTTGTTATAGGCATATCTTGACATAATTTTAAAATGTCATTAATAAGGGGGAAAATACCTCAAATATTTGTGTTTGGGTTCTTAAAATTATCAATGAATACATAATTGTTTTTTTCAAGATATATTATCTTAATAACACCAAGAATGGGCTACTATTTGGGATTGAATATCTAAATATCTCCCTACTATGATATTATATAGTGGTTTTCAATGTCATGGGGAGCTCTTAGATGCTATTTGCTATTTTTGTCAATTTCATTGAAAGAGATGGTTACCTTTATGTGATTGGAGAAGTTGACATCTTGGTTAACCATGGAGAACTCTTGTATTTTTTGGTTGAGGTGTCAATTTATGACTTGTTAATTTTGACATTTTATCCTTGGTTGAGAGGATAATATGATGTGTTCATTGGAGCATACAACCTTCTTTTGAGGAGATGATAGATTGTGATATCATGATGTATTATTGACTCCACAATTAGAGCTTAGATAGTGATTTGAATGGTTCTTTTGGTATTGAGTACACTGGTCATGCACTTGGGAACTTCATGAATATATGCTCTTGCATTTCTCATCATGTATTGAACAATTGTAGGTTCTAATAGATACTTGGATATTTTGGCCGGGATAGAGTTCTCTTGAGTTTAGAGACATTTGCTGAGACAATTACTCTTTGGAGGTTTCAATAGGAATTTAGAGGAGCCTTCACATGGATATGGACATAAGTTCATGATCAACATATCAAGGAGATTGATCTTAGCAAGAGTCATTGTGGTTTGGTGTATTCTAGAGGAGAAATATCATTGCCCACTATGGGTATACTATGTAGAAAATTATATGATAGGTATTGCCCATCTTGTTTTAAGATGAATTATGTTTTTTTTTTAATCTTCTAATTGATATGAATCATGAACTATGCTTGTTATTTGTAGAGAATTCATATGAGGAGTGTTTGGTATGTTTTATTTCCTTGTACATATGTGTTTGATTTATGATGTCATTTATGGTGAAGAGTGAAGGAGATATTATTGGGATTATTCTTGGTTAAGGAATGGATTTGGGTTTGATTTTCATTGGTTTGATATTATTACATCCATTTTGGTTATATGAGATACAATTTTTTTTTTAATCTTGGAGATTGAATAATTGAGTATTGTTGATGCTTTTTAGTTGGGGTTGTGAAGGAGATCTTACTTGTCACAACTGAACACTTTGAGTTTTTGGTAGAAGGACATGTTATGCAATAATATTTATAGGTTTTATCTCTTTATTCTATGACTACTTCCTAGAGGTTCATGTTCACATGGTTTAGTGAGGTGGACTTGAGACAATTATGGGTGACATGTTGTGAGAGAGTATGTGATAAATTTTTGTTTCATGTGTGGATTATTGTGATTGTATTTTGTTTCTACATGGTTTAAAATGAGTCACACCTTGGTTTGAGTGTTTATTACTAGTATACCTGATATGCTTTGATCTATTTATAGATTTGATATTACCCATGTAGTAGGAGTTCCTAGATGTGTTGGTTCTTTATGAACAATTTTTATATTTGGAGCTTATGATTGTAGTTTAGGGGTTGGATATGTGGTTGAAATGAGTTATATTGATGTTTGGATACGTTTTTATTTATGGATTACTAGATTAATTAATTAGAATTTATTATGGTTTCTATGTTTAGTCATGTGGAATTTTATTTCATTTGGTAGCAACTTGGAGCCTTTGTTATCACTTGGATTGGTGCATCTTCACCTTGACTTGTTCATTTTATTCTATAGGTGGGATGTTGGTGTTGGCAATATTGCATTATAACAGACAATGAAAGATTGTTGGCATTTCAATAAGGATATTGAGAAGGTTGTTGATGATTATGGATATAACTGATTAAAGATGTTTTACTATCTTGATATTATTATTTTGTCATTGATGTCAAGAAATTGATTTTCTAATTTAGTATGATGTTGCCATATCTTGAGAAGTATGATATGAAGATTATAAAGAAGTCGGTAAAAGACACAGGAAATAATATGATGAATAAAGGGATGAATAAGGTATTCAATGGGCAACTACTACCGAGTCAGACAATGATGAGATCATGATGTTTTAGATTGTTTTAACATCATACCTATGTTGTAAAATGTAAAGGTTAATACTATACTATGTTATCAGGCAAAGAACCTAGTCGGTAAACCCTAAGGAACCTAGTCGGTAAACCCTAAGGTTATCGCTATCGGTTAATGAAGGCAGAATGTCTACCGAGTGAAGTTTAGTATTCACCGAGTTGTTACCGAGTTGTAACCGAGCTATAACAGAAAGCATTAAATGTTTACATGCAGTATTTAATGAAAGAAGCCAATGAGCTAGAGCGGATCAATGATTGGTAAGCCGTGGAAGAAGTTTGTTAACAAATCTAAGGCAAGGAAAGTTGGCATGAAGATCTACAGCTCAGATTGAACCGCAATACCCTGGTACAAGTTCCAAGACTATTATGCAAGTTCCAAGGTGGGGTAAAACGTTTTCAGATCGAAAGATGCATTGAACCTAGACAAGATTGAAGATCTGATGGCTATGATTGATCATGGGAAATGTGATCAAGGAGATTAAGCGGTTACCTAATTGTTTATAAATAGGAAACTATTGATAAACAATGTATGCGGGCAAGTGTATGCACAGGGATGCTACATAGTGATTACCGAGCACAGAAGCTTGAAGACCTGTTAGAATAACAAAGTATAGAAGCCCAACAGATAGACAAGATTAGTTATATGTCTAGATTGTATTGAACAAATAGGAATCTTCTTTAGCATTTTAGATGTGAAGTTGCAGATAAATTTTTATTACTGTTATTTTGTGAAAGTGACAGAAAATCTCTTAACCGAGTGGACTTAACAGTCTTATATGTAAATCCTCTAGCAAGGTGACATTCTGATTGAGTGTTTGAAATCCTTTGACAAGGTCACTTCTAACAAAGTGAAGATCCTAATAGATCTGAGGGAAATCCCTTAACCGGGTCACATCTAGCAATGTGTTTGTAATCTTTAACAGGATTTACTTTTAACCGAGCATACTCTAGAAGAGTATATTTCTTAGTGGGTCCGAAATCCCACAGTGGTTTTTCCCTATTTGGGTTTCCACGTTAAATCTGGTGTTATGAGGTTTATATTGTTCATATGCTTTTGAGTTTGCATGTTTGACAATTTTTGTTATATGACTAATATATATGTTACCGAGGTTGAATCTGATGTTTTTATGGATGATAAAGTTTGTATGATTCACCCCCCCCCCTCTCATCTTGTTGGCTATTGGATCTGTACTTATATTAAGTATCAGAACTATCAGTTGGAGGATGAGAAGAATTCATGCTTCTGATGGTGGAAATACTAGATGTTATTGTAGGTATCTTGATAGATAAAGAGAGCATACTAGATATTCATGTAATTTCATGGATGGCTCTACTAATTTATTTCATAGATTTAACATTAAGAAATATGTAACCAAGTGGGAGGATGCGAGGAAGAGGATGTTGTACACCTTGTACAATAAATAATTATTTTAATTATTTAAAAAAATTAGCAAATTAATAGACATTCTGCCTCACGAAGTTGTAGAATCGTAGTTTCAGCTACAATATTATCTGCAACATCTCTTTCAGCAACAAGTACTTCTGTACCTGTGGTTCCTATAACAACAGTCCCAGTTCAAGTTGTGATCGTGTATCTTTAGGACATGTATTTAGCCACATTAAATATTTATTTGGGTCCACTTGTAAAGTTGTATGTAAAGTCAATTAGATACTAAGTTATGTGTGGGCAACACATAAAAAATATCTAATATTGCAAAAATTAGTACCAGAAAAAACAAAATTGAGGTCAAATGTTTTATGCTCTCGTGGTTTTTAGGCACATGGTTTTACCTTACCACTTGGTTTCTTTGTTTGAGCTTGATTGTAGAAAAGCAAGTATATGCTTAGTGGTTGAGGTTGATTGGTTGGTTTGAGTGGGATTGCATTGCATTGAGATCACTTGTTGAGTGTATATGTGAAGAATGGTATGATATGTGTGGATACAAGTTAAGGCAGATAGAGGACGCATTGGAGGATCTTGATGTATCAAAAGTATTCATGGATACTCTATAAGTGTATAATAATATTTTCATTGTTGTATAATACAATGAGTGTGGATGCTTTTAGAGGCTGTGTTTTTCTATATTGAAGATTTTTCTAGGATATATCTTGTGTAACATTATGGTATGCCTTTGATCTTTGCATCATGGTTATTCTGTAATATTGTATAAATACCTTTCTCTCATGGTTTATGTAGGAAACAATTTGATCAACTAATATAATCTTCCTAACACATTCATATCTTCATATTATATGATCATTATACATGATGATGGTACTTTGTGATGATGGCAGCACTCGAGACTTAGAAAACACAACAATAGAGACAACAAAAGATCTTATTTTATTATTGATTGAAATTTATTTCACATTCAAGAGGATTAAATACTCATAAGCTGCAACACATTACAACTTACACATTTTTTCTCAAAAATACCCTTTCCCACATTCCGATTTTTTCCTACCCAAAAAATACTATAGGTTTCCCAAAATGGGTTCTAAATAGCCTCCTGACGGTTTGGAGCCAAAAGTACAATTTGAAATTTAAAATTTGGTGATCTAGCGCCAAAACTTGAAATTGGAAATTTTTGAATTTGAGCCAAATTTGAAAACTGGAAACTTTCCAATTTTTTTGTTCTAAAGTTTTCCACAAATTTTTGTCTCCACCTGCCTTCCAAATTGATACTTTCTAAAAATAGCAAGTTGAATAGAAAAAAGTAGCAAAGCAATTCTGAAAGTTGGAATTTCTTGTTTGCCCAAATGGGTATCTAGAAATGCAAACATAGAAAGAAAAACTAACAAAAGGAATTTTTTTGGGGTGGCCCTTCACCATTGGATGCTCTTGCATCAGACACTTGGGGTAGTTTGAGAAGTGATCCTGTCACATCTCAGTTGGTTGAAGAAAACCCCAAACAATCAACCTCTACCTTAAAAATCCATGATGAGTCTTCCATAGGTCTTCCTTTCCATTTCACCAGATATTCCTCGTATTGTCTATTTCTAGTACTCCTTCCCACAAGGCTATCCAAGATTGCTTCAATCTCCTCCTTCTCTAAAGTAGGTGCAAGGATTTTACATTGTTCTATTACTTGTCCCTCCTCTGTGTCACCTTCATTATATTCTATTAAATTTGCAATGTTGAACACAAGGGAAATGTTGATTCCATCCGACAACTCTACCTCATACGCGTTCCTTGAATCATGCTTCTTCAAATCCTACATGGACTGAACTTCTTCATCTTCAACTCATTGTAGGTTCCCACTGGAAACCTTTCTTTTCTCAAATACCTCATCACCAATCTGAAACTCCTTATACCTCCTCTTCTAACTTCCTTCACCTTATACTACATATTCATCTTGTTAATGTACTTCCTCACCTCTTCATGTAGATTCTTGATGTGTTCTAGAAAGTCTTTGGCTTTGAAACTTGTATGCTTCTCTTGGTCCATCTTCCTTAATTTTGGAGTGGTCTTTGGACTGCCTCGATAAACAATTTGGAATGGTGATCTACCAGTGCTCCTATTGACATAATTGTTGTAAGCAAATTCTGCTTGTGGTAAGATAAAGAATCATCCCTTGGGTTTATCTCCTACCATGCATCTCAGTAGGTTACCCAAACTCCTATTCACTACTCTAGTTTGCCCATCTATCTACGAATGGTGTGCAGAACTGAAATTCAACTCTGCTTTCAACTTCTTCCACAAGTTCCTCCAAAAGTATCCAATAAACTTGGTGTCATGATCTAAAACTATACGTTTTTGTAGACCATGTAGCCTTGAATATACTCAAGACTACATCATCATGGATCTTTTGGCATGGGATGAAATGTGCCATCTTTGAAAACCTATCAACCATCATGAATACTGAATCATTTCCTCTTTGTGTCATTGGTAAACCAAGAATAAAGTCCATACTTATGTCCTCCCATCGCCTCTTTGGTACAAGTAATGGCTGATATAGCCATGTATTCTATCTTACTCCTTTAGTCATTTGACATACTTTGAAACTTTACACAAATTTCTTCACATCTTGTGGTAACTGAGGCCAATAATAATGTTCACTGATGATGGCAATGGTCTTATCTCGACCAAAGTGTCTTGCCATTCCTCCATTGTACTTCTCTTTGATCAAGTTCTCTCTCATGGAGCTCCTCGAAATACACAATTGGATTCCCCTAAATAACATGCCATCTTGGATTATGAAATCCATCCATCTTGTCCTATCCAAAGTAGCAGGCTCCTTGCAAGCTTTCCAAGCCTCTGCAAAATTAGGATCCTCAGGATACAAGGTCTTGAGTTCATTGAACCCAACCAATTCAAACTGCATTTATGTCAACAAAGTTTGCCTCCTACTTAAGGCATCTACAACTCTATTATTTCTTTCACTCTTGTGATTCAACAGTTCTTGAACTTGTTTGTTCAACTCTTCAGGTTTTGGCAGAGTCATCTTATGGACTACCTTATTTGGCAAACTGGCTCTAGGGATCAATTCATTCTAATGATTGATCTTTCTTACATTATCAGATACAATATCCCGATGCTCATTCAACAAACCCGAGACTTCTACAGGAACCTCTTGTTGGCAACAAAAATGAAAGAAAACTGAGAGGGGGGGCCTGAATCAGTTTTCACCAGATCAACAAACTTAACCACAAATACAGATTTGATAAACTGCAACAATAACAAAGATAAGAAAATTGATAGCACATCACACAACACCAAGATTTTGATGTGGAAAAACTGGTTAAGGGAAAAAACCATGGTGGGAACCTACCCATAATAAGATGATACTCTGCAGTAGTATGTGAAAATATTACAATGGGGAATGCACATGCATTCAGGCACACTGCCTAGAGCTTACTGCTCAAAAGATAATGACCTGGAAGGCTACAAACCTCAGGGAAGTCTCACTAACTTACAACAAGATTCAAACTACAATCTAGAAGAAACGAACTATAAAAATAGCATCTCCAAATGCCTAATGACAGTTCCGATTAAGCACAATTGTCTGCTCTACAACACCAATCTCTGCTCAATCACAATGTTGAAGGATGAATCACTTGATCGCACATACACAACTCTTTGATAATACAGAAAACCAGATTATTGGTGATAAAAATAGAGGTGTGATGACTAGAAGAAGGCTAGTTGCTGAAGAGGTATGTTTGATTTCTAAAGTTGAACCTAAAGATGTTGTTGAGGCTTGCAAAGATGAAAATTGGATGACAACTATGGAAGAAGAATTAGATCAGATTGAGAAGAATAACACATGGGAGCTTGTGCCTAGACCTAAAGATATGAATGCGATTGGTACTGAATGGGTATTCAGGAATAAATTGAATGAAGCTGGTGAAGTTGTCAGAAATAAAGAAAGATTGGTATGCAAAGGATATTCACAGAAAGAAGGGATTGATTATGAGGAGACTTTTGCTTCGATAGCCAGACTTGAAGCTGTTAGATTGCTGCTTACATATGCTATCTATAAAGATTTCAAGGTATATCAGATGGATGCCAAGTCATCTTTTCTGAATGGTGATCTTGAGGAAGAAGTCTACATTGAGAAACTTGATGGATTTATCAAATAATGGAGACATGGTATGTAAACTAGAGAAAGCTCTTCATGGATTGAAACAAGCCCCTAGAGCCTAGTATGCTAGATTGGATAACTACTTGTTGAAATTGGAATTTAATAAAGGGACTATTGATAGTTATTTGTATTTTAAGATTGAGAATGATAACATCTTGATTGTTGAAGTTTTTATTGATGATATTATCTTTGAAGGTGATGACAACTTGAGCATGAAGTTTTCTGATGATATGCAGAAACAATTTGAGATGTCTATGATAGGAAAGATGAAATTTTTTCTTGGGTTTGCAGACTTCACAGAATGGAAAAGGTATTTTTATATCTCAAACTAAATATGTGAAGGTATTGTTGAAGAAGTTTGGGTTAGATGACTCCAAACCGGTTTGAACTCCTATGGTGACTAGCTACAAATTGTCTAAGAATGATGAATCTCCGAAAGCTAATCAGAGTTTGTACAGATCTATGGTTGGTGGACTGCTATATCTTATTCAGACTAGACCAGACATTATGCATGTTGTGTGCATGGCTACTAGATATCAAGCTGATATGAAAGAAAGTCATGTCACTACTGTAAAGAGGATATTCAAATACTTGAAGGGAACTATGGATTATGGTTTGTGGTATCTGAAGAATGATGATTTCATGTTATGTGCCTACATTGATGTTGATTGGGCTGGTGATGTTGATGACCAAAAGAGTACCTCTGATGGTGCTTTCTTTTTGGGTAAGAAATTGGTTTCATGGACTAGTAAGAAACAAGATTCAGTGTCCTTATCTACTACTGAAGTTGAGTACATTGATGATGTTGGTAGCTACACTCAGGTGGTTTGGATGAAGAAAATGTTGAAGGATATCAAAGTTATCTATGATGAGCCTATTGCCATATACTATGATAATTCCAATGCTATTAACATATCAAAGAATCTGGTGCAACATTCAAAAACTAAACATGTGTCAATCAAATATCATTACTTGAGAGAAAAAGTCAGTGAAGAGGAAGTGAAATTGGAATATGTGTCTATAAAGGAACAAATTGCTGATATTTTCACTAAGCCTTTGCCTGTAGATATATTTGTCTATTTGAGAGACAAGTTAGGGGTATCCACCCCTCTTGATGAGAACCAGATGCATTGAGTTGCATCAATCTAGTGGACTTCACAATCTTATTCCTTTTATCCGGATTGATGAGTTGGTGCCACTCCTCAGGTTGAGTAGCCTGGTTATGTGTTTGAAGGGGGAGAGATTCATGTTTTCTTCATCTAAGAGAGTGAGTTTGGTTTTCTATTCTGAGATCTTTGGCATTGTTGTCAAAGGGGGAGAGAAGGATGTGAAAAACTAGTTTATTTGCTTGATCTTAGGGTGAGTTTGTTGGAGTTATTTTCTTTCTTTGCATTGATTATTTTTCACATTCATATGTTGCCATCAAAGCCAAAGGGGGAGATTGTTGCACATTGATGCTGCTAGGATATGTTGTTGTCATTGATGTCAACATATTCCTGCTTTGGTGATTGCAAATTGGTTTATTGGGATCATGGTTTGGTGTATGAAGTATTTATAATATCACTATATTCTTCTGTATTGATTTTGGTGATCTAGGAAGCTTAATTGATCATATCATATGATCCGGTTTTGCAATTTCTTTTCGATTAGTACTTTGCAAAGTTTAGTATTTCCTCTGGTATATTCTGGTGTGATCATATCTTGAGCCAAGTCTCTGGGAGACTGTTTGGGATGGTCTTGTGTATCTTCCTTTCAGATAGTTCATGATTTGGTGCTCCGCAAGTTATATTTATTTGTGACAATTGTTGATGTTTGAGTATTCCTGAGTTTCAGATGTTGATCAATGAAGATTTGATAAGTGGTGTTGGTTCAGTTGTTTCTGATGTTTCTAACATGTTTTCTAGTGTTTCCTAATTGTGTCCTATTTTTCCTGGTGATCCACATTGATCGTTGTGCGAGTTGTTGGTGATTTTGCTGAATTGGTGATGTTCTTCATGTTATGAGGTTTTCTTGGTTGTGTAGTGTGTTGTGGTTGATCTTAGTGTGATTTCTGATGGTGTTGCGTTCTTGGAGATTTGAATTAGGTCCATGTTATGTCATGTATATCATTATATTTGTCCGATGGTCAATCTTTGTATTGTGTGATGTAATTTTGTAATTATGAGTTGAGGGTTTAGCAGACCTTTTGTCAAGGTTGATGAATTGTATAAATAGGTGATATTGTAATGTAATTTTGGTATCGAGGTTGTGTCTGCATTATCAAAGAGTGGTGTATGTGCAATCAAGTTGTTAGAGATCTGCCTAATATTGTTAAGCTTGCTCCGGTATGTAAGGAATTTCAATTGGGTAAGCAAACAAGGATTTCTTTCAAGAGCAAATAGTATACATTTGATGGATTGCTAGATCTTGTGCATACTGACCTATGTGAACCTACAAATGTTAGAAGTGTGCAGGGAGATAGATATTTTATGTTTCTAATTGATGATTATTCTAGGATGATGTGGGTTGTCTTTTTGAAGGATAAATCTAAAGCATTAGACAAGTTCAAGATATTCAAAGCAAACCTTGAGACCGAATCAGGATTGAAGGTGAAGTGTCTGAGATCTGACAGGGGAGGTGAATTTTGTTTCGGTGAGTTTAATTCATTTTGTGAGAAGCATGGGATTAGAAGACAATTATCTGCTCCTAGAACCCCTTAGCAGAATGGAGTTGTTGAAAGGAAGAACATGACTGTCTTGGATGCTGCAAGGACTATGGTTATTGAAGGGAATGTTTCAAAGATCTATTGGAGAGAAGCTATTAGCACTACTATTTACACATTCAACCGAGTTCATATCAAAGGTGATACTGGTAAGAGTTCTTATGAGCTATGGTTTGGTCATGTTCCTATTGTGAGATATTTTAGAGTATTTGGTAGCAAATGTTATATCAAGAGAGATTCAAGAGAGATGATGACATAGGAAAGTTTGATGCAAGAACTAATGAATGAATTTTCTTGGGATATTCAATAAAGAGCAAAGCCTACCGATGCTACAATAAGAGACTAAGAAAGATAGTGGAAAGTGCAAATGTGAAGGTTGATGAGAATCTTGGAAAAGAAATCAGAGCTTGTGGATATGATGATGGTCAACACATTGTTTTGAATCCTATTCAGACTGAAGAATCAAAGTAGAATGATCTGGTAGAGACAATTAATCTGGATCATTCTGCTTTGATTCTTTAGTCTGAATAGGATTCAGAACAATGTGTTGACCATCATCATATCCGCAAGCTCTGATACCAATTGTTGGCAACAACAATGAAGGAAAACTGAGAAGGGGGGAATCAGTTTTCATCGGATCAACTTACTGAACCACAAATACAGATTTGATAAACTGCAACAATAACAAAGATAAGCAAATTGATAGCACATCACACAACACCAAGATTTTGATGTGGAAAACTTGGTTAAGGGAAAAACCACAGTGGGAACCTACCCACAATAAGATGATACTCTGCATTAGTATGTGAAAATATTACAATAGGGAATGCACATGCATTCAGGCACACTGCCTAGAGCCCACTACTCAAAAGACAATGACCCGGAAGGCTACAACCCTCGGGGAAGTCTCACTGAATTACAACAATATTTCTACTCAATCACAATACTGAAGGATGAATCACTTGATCACACATACACCACTCTCTGATAATTCAAACACAACCTCGATACCAAAATTACATGACAATATCACCTATTTATAAAATTCATCAACCTTGACAACAAGGTCGGCTAAACCCTCAACTCATAATTATAAAATTACATCACACGATACAAAGATCTACCACCAAACCAATATAATGATATACATGACATAAAATGGACCTAATTCAAATCTCCAAGCATGCAACACCACTCGAAATCATGCCAAGATCAACCGTAACACGCTACACCACCAGGAAAACCGCATAACATGAAGAACATCATTGGTTCAACAAAATTACCAACAAATCGCACAAGGATCAATGCGGATCATCAAGACAAATAGGACACAATTAGGAAACAATAACACTCACGTTAGAAACATCAGAAATAACTGCACCAACACCACTTGTCAAATCTTCATCGATCAACATCTGAAACTCAGAAATACTCAAACATCAACAACTGTCATGAAGAAAGATAACTTGCGGAGCACCAAATCACTAACCATCTTAAATGAAGATACACCAGACCATCCCAAACAGTCTCCCAAATTCTCAGCTCAAGATCTGATCACACCACAATATACCAAAGGAAATACTGAACTCTGCAAAGCACTAATCAGAAAAACAAACTGCAGAACTGGATCATATGATATGATCAATTAAGCTTCCCGGATCACCAAAACCAATACAAAAGAATATAGTGATATTATAAATACTCCATACACCAAACCATGATCCCAATAAACCATTTTGCAATCACCGGAGCAGGAATATGTTGACATTAATGACAACAACATATCCTAGCAGCAACAATACCCAACACCTCTTTACTGTCTTCTCTATCTAGTCTAGGAATTAAAGCATAACACATATGTTTGTGCTTCATGCCTTCCAAAAAATTTCTTTCATCAACAAAACACATTCTAGCACTACTACATACCTTTTCTTCCACCTCCTTCAAGGACTTCAACTTATGGTGAACTCCATCCTTTGTTAGGGCATAGGTATTAGCATGACCATCATTTACAACATGCCTATCAAACTACTATGGCCTCCCTAACATCACATGAAACACATCCATGGGTATGATGTCATATAGTACCTCATCATGGTAACTGCCAATCTTGAATTTCATCAGGCATTGATCATTGACCAAAAATTTGTAGTCTTTCTACAACCAGACAATTTGATACGGATGTGGATGTCTTTCCCTCTTCAACTTCAACTTTGTGGCCACCTCTTCAGACACCAGATTATCAATGCTTATGTAGTCAATAATCACATCACAACACTTATCCTCACATTTGCATCTAGTGTGAAATAAAATCTTCCTCTGCTATGGTTCTTTCTCCTCATTTAAATAGGGTTCTCCTGACAACTAGGGGCTCTCCCCTTTCAGCATCATCTCAGACTGAGCTTCTTCATTTGCATGTACAACTCGTGCATGACCTTTAGTTATTTTGTCTATCCTTCCTTGGTGTTGTGGACATTCATAGGCTCGATGCCCTTCTTCACCACACTAGAAACAAGTTCCTCTAAAACCACCTAACCTGGATCCTTGTCCAAGCCTTCCTCTTCCTCTCCATCTCTATTCACTGTTGTTTTGATCACGGGGGTGATAAAAATTATCACTCTTTTGATTTCGGCTAGTACCCACATCTTCATTTTTCTTCTAATCCTCATTTTGATTCCCAAAGGATCTTCCACCACCCCTTCCACCTTAACCTTTCCCTCTTTGCTTTCCTTCAAATCTCTTATTTAGCTTCTCTTCCACCTTTAAAGAAAATTGATATGCTTCTTCAATATTGGTCATTCTGACCAGGCTCAACTCCTCTTGAATACTTAGCCTTAACCCATTAAGGTAACGAGCGACTTTCTCCATGTTGGCCTCTACATGGCCTATTCTGATAATCATTTTGTAAAAATCCTTTGTATATTCTTTAACAAAAATTCTACCTTGCTTCAATCCTTATAGTTTCTTCAACATATCCAACTCGTAGTCTATTGGAACAAATTGTTTCTTCAGCTTCTCAACCATTTGATCCCATCTACTGATCTTTCCCTTTCCTCTCCTATTCCTTTCTAACTTTGGACTTCGTTCCTCCAAATATTTGCATGATCCTTCATCTTTGTTTTTAAAAACTTGACCTGGTTTGGATCCTCTATCTCCTCATGCTCAAAATATTCCTCCATCTCATTTATCCAATCGATAAGCTCTTCCAAGTTCATAATTTTGGAATAATTGGAAACTTCAATTCTGTGTCTATTCCCAATCTAGGAAATGGCCCTTAACAGTCGAACTTGATTTTGATCTACTACTTCTACTTCCTCTTTTGATGTATCTTCAATCTCTTCTTCATCTTCACTTTCTCCTCTTCTCGGATTAAACCCTCTTCTCAGCTCCTCTTGCAATGCCTCAATTTGTCTCTGGAGGGCCCTAAAACCCTCGTCTACCAAAGCATTTCTTCCACTAGCATTTCTGCCATGGGCATTTCTTCCACCACGCATCACTGTTGGAGGAATATTGACCTCAAGCCCACAATTGCAAGTCCTAGTGAGAACTGCCTCATGATCAATAATTTGTCCACATGCTCAGGACACAACCTACTCTAATACCACTTGATGAGGGCAGAACTCGAGACTTAGAAAACACAACAATAGAGACAACAAAAGATATATTTTATTATTGATTGAAATTTATTTTTAATACATGCAATTTCATTTAGAAGGATTACATCCTCATAGGCTACAACACATTACAACTTACACAATTTTTTTGGAAAATACCCTTTCCCACAATCCATCTTTTTCCTCCCCAAAAACTACTACAGGTTTCCCGAAATGGGTCCTAAATAGCCTCCCAACGGTTTGGAGCCAAAAGTACAATTTGAAATTTGAAATTTGGCGATCTAGAGCCAAAACATGAAATTGCATTTTTTTGAATTCGAGCCAAATTTGAAAACTGGAAACTTTTTAAATTTTCTATTCTGAAGTTTCCCACAAATTTCTCTCTCCATTCACCTTCCAAATTGATACTTTATAAAAATAGCAGGTTGACTAGAAAAAGCAGCAAACCAATTCTAAAAGTTGGAATTTCTTGTTCGTCCAAATGGGTATCTAGAAATGCAAACATAGAAAGAAAAACTACCAAAAGGAAATATTTTTGGATGATGCAGGATTGCCCTTACACCAATGGATGCTCCTACATCACTTTGACATACACAATTGGTGATACAATGGTACTTTGAGTTCTTGAGTATGTTCTATACCCAATCTTTCACATTGCTTAGACATGCTTGAAAAAAGAAAAAATCGTAAGGATCTCTTACATTATGTACTCAATATATGTGAGGATAATGTGGCACCAATTGGAAATACACACTTTTCAACCTCTTCCACTATTAAACCTAATTTGAATACACATAGGAACATGACTCATACTAACCATGATGTTTCACATTATTTTAACTTAATAATTGTAGACCACCTAAACAATCGCATTGATGAATATGAGAAAATATTTAAAAGAAAGATTTACTGATGAGATATTCCATAATCCTCTAATATATTGAAATTTGATTTATCCTTTACCAAGTGGATTTGTAGTACCTTTTTTAACAAATTATTATGGTAGAGGTGATCCACTACTTGATTTTAGGTCTTCCAAACTACATGCTTCACTAATTTTCATGGGGACAAGTTGCTAGATTATTTGCAACAAGCTTGAGTGGTCATGCATTTACATGGTTTTTTTCATCCCCATGTGCTTTTATCACTTCTTTTATATGTTTGAATCATGATTTCATGGAATATTCTCCTTAGAATATTGAACCTAAAAAAGTTTTGATAGATAATACAATGTAATGAAGAACATGAGCCAGTTCTGGATTATATGTTGAGATAATAAGAATTGGTTACTAGCATGAGTTTTGCATTAGATGGTGATGAAATCAAAATTTTATTTGTTGAGGTTTTCACTTTGACTAATTAAAGGACAAATGCATTTCACTTTCTTTGTTATTTATTTTAAATTTATGTATTAGTATATGAAAATGTGAGTTTGATTTATTCAAAATATTTGTTTATATCATCATGTTTCTTGAATTTTTCAATCCCAAGAGGTACCATCAATAAACAAATTTAAAATGGGAGAAATGAGGATGCAAATATTACATTACTCATAGTGAGAATCATCATGAACACTTATAAGCAAATAGATTAAGAGAGTTCACTTGATTGTGGAGGATCCCCCACATGTAATTTTGGAGCAAATTATTAAAACACAAGCTTAAGGTTTTTTTTTGTTTTTATCATCACATACATGGGAATTATATGGATAGATCCATTGAACATTGAAGCATAAAAGTTTCTATATCTTATAGATAAAAGGGTCATACAAGTTGAGGCTAATCATATGGAGTTGAATAATAAGGATTCTTCTAATCATGAGTAGATTAGTCATAGCACACTGTATGTTGAGGTTATACATGAGAAAGTGAAGAAAAAGTGATATACCTAATATGTTTGTTTTACATCACTTATCACATTTGGTATCTCAACACAATATTTTTCATGGTAATTTTTATAATTTTTCATAAACATGACAAATCTAGCTAGTTCCTAATATATATGAGCTAATCATAAAACTAAAAAAAACATAAAGATATTCAATATTTAGTATAATGGAGAAAATTATAAAGAGTAACATATAAATATATAAGGCTCTTGGATGCATGAATCAAGGAGATGACATGTTTGAGAGGTCATGAGTTTAACTCTCAATAACTTCAAAACAAGAGGCGAGTTAACCTAACTAAGAGGTCAAGGGTTGAAATACCAATCAATGGACCATTTTACTCAACATAACCAAGGTAGATGTGACCTTGACTAAATAGAAGGGCCACCTTATACCATAAATAAAGGATTTATGAATTGATGTGAATAGATGTAATTTTAGCTACCTAAGTGTAAATAATTAAATATTCCTAATATCCTCAGTAACTTTATTAATAAGGTATAATATTATGCCAAGAATGACACACGTTGTGATAATTGGGATAATTCCATGGGTACCATGGATCACAATGATATATCATTCAAGGACATAGTGATAGATTCACTAAATGGGAATAATGTCATTAGTTAAATATTTTCATTTGTCTCTCTTAATACACATTATATATTATAGCTTTAGGTTATGTGTATCTATTCTTGTTAAAATTTGGGATACTTCCATTCTTTTTTCTTGATATTATCCATTGGGGGAAATATTATTTATTTTCTTAAGTTACATCTATCTATGCTTGCTAAAATTGGGGGAAAATGTGGGGGCATAGATTTCATCTTCTATTTTCACATTCACATTGTTGACACCAAGGTACACATTCTAGGTATGCATCTCTAATTTTTTAATTTTTACAATGTTTTCTTCGTTATTCTCATGCTTTTTATTTAATTTATAATTAATATTCTTACTTTACATATAATCATTATCACATTATATTTTTAACAAAATTTACATATTCACTTATGGTTACTATGTTTATATCTTACTATCACATGTTCATGATGATTGCAGTTTAACAACGCATATCATGGTACCATCTTACATTTACCTATGATCACATGTTCCTTATATAACAATTATGACTATTATGCATTTTTATTTGCCCCTATTAGGGGTGAAATTGGTGGAATCTATTACACTCTTATATGGATGTTTTCTTTATTTTAGATATTACATTTACATATGCTTAAATGGTCTCAACTATTAGCACTTATTATTCGACCTCATTGGGTGCAAATTTTGGGGCATCTTTCTTACCCTTTCATATATGCTTTCATACTCACATTTTACTATGTTGTTATATGTTTTCACATGATTCAATATCTTATACCTTTACATTATTATATAGTGTTACATGATCACATTTTTTCCTACTATCCTCCAATTTCTTGTATTCCCTACATGTAACTAATTGGAGGGGGTGCATTATATCATTAACATTCCTTTTTTGAGCATGGTTACAATGAAAAAGCTCATGATCATTTCCATTTTCAAATGAGACCAACCTAACTTTTCTAGTTTTATGCATAGGATTTATTCCCATAACATATAAATCCATTTTACATGTTCTTTGTCTTTGTACCTTTTGATTATTGAGATTTTTAGAAAATGGTAGTTAGTGCCTATTTTAAATGTTAATAAAGACTCATTGAAAATAATCCTTTTGCATTTGTAGGTTTTGAGATGGAGTGATCATTATGAGTTGAGGGCACAAAATTGATGCCATTATCTATACCCTTAGTAAGTCTAAAATATTTCTCTTTAATGTTGGCTTCTTGTTTAACTTTGGCATGAATTTTATAGTACTTCACATATAAGTAAAAGTGGATAAAAACGTAATGGTGAAAAAATACATACTCTAAACTTTTCCTATTCATTTTTGGTCCACTTTAATCTATTTTTTCTTAGACCAATGACTAGTGTACACATAGCACATTTTAATGTAAACTTGACCTATTTCCAATTCTAAACATTTCTAGGAATCTATCTTGATCCTCAGATCTTCTATTGTTTTAAATATAGGTCAAACCTAAGGGTGTATAAATAAACTTGGTTCACTCTCACAATTTGCATAAATGATCCTTGAACTTCCAAACTTAAAATTTAAACTTGGGCTCTAATTAATCCCCTCTAACTCTCAATTATGAATCAATTTGAACACAATTTTTTTTTACATTCTATGCTAGTATTGTCACTAGATGCTTGCTTGTTATCTTCCAACACTATTGACTTTTTAATAAGAGTTTAATTAAGGGATAATTACCCTACCTAGAAAGCTCCTAAATAGTGTCTATTCATAACACATATTTTTAGACACAAACATATGCAACATGGATAGTAGATTCTATGTGAAAAAATTAATATATCTTTAATCAATGGACTAGTTTTAAATCCATGTGTAGGATTAAATCATGCACTTATAGAGGTCACTTCTAGAATTGCAAAAGTAAACTAGATCATGAATTAGTTTTAGAAGTCATAAAGCATAGCCATCTTGATCTAGTCTTTATAGATATAATTTCTATTTTTAGGTAGTAGTCATTTCTCATATTCAAATACATCTCTTCTTTATCAATAATAAGGGATATACTTGTTATTGTTATACTATTCTATTTTAAAATCTAACCATATGCCTTTTCCCAATCCCCACTCTTTATCATAGAATTATCTATTATTTATTATGAATTGAATTATTTATTTTTATATATTTATGTTAGGGTATGTTTTTTTTTTTGGAAAAAGTGGAAGACCACTAATATATATTAATATAATAATATTTACAAAAACTAATTCAAAAAGCATACTAGGAGGAAATAGCTAGTAAGAAAACCTCTTGTTATAACTTGATACGAATTACAAATTACATCGAATTTACAATCCTCCTTACAATAACCTAAACAATACTATCACCTATCCTAATTACTCATTGACTCATTACTTCATACAATGCCAAAATTGGCCATTGAGATCCATACAAAGTTTTGAATAGTTGTGTAAAGCGGAAAATCGCGATCGAACCCTAGTTGCTCTCCCCTCTTCCAACTCCAAGGAGAGAGAAGGGAGATTCACTAGGGTTGATGGTTTTCACTTAGGGGAGAGACTTTACATTCAAAAGAGGGGTTGAAACCCACAAGATCCAATCCCACACAATGCAAGATTGGATGCTAAATGAGTTTCAAGGGTTAAGAAAGCAAGGCTACCCTCTTTTATAAAGAATGTTGATAGAAGAATTAAGCTGGGAATGCATAGAAAGTGATAAAGATTCGCTTATAAACTGAGATAGGGATATGATATGAAGCTGCGGACCTGGAATTAGCAGTAAAATGTTGAGACGGCGCTGTCCTGCAAATTTGAGCAAAAGTTGACGGGACGATGGCGCCCGGCGTGCACACGGTCCTCTGAAAAATCCGCGAAACGAAGGGGGATCTGTTCATCTCTGCACAAGGATTCCAGATCTTCAATTTCAGCCGCGTACTTGCAACCTACACACAGAAAAGCGAAGACGATTGGGGGGTTAGGGATTAGGGGTTTGCCTTTAGGTCAAACCCCGATTTTGGAATTAACCAAGAAATGAGAAATGCTGTAAATGTAATGTAAAACAAGTACTAATACCTTGTTGTAGGGATGTTTGTATCCTTATGTGCGAAGGTATAGATGTTGTTGTTTGTTGTATTGTTGTATGTAGCATGTAGTATGTGATCTCCTCTTCAATGGTTGAATCCTTGTCTTGAATGCAACACTCAGCCTTGAATGGAGACTTAGAATGATCAATTGCTTGAAAGAATGCTTGAATGCTTGAATGCTTGAGTATAGTTTCCATGCTTTTTCCATCATATCGAATGAAAGAGGAAAATGTAGTTTATATACTTGTCAATTAGGGCTGATAGACTGATTTTCCCGACCTTAGGCCAACCAGGAAAGATAATTTTCCAATTTGCAAACATAAAGACCCGAAGTCCAAAAGAAACCGGGCCCAAAATAGGACCTAGGGACCAGGGCGCTGGGCGCTCTAGTCCCACCTCCCGGGACAGCAGGGTGCAAAGGAGGTTCAGGCCAGGGTGCAAGAAAATGCAGTTTTCAGTGTCATAATCAGGTTTCGGGGTCTCCATTCAGGTTGCGTGTTGCGTCGCCATCGTGAAGACCCAAATGCGGTTGAAATTGCAAGTGTCACAATTTTAGGACGCTACATTTAGCCCCCACTTTAGCGGGAGTATAAGCATACGCTCATACTTCCGGTAAAGTACAAGGAAACAACATTGAAAGACTTTCACCACGTCAAGGAGGCAAGATACACCAAGCCCCCAGTGGACTAAGGATCTTACGACTTCGATTGACAAAGTAAAAGGGAAGATCATGAGGGAGAACCATGACTGTCAGTAGTAAGGTTCCCTCACTATGAGTCATGCAAGAAAGATATCAAAAATTTTCAAGGCAAAGCTAAATTTGTCAAGAAATTTTCAAGTATCTTGAAAAGATATGGATGGGATGTATGCCCCCCTACGTTAAAGCGATCGCACACGCCTCACCGGGGGTGATTGCTTTAAGGTAGTGATACATATAAGAAAATGAAAAAGGGAAAGGAGCTCGTTATCACAAGGATTTAGCCCCCAAGTGTGAGATAAGACCAAGGATAATAGACACAAAACACAAAGCACGAGGTGACTTCGCTTTCCTCGGGGTCAGTATGCTGTATGATAATTCATGTATATCATATGTATGTATGCATAATTGTTCTTCATTCCCCAATCAAGGAAGGTCACCTAGAAGAAGGGAACACATGTGTCTTTTGAGTCAACATGAGAGAGATCGAGAGATCTCAATACTTTGCATCGTCCTCAAGTAGACAACACTAAGGACAACAAATAGAAGAATGAGAATAACATATAGAAGAAGTAACAAAAGAGAGGAGGAGAGAATCTGCTATGCTAATGAAACTAGTCTAGCACGTCATCTACCCCCCGATCTTGCTGATCAATGTTTCGGGAAGGCAGGGAACACGCTAGAGGAGGAACATCCAACACAACAGATGGAGCTATCACAAGATCCAAACAAGGGCTATGTTCATATCCCAAGCCGCAGTGTTCTTGTCTAGGAGCTAGGATAAGTGCTTTAGAAAATTCGTTAGATAAATGGTTATCAATATCAACAAGTTCATATTCACTATCAGAATGAACAGGAGAAGTAGCATTTTCATCATGAATAACATTTTCATCTATATCATCATCAAGATTTATAAAAATAGGATCTTTAACTCGCACAGGATCAAGACCATCATGCATCTTATGTTTAGGAGATTTTGGCTCAATTTCCGGCTGAGGAGAAAATGGAATAATGCTTGTTGAAGGTGTTTTTGGGGATTGTAAAGTTTGAGCTCTAAGACGACGCTTTCGCTGGCGTTCACGTGCAGAACGATTTCGTCTAGTCTTAGTAGGAAGTTGAGAAGATTGAGGAGGAGGAATGTTCTCATCCTTATCACTTGGGTGTTTAGGTTGTGGTCTCTTAGGCTGGATAATAGGAGAAGAGGAAGGTCTCTTCTCTCCATAAGAGGAAGGAGGAGGAACTGCTCCATATAAAGGAGTATTATTTGGTTTTGGAAGGAGACCAAGTCCATCATGATGAGGAGGTATAGGTCTACTTTTAGGAAGTTTATTAATCATAGGCATAGTCACATCCATAGGGATGGGTTGGGAATCTTCTTGAGGAAAGACATTAGTTTTGTCTTTCAAAGGAAGAACTTCCTTCTCAAGAATGATAGGAATGTCAAGTTTGGGTGTTCTAGGTTCACTTAGAGATAGGATCATATCTGTTTTCCACTTTTGATAAGATTTGAAAAGATGATCACTTCGCGGTGGAAGAGATTGGAATTGTTTAGGCCAAAAGTAATCAAGAGGAACGCTAGAAGTTCTTTCAGCTGGTTTAAAGAGACTATGATTGACAGTAACAACTTCACCATTATGGGGAAATTTCAAACACTTGTGAATAGGAGAAGCAATAGCTTTCATGGAAGATAGCCAAGGATAGCCAAGCTTCACACGAAATTGTTCGGAAGATGGAATAATAGCAAAGTTCACATCAAGGGATTTGTTACGGACCTCAATAGGTAATGTAATAGAACCAATTGCAGGAGAAGAAAATGCATCAAATATTTTCACAACCACATCTATTTCATCATAGATAACTTGATTCAATTGCAAAGTAAAAAGGAATTCTTCAGTAATGACATTAACCATACAAGAAGGATCAATAAGCACTCCACGGCAAGGTGTGTTCTTGACTTTTGCAACTATATATAAAGGACCATCAGGTGCCCTGATAGTTTCACTGGAATCAAATGTGATGGAAGGTTCTTTAGGGATTTTCTGCTGCTCTACAAAGTTAATCACATTCGGAGTCATAGATACAAGATCATCAGGTGAGACAGAGGAATCAGTAGTATCAATCGCATTATAGGTATGAGAAGGTAATGGATCAGTGAAAATCTGAAGATTTTGGTTAGGAGGAGCTACAGATGTATTGCCTTTATCATTCACTCCAGAAACAGCGATAGTATTATTATCAATCAAATCTTGAATTTTCCCCTTTAAAGCAAAACATTTTTCAGTATCATGCCCAGGCTGACGATGAAATTGACAAAAAGATTTGTTATCAAAATAGGGTGAAGTAATCTTTGCAGGATCAATTTGCCTTATAGGAGGAAGAGTAAGCACATTTTGTTCCAATAACTTATTCATAATACTATGCAATGATTCATTCAAAGGAGTAAACTTTCTTTCTTTCTTGAAAAACTTAGAAATAGGAGACACACCTGATGCTGCATTCACATTGTTGTTGATGTTTTCATTGAATTTAATGGACTCTCTATTCGGTTTAAACTTCCCAAATGGTTGTTGACTACTATCACCCTTATCACTCGGAGTCATAGGATGTGATTGTTCCATTTGACTCACAGTCAGTTGATAATTGTGAAGAGTTGCGCACAACTGTTGGAAAGAAGTAAACTCAGAAAACAGGAGTTTGTCTCGAATATCTTTTTGTAAATTAGAAATAAAGATTCTTTGAATATCATTGTCAGGCACTGGAAAGGAAATTTGAGCATACAAATGCTTATATCTACCAATGAAATCAGTCACTTTTTCTTTAACACCTTGTTTACAATGCATTAAATCAATCAAAGTAACTTTAGGACTTATATTGTTTTGAAATTGTTGAATGAAAGCATTTGCAAGTTGTTCAAAAGAAGTAATAGAATAAGAAGGCAATGAGCAATACCATTGTAGGGCTTTGTCTCTTAATGTTCTAGTAAACAGTTTTGCAAGCAACCTTTGGTCATAAGCAAAATCAGTACATATTGTTTGAAAGGTCTTAACATGTGTTAGAGGATCACCCTTACCATTATAAAGCTCCAAATGTGGAATTTCAACATGTTTAGGGGGAATAGCTCGAACAATGTCAAGAGAAAGTGGGCTCGCAACATCAAATGTGGGCACACTAAACTTAGATTGATTCATAGAGGCAATTTGTTGCTGTAAAGAAGAGACAGTTTGTGCAAGATTATTAATGGTCGCTTCAGTCGAAGAGTTCATATTAGACATGTTAGATTGTGATGGAGGTGTTATGTTATTGAAAGAAGGTAGAGAGTAAGGTGGTGGGACACTATGATAGTTAGTCATAGGAGATGATTGGACAGGAGGAACACTACAAGGAGGAATGGAAAACGAATTGCCCCCTTGTGTCATGTTCATTTGTGGTGATATAATAGGAACACTCATTGAAGGAATGAATGAAGAAGTTGGATTGAATGAAGGAAGAGGGTTAATTGAAGAAGAGGGATTGCCCCCATGACTAGTGATCATAGGAGGAATATCTTGTATTGAAGTAGTCATTATGTTTGATGTAAAAGTAGGTATACTAGCAATAGGAGTCGCCAAAGGAATAGAATGATTGACTTGAGTAGGAGGTTGTGTATAACCTAAGGTTTCGGCACAACTTTTCATAGGCATCACATTTGAATCCACAATGTGTGCAATACCACGCAAAATATCAATTCCATTCTTATCACTTTGAAGCATACGTTTTAGACCCTCAATTAAAGGAAGAGCTTGACTATCAGGGTATTCTTGAGACATCCATTGTCGAAAATCGTCAAATTGGTTATCCAATTTTGAAAGTTGTTCTACAGAAACCTCATGGAGAGCTTCTTCATCATTAAGAGGATTAGAGGAATTACCCATGTCCTCGTTAAAAAGGCCATTCAAATTAGGTTCCATCTCCTCAGTAATTAAACCTTGGAAGGACTTAATTCTAAGGCTTCGTCTAACGGGAATAGTGTAAGTAGGGCTTACTATTGTAAAACTCATGCACTAGAGAGAGAGAAGATTTTGAATTTTAGAGGTAGCAAATTTCAGTAAAACCCGCCAATCTTCCAGATTTAAGCTGTTAAATACAATCAAGACAATCTCCCAAAATTTCAGAAAAAATGTCCGGGACCGTGGCGCTCGGAGTGCACACGGTCCTCGCAACTTTTTTCGAAATTTGCAGGGATGAAAGTTATGATGATTTTACAGCTAACCTGAAAAAATTGAGTGATTTTACGATCTGTAGATAGGCCAAATTAAAGTTGCAATCTCAAAATTGAACCCTACCAAGATTGTCGAAAAATGCAAAATTTGAATTTTGAAAAAGAGAGGGAAACTGAAATTTTGAATTTTATGATTTTAGAGGGAATACCAAAAGCAATGTAAGTTTTGAAATTTGAAAGTTGACTCAATTTCACGCAAAATTCAATTTTAAAAGCGGAAATCAAAGTTGTTGTAATTAAGCACTTAATTTCAAAAGTCACAAATTGCAAAAATTTGAATGAATCACTGAAATTTCGAATGAATGCCAACACACTTTTCAGATTTAGGATAGTAAGAAACACAATTTTGACATGAATTTCAGTTTCGACAATTTTTGAATGATTAGAAGCCTCAATCCAAGCAATCACTAGACCAACTTTGACTGTAATTTTGAAGGTGTTAAAATTGATAAAATCAGCCAAAATTCTGGATTTTAGCAGGAAAATACAGTAAGATCTCGCTCCCGAAATTTCGGAAAAAATGTCAAGGACGATGGCGCTCGGGGTGCACACGGTCCTCACAACTTTTTTCCAAATTTTCAGGGATGAAAGATATTGTGGTTTTATTGCGGAATCCAAAGTTACAGCTGATTTGGAGATGTTTTGATTAGTGAAATTATCAGTCAAAGGTTGAATCAAGAAGGTTTCAAAAATTAGGGTTTTGACACTTAACCACTTAATTTTCAAAATCAAAGCACAAATATGAATTGATAATTTGTAATAGAAGGGCAGATCTGAAACAAGCATCAACAATTAAACATTTCACAAGTTTAATTACTTAAAAAGAAAATTTAGGGTTTTTATGCAATTAACCTCTAAAATTTTGCAAAAGATCAAACATGGAAATGTAATCAAGGAATCCAATTTTCAGATCTAACTATGAATAATCAGAAAGGATGTTCACGTCGGGTTCACCAAAATGTAAAGCGGAAAATCGCGATCGAACCCTAGTTGCTCTCCCCTCTTCCAACTCCAAGGAGAGAGAAGGGAGATTCACTAGGGTTGATGGTTTTCACTTAGGGGAGAGACTTTACATTCAAAAGAGGGGTTGAAACCCACAAGATCCAATCCCACACAATGCAAGATTGGATGCTAAATGAGTTTCAAGGGTTAAGAAAGCAAGGCTACCCTCTTTTATAATGAATGTTGATAGAAGAATTAAGCTGGGAATGCATAGAAAGTGATAAAGATTCGCTTATAAACTGAGATAGGGATATGATATGAAGCTGCGGACCTGGAATTAGCAGTAAAATGTCGCGACGGTGCTATCCTGCAAATTTGAGCAAAAGTTGACGGGACGATGGCGCCCGGCGTGCACACGGTCCTCCGAAAAATCCGCGAAACGAAGGGGGATCTATTCGTCTCTGCACAAGGATTCCAGATCTTCAATTTCAGCCGCGTACCTGCAACCTACACACAGAAAAGTGAAGACAATTGGGGGGTTAGGGATTAGGGGTTTGCCTTTAGGTCAAACCCTGGTTTTGGAATTAACCAAGAAATGAGAAATGCTGTAAATGTAATGTAAAACAAGTACTAATACCTTGTTGTAAGGATGTTTGTATCCTTATGTGCGAAGGTATAGATGTTGTTGTTTGTTGTATTGTTGTATGTAGCATGTAGTATGTGATCTCCTCTTCAATGGTTGAATCCTTGTCTTGAATGCAACACTTAGCCTTGAATGGAGACTTAGAATGATCAATTGCTTGAAAGAATGCTTGAATGCTTGAATGCTTGAGTATAGTTTCCACGCTTTTTCCATCATATCGAATGAAAGAGGAAAATGTAGTTTATATACTTGTCAATTAGGGCTGATAGACTGATTTTCCCGACCTTAGGCCGACCAGGAAAGATAATTTTCCAATTTGCAAACATAAAGACCCGAAGTCCAAAAGAGACCGGGCCCAAAATAGGACCTAGGGACCAGGGCGCTGGGCACCATGGTCCTGGGGGACCAGGGCGCTGGGTGCCCTGGTCCTGAAGGACCAGGGCGCTGGGCGCTCTGGTCCCACCTCCCGGGACAGCAGGGTGCAAAGGAGGTTCAGGCCAGGGTGCAAGAAAATGCAGTTTTCAGTGTCATAATCAGGTTTCGGGGTCTCCATTCAGGTTGCGTGTTGCGTCGCCATCGTGAAGACCCAAATGCGGTCGAAATTGCAAGTGTCGCAATTTTAGGATGCTACAAGTTGCATAACAATGCCAAAATTGGCCATTGAGATTCATACAAAATTTTGAATAGTTGCATAGCAATTTGACCACCTTTTAAAAAACTAAGACGAAAATCGAGGAATAGACACCATTTTATTCTTCCATTGCTTCTGGATTCATCTCGTTGTCATCTTGCTATTCATGGATCAAATTTGTATCACCAACATTTTGGACTGGAGAAGTAGAGGCAAATTCACTACCGATCTATGTAGCTGCAAGCCCTGCTGGAATATTAAGGTCTGACATTGTATACTGAAAATCCTGCGAGATGGGAGGTTGAATATGAGGGTCCCTAACATTGTCATGAGGAGCCCTAAGTAATAAAAGTAGTGCATTCACTTTTTTATTCACCTTATCAGTCATCTCTTGCCCAATTGTTTTGTGATGTATGTCCAATGCCCTCTGGATATATGTATAATTTTGCATCTTGAGTGTATTTTTAATATTGTCATAAACTGAAAGGAACACATGCATGTTAAGAATAAATTAACGTGGGAAGATGCCTCCAACATTTGCTTTCCCCTCCCAAAGATCATATTTCTCGACTGCAAGTAAAAGTTTGTTATTTGGAAAGAACACTTCTCTAACAACATTCCCAACAATGATTTCCAATTGCGAGAGATTGTAACAGATCTAAAGCATTGGAGAGGAAAATTGAAACCAAGTGTGATGGAAAAATAAGCCGTCTTGATTGAGGGAACAAAATTTCTTCCCCAATTAATCGTTTGATGCTTTTTCTGACATGATAGCTTTGAGTAAAGAAGACCTACCCAAGATGATCATATGAGATGTGGTCTGTAAACAGGCACTCCCACTCTGCCACAAAGATGTTAATTATAAAATTTCTCGCCAAATACTCCATATGTTCTATGTGGCAAGTGATACACATGCTATTGTTCTGCCTTTCCCCTGCATTTGTTTGCGTCATCCACTACTTCAATCGAGCCCTTCCTAAATTCTGCACTAATTTCAAAACCCTTACACAAAAGCAGGAGTTAGAAGGATGCATATGAAAAAATGATGAGTATTGAAGGATTTTAATACCAAACAATCCTCCAATATTTTGAGCTTCTGGCATAATAAAATCCTACACAATCAAAGAAGTTTTAATAATAAATCTATGCGTGTGAACTATTACTGAAGAATGCGAAGGTCGAAGACATGCATTCACATGATCCAACAATAATGTCTATGTGAAGATTTTTATTATTTTAGCCACCAAATAGTCCAATAATGCCTACTCATGCATACAACCAAAGATATGCACAGGGATAGTAAGATTCACATGCTTTACAATCTGTGAGGTTTAATTAAGAAGCTAAGTGACATGCGCTATAATGGATTGATTTTTGATGATTACTATCTCCTTTTCCCATGTTTAACTCGGCTTTGATGATATCATCTAATCAGGGATGGATTTGATGTAAATCACTGTCATCCTTAGTTTAGACAACCTCTAAGCCGTCACACCCCATATTTGCTAATCTATCCACTAATTTGTTTCCTTCTCGAAGTGTATACGACAAGTGGACATCCTCAAATGAATCCAAAAGCTCCAAAATTTAACTAAGATATAGTGAATATGCTAATTAAAGGATTTTTTGAGTTTACAAGAATTTAAAATAATAATATAATCCCCTTCAATATGAACTTTTGAGTAACCCATCTTCTTTGCAAGAATCAAACCAAGCAATAATGGTTGAGCCTTTGCCATGTTATTAGTTCTTATTGGCAATACAAAAGATTTATATGCTTGCAGTTCACCATGATGATTTCTAATACACACTCTTGCCCCTGAATCACCTGGGTTTCCTCGTGAAGATCCATCAAAATTAATCTTTACAAAATTCAACTGAGGAGGTTGCCAAGCAACACATGATCTATCAATTTTTTTTATGGTTGCTAGATGTTGAGAAGTAACTACTAGGAATACAGATCAATTTCCATTTCTTAACTATATTTGAATCACATGAAGTGACTAACGAACTACAACTATTATTCCTCTACACACATGCATTCACTGCTTCTGAAATAGATTTTTCTAACCCCTCAAGGACTTTCTCAAAAGGAGATGCAATTTTTCTAAAAATTATTTTGTTCCTCTCCCACCAAACTGACCACAAGACTAATGCTAGTGTAATCGACCAAATGCATGAGAAGAGGGAGGATTTATATATAATTGGCCATGATTGGAACAAGTCCCAAATTGAATTTGGTAAAGGCATTGAGTAATCCAATTTAATCATAATGAAGAGCCAACATTGATGAGAAAATGGACAGTGAAGGAACAAATGATCAACATTTTTACTTTCTTGACCACACAAAACACAAGAGAAGGGCTGAGCAATTTGCAACTTAACAAGTTTATCACTTGTTAATATCTTTTTTTGGAGAGCCAACCATGAAAAGCATCCCGCTTTTGGTATGACTACATTATTCCAACATAAGTAATATGTTCTTTGATCTTGTTGTTGGTTCATAATGTGTTGTAGTGCTTTGTAACCATTTTTGACTAAGTAGATACCATCTTTGGATGGGGCCCAAATGACTCTATCTTCCTTATTTGATAAAAAAAAACTATCCCTTGAGATAATACTTGTTGCATTCTTTTGTTCATATTCTCATCATCAATAAAGTCTAAGAAGTCTTTCCAAATCACTTTCCCTGAGAGTAGTTCAACTCCATTCACGTAATCAATTAACTTATCCCTCCATTCATGAGTGTGAAGTGAAATTAATGTTCACAAATGTTGCAGTTGAACTAGAGGTGTGTACCCATTCCAAGACTCATTCAAGAAATGTATTGACTCACCATTATGAACTTGCCAAGAGATATATGAGGTTACCAAATCCCTAGATGACATCATAAAATTGCACATAACAAAACCTTCCGGAGGGTTAGAGATAGTAAGTATTCTAAGAGGATTAGCTAAGTCCAGATATTTGTCTTGCATAATTTGGCACCATTTAGTATTGGGTTTGGAATACATTTTCCATACCAATTTCCCTCCAAATGCTTTATTGTGCTTAACCAAATCATGTAATCCCACCCCTCCTGATTTTTTTTCATTTGTCATGCTGCTAAGAGAGACTAAAGGGATCTTCTTCTCTTGTGATAGGTTACCTTTCCAAGAAAGTTCCTAATAATTTTCTCAATTTGCTGGATGACCGATTTAGGGGCTTTAAGAACATATATAAAATAGTTAGGTATGGAAGTTAGAATAGATTTTATGAGCAGAATGTGCCATGAAAGGGAAATACACCTAACTTTCCAAGCTGAGACTCTAGACTTTATCCTTTCAATGACATTTCCAATAAGATGCTTTATTTGGGCCCATAAAGAAGGGTATGCCTAAGGATGAGGAAGGTAATTCTTCTATCTTGAATCCCATAATTTTTGTGATCTTTCTCCTAAAAGTAGCTCTTGTGTTAAAGATGTATATCTTTGATTTTTGAGCATTTACCTTCTATCCCGGTATTGATGTATATGCTTCTAGATATTTTTTGATTTGAATGGCCTCTGAGTTGCTTGCCTTACCATATAAGAGTATCATTTGCAAATAATCTGTGAATTACTGAGATATTTGTTCTTGGAATATGAATACCCTGCCAAACACCATTATCATTATTAGCTTTGATTAATCTGCTAAATGCATCTGCCATGATAATAAAGAGGAAGGGAGATAAAAAGTCTCCTTGTCTAACTCCTTGAGTAGCTGAAAAAAACCCTACGGGCACCCCATTAATAATGATTGAAAAAGAAGCTCCTGAGACACATGCTTTGATCCATTTACACCATTTTTTAGAGAACCCAAACTTGTGCAAAAATTTCATAAGAAAATTCCAATCAACCTTATCATAAGCTTTCATCATGTCAAGCTTAACAATGAATGAAGATAATTGAGATGCATGGACCGAGTGGAGAACTTCATGAGCTACTAGTGCCCCTTCACTAGTTTCTCTCCCTGGAACAAATCCTCCTTGTTCCGGAGAGATAATTGTTCGGATTAGATGTTGAAGCCTCAAGTAGATAGCCTTTGTGAGGATTTTATAAACTATGTTACATAATGAAATAGGTCTGAATTCTGGAAATGTCTTTGGCTCCTTAACCTTAGGGATAATTGCTATGTTTGTGACATTAAATGTTTTTAGAATTGAAGTACTTCTTCTTTATTCTTCAAGTGCAGCCAAAAAATAAAAACCAATCACATCCCAACATTTTTGAAAAAAGAGGGTAGTGAATCCATCAGGCCCAGGTGTTTTGTCTGGGGCTAAAGAGAAAACTACTTTTTGTACTTCTTCTAAATTAAATGGCTTCATGAGATCCTTATTGTCATGTTGAGAAATAGTATGTGGGATGGCATCAAGGAGTTCAACTTCACTAGAATTTGTGTGATGTGTGCTTGCAAGAGAAGAGGCTAGGAGGGTTTTGAAAAATTTGACACCTTCATCTTGGATATCCTTAGCATTTGAAAGTGTGTTTCCTGTAACAACATCATTGATTGAAAAAATAGAAGCAACTACTCTCTTTGCTTTGGCTGAAGCATGAAAAAACTTGGTGTTCCTATCCCCTTCTTTCAACCAAATCTCTCTAGATTTTTGTCTCCAATAAGTTTCCTCCCTTTTGCTCAGTTCCTCCCATTTTGCTTGTAAATGTTTTTGCTTTTCATAAGTGAGTGCATCCATACCATGTAGAATAATATGATCATGAACTTGATTCAATTCTTTAACTACTGGTTCTTTCTCAATAAAGATATTTTTGAATGTGTGTACAATCCACAACTTAATTTGTGACTTAACATGTTGCATTTTCTTGTAAAAATGAAACATTTTGGTTCCAATTACTAGAGGTGCACTTGCCCACCATTGGTGCAAAAGAGGAAGGAAATGCAGGTGTCTGAGCCACATTCTTTCAAACTTAAAAGATGGACGATGCAATGCTGGTATTGAAGTTGGGGATATAATAATAGAGATAGCAAAGTGGTCTAAACATATAAGAGGCAAAATATCTTATTCAAATGTATAGTTTTGAAGCATCCACTGTTGTGAAATAAGAAATCTATCCAACCTTTCTTCTATCTGTGCAAAGTTTCTCCTTTTGTTTGTCCAAGTGAAAAAATCCCTCTTGGGAACTATATCTTTCAAAGCATTGTCTTGGAGATAAAGCTTACAAAATCATTAGTAGTCTTTTATGAAGGGCTTATTACACCTATATTTTCTTGATCAGACACAAGAGCATTAAAATCCCCTCCCAGGATAAAATTTCGACTTGTAGGTTGCTGAATGAATGTTGTTAAGGTGTCCTAAAGTATTTTTTTATCATGAGTAAGAGTGGGCCCATACACATTTATCAATGTAAAAGATAGATCAAAACTTTGAATATTCATTAACTGCCAAATGTTGCCCTCACTAACTATTTTTGCAATTAGTTTCTTAGGATTTCAAAGTATTATAAGGCCTCCAAATGCCCCTGAAGTTGGTACATGTGCTTCTTTCCATTTTGACCATTTAGAAATTGTTGCTTGAAATGTATCTAGATACATTTTTGTTTCTTGTAGCATGATAATACCAACTCCCGATGAGTCAAGTTGTTGCTTAACTCAGGTTCTCTTGTCAGAGGCATTAATGCCTCTAACATTCCAAGAAATAATCTTCATTTCATTCGAGGAGAGCAACATGCCCTCCTTGACCTTTTAGTGACTGAAAACTTACCATCTAGTGTGGTTTGTATACCCGCCTCTATTTATTCTTTGACCTTCATTGACTTAGATTTTATACCTCTCGATTTTGGTGAATTAAGGACCTACTCTTGACTTGCTAGAGATTGAGAAATGGATAGAATCTGGGAGAAATAAAATGCTACATCATCTTGATTTTGGACATTTAGTGAATAATTAATAGTATCCTCTTGCATAGCAAGAAAGGGAGGAGGGTTTTGTGATTCTTGAATCATAGCAGATAGATTATTTAGATGTTGAGCCTCTAAATCATCTTCTTCATTTAAAATTCCATCTGCAATCTCATCAAAAAGTTGAGAGCCTACTGATTTGAATAAATCATCAGCTACTCATTCTAAATTCTCTGGTGGACTTTGTATCTCTGAACGAGCATGCCATTAAAGTCTACATTTTTTGGGGGGGGTTCCCATCATTAATGTGGATGTAATGTCAATTGGTTGGTTATTGGTAACCAAGTATCAACTTAAAGCATCCAAGTTTATAAAAGGTATTGATGGGAGAACAAAATTCCTCTTTGAGAAACTCTATAAGAATTGCCAGAGAAAGTCTTTATACTCTTGTATTTGAGGATTAATAAATTTTACCTTATTGTTGATATTATCTTGAGGGGACTGAAAAGAAGAAACTTGAGGGAGAATCAAATTCCACTTCTCTTGATTTATGAGTTGGAAAACAAAGTGTGCAATGAAAAAAAGCAGAAGCCCCCCCTGTTCAACTTGTAAACTTTGTTTGCTGATCATTATGTTCAGTGATTTATCCTCATCTTTTATCTCTTTATTTGGGTCACTTTCATTGGTTGAAGTATTGATAAATGAACATAGTAAGGGATTAGTATTATGATCATCATAGACCCTAAGAGATCAACAATCAACACCTTGGCATTATGAATTAAAATGACCCAGAAACTTTGAGTGGCAGTCAACTAGTTCAGAGTTCCCTAAAATAATTGTTTGTTTCCAGGTTCCGAATTTGGATATAATTGACAAAAATTTTGGTAATGGTTTTGAAAGATCTAAGAGCAAACACACTCAAATTGGAAGATGAGTCAATTCAAAGGGAACAAGATCATGTTTGACAAAAATCCCCAACCAATTCGAAAAAAGCTATATGAGTTCAAGGTCTCTATATTCCAAAGGTAGAGAAGGAAATGTAATCCAAAATGGGGGCAAACTTACAAATTTCCTCATCTAGTTTAAAATTTGGAACCCATGGGATTGTAAAGAGCCCGAAGCCCTGACATAACTAACCTTTATTTCTATGGATTTCATCTCTATCATCTTTGGACTCAAAAATTGTAATAAAAACCCCAAATCCATTATCAATGTAAAAAATATCTTTAATCCCTTTCTAGATTTTTTTTGCCCATGTGAATAAATCAGAAGGAGAAGGTGAGGACTTCAAAAACTTACCAATGAGTTCTCTATCTTAGAGATGAGAAATTTGCGGATGGAGGAAGTGATCAAGCAGGGTAACTGAGCAGCTTGAATCCCTTCAAGTAGGGTGATCATTGATAGAGGCATCCTTGTCTTGAGTCGTTTCATTTGGAACCCGTTTCCTTCTCCAAACTTTCAGAATCTGACCAAGGGGTTGATTAGAATTTTCCACAAGTGCTTGCCGCTCCGTTTGCATATAAGATTTTGGAATGAAGGGCGCTCTACCACAAGAAAAATGGGAGGTCCCACTCTCGTTAAGGGGTATATTATTTGGGAATGATAGAAAATAAGGTTTCTGCAAAGGAATAGAGTTTGGCCATGAGGGAAAGGGCCTGTGCAATGGAATCATGTTTGGCCAAGATAGAAAGGATGGAGCCTTCCCCTTCGAGAAATCCTCATGCATGAAATTATTTCAAAGATTTACCTTTGAATCCTTCCACAATTTTTCCAGAAATCCCCTATCTTCTTATGGTTCTAGGAATGCTCCAACCAAGAACCTTCACAAATGTCGAATACTGGTTGTTTTTGCCTAGAAATTTTTTTGTATGGTCGATTTTGTGGCCAAGAAATTTTTTGATGGGCATCTTGATGATACTTATTGTGCTGACCTCTGTACCTGCCAATAATACCCCTGCCAAACTTGCTCCACCTTCTGTCAGTATTCTAGGGCCTATTGTAATCTTTATTGTGGTACAAAGATTCAAATTTTCTTCTTGCCCACATCCATCTACCATTAGCGGTCGCCATCCTTTGATTGGAAAAATATTATTTCTATGATTTGGGAGGTTTCATTACTATAGTAAGATCCCATTGAATGTTTTTGATTACGGGAAAAACAGGTTTTGAAGGGACCCTGAAACCTTTTACAAGAGTGTTAATGCATGGTAGCTTATGCAAGATAAGATCTTCCTAACCTTCCTGTTCTGTTATTCATCTACATGCTTCATGTCCGATTTATATTACATATGATTATCGGATTGTACACACATTGCTTATCATTAAGTTATCGAGTTAAATTAGCCGATACATACTTGCTATCGGATGCATAAACATTGGCACCGATTCACATCTGTTATCGGGCTTAATTATATCAAGCATATTTGTTATCGGATTTAATGAATACACCGCTTCATTTGGCATTAAACATTGGTTAACAAATGTACCGGTTGGATTATATTCATCGTGCACTTTGAATCATCGATGTTTATCTGAAACGATTCATTAAATAGATCAGTCATTATATTATGATATTACAATATGCTATCGAGGGTTTTTGAACCGATAATCAGCATTGTGTTAATGGTATAAATGTAAAGGCACCGATCAATGGGTGCATTGATCGGTCATGCCTAAAAGGCATGACCGGTCAATACACCAATTGACCGGTTGCCTAAAAATATATATGCCAATTGAATTCATTTGGAGAAGACATAGAAAATATCAAATGATCTCTCTCCTTCAGACCTGCAGATAAAAATCAGAATTATTAGACATTGACATAATTCCTCATATCCATATATAGCATACATAGTTCATAACTTGTTCTTTAATTGAAATTGAAATAACTTTACATGGTATCAGAGCCAAAGTCATCGAACCTTAGGCTATTCAATTTTGATAAAATTCAAGGACTAAGTTACAAACTACATCACATTTCCATAATGGCCAATGCTATCAGATTCGAAGATAGACTCGGAGGTAGCGAAGATTTTTCAGCTTGGAAGTTTAGAATCAAAATGATTTTAAGAGAAAACAAAGTTGTTTCATATGTCCAAACTGAAAGTGCACAACCAGAAGATGAAACCAAGAAATCCACATGGATCGAGGGAAATGATAAGGCTATTAAAATAATAGTGGATGGGGTAAGAAATAATATAATGCCCATCATTAGAAAGCAGGAGACGGCTTATAAAATGTTCAAGGCACTTGAAAAGACATTTGAGATATCAAATGCAAGTCGTACTCTAGCACTAAAACGAGAAATAAATCGTATCACCATGAACAAAGGGGAGACAATCAACGCCTACTTCATGCGGATATCAGTTCTAAAAGATGAACTTGCAACTCTGGACTACGAGATCCGAGGCAAAGAACTAACACTCATTGCTTTAGATGGGTTGCCTAGTGGATGGAGCACATTCGTCCAAGGCATCAGTGCAAGGTCCAAATATCCTAAGTTTGAAAGACTAAGAGATGATTGTCTACAAGAAGAATCCCGATTGAACAAGGTAGGAATAAAACAGAAGAATATAGATGAAGACTTGCAAGTCCTAAATACAAACATCAATAAAAAGTACAAAAAGAAGCAATTCAGGAAAAGAAAAGCTAAACAAGGCAAGAACACTTCTAAGAAAGACCTATCACATGTTCAATGTTATAAGTGTGACAAATTCAAACACTATGTTGCAAACTGTCTGGAGAAAGGGAAGCAAGCCACATTTGCAAAAGTGAAGAAATCTAGAAAAGAAAATGACTCCGAGAACTATGTCCTCTACTCAGCACTTACAAGCCATACTTCAAACAAATCTAACTCATGGGTGATCGACAGTGGTTCATCCAGACACATCACCGGCTTTAGAGAAATACTAGATTCCATGATAGAGAAAGATGATGAGGAAGTAACCATCGGAGATGATTCTTCACATCCAGTCAGAGGAATTGGAACCTGCACCATCAAACTGAAGTCAGGCATGTCACTACGACTTGAAGAAGTACTATATGTTCCAGGCATCAAAAGAAATCTAATCTCCATATCAGGACTAGAAGATCAAGGATACAGAGTGACCTTCATGGAAAACAAGGTGTTGGCTTGGCCAAAGAGATCCTCCATCAAAGACGCTAAGGTCATTGGTCGAAGACAAGGCTATTTGTATGAGCTATGTACAGAGCCCAATCTAGCATTGATCCATGAAGCAACTAATGCAAATGAAGTATGGCACAGGAGATCAGGCCATCTGAATTATAGAGCTTTGTCAACCATGGGAAACCTTGTCACAGGTCTACCTAAGTTGAAGCAATATCATTCAGAGGCATGCAAAGGGTGTGCCTTAGGTAAAAATACCAAAAATGCATTTCAAAATAGTACTAGGAAAACTAGCAAAGTTTTGGAGTTAATTCATTCTGATGTATGTGGACCTATGTCCGTACCCTCGCTAGGGGGATTTTTGTACTATGTAATTTTTTTTGATGACTACTCTAGGAAGACGTGGATCTACTTTCTGAAATGTAAAGAATCAGAAGAGATCCTAAGTAGGTTCAAAGAGTTTAAAACATTAACATAAAATCTCTCTGAAAACAAAATTAAAACCTTAAGAACTGACAATGGGGGGGAATACACATCAAAACTATTTAAAGACTTTTGTAGAAATTCTGGGATTAAGAGGGAGTTGACAATACCTTATAATCCACAACAAAATGGAGTAGCTGAAAGGAAAAATAGGACCATAGTAGAAGCTGTCAAAGCCACGATACTAGATCAAAATCTAAACTTGAACCTTTGGGCAGAAGCAACTAACACTGCTGTGTACATACAAAATAGATGTCCTCATTCACACCTTGAAGATAAAACCCCTGAGGAAGTCTTTACCAAGACAAAACCAGATATCAGCCATCTTAGGATATTTGGGTGTTCGGTCTATATTCATGTACCTAAAGAGAAAAGACTAAAACTAGAACCCTCTGGAAAAAGGGGAATACTTGTAGGATACAGTGAAACTTCTAAAGCCTACAGAATCTATGTATAAGGGCAGAGAAATATTGAACTCAGTAGGGATGTAATCTTCAAAGAAGACTTAGCCTTCAAAAGGGCCCAAAATACAATAGAACCTGAAATTCATAATCCTACTCCTAACCTAGAAGAATAACCTACTCCTGAGCTTCAGAGGGAGTATCTTGAGGAAACTATAAGTGAAACACAAGACCCACCTATAGATAATCGCAAGAAAAGACCACTATGGGCCACCAAAACTATAGCAGAAGCTCAGAAGTTCGTTGCTCCTTCAGGAACCTTCAGGGAAAGAAAGAGGCCTAATAAATTCATCAACTATGTTGCACTTATGAATGATCTCTCTAAAGATGAACCTAACAATGTTTCAGATGCACTCAAACATCAAGTATGGATAGATGCCATGACTGAAGAATATCAGTCCATTATGAAGAATGATGTTTGGGAGATTGTTCCTAGGCCAACCAAGAAGTCTATCGTGTCTTCTAAATGGTTGTTTAAAATCAAGCATGCTGCAGATGGCAGTATTGAAAAACACAAGGCCAGATTTGTAGCTAGAGGGTTCTCACAGAAGGAAGGAATAGATTATGAAGAAACATTTGCACCTGTTGCCAGGTACACATCAGTAAGAGCTGTCCTAGCCATTGCAGTAACAAAGGGGTGGAAGGTACATCACATGGATGTTAAGACAACATTCCTAAATGGCGAGATCATGGAAGACGTCTACTTAGAGCAACCTGAAGGGTTTGAAATTCATGATGCAAAGTCTCATGTGTGTAGACTCAAGAAAGCTCTTTATGGGCTCAAACAGGCTCCCAGAGTTTGGTATGAAAGAATTGACACCTATCTCTCAAAGCTGGGTTTCTCTAAGAATGATGCAGATCCTAATCTCTACCTCAAAAGAAATAAAGGTGATATGTTAATATTAATTTTATATGTTGATGACTTATTAATTACAGGAGATGATCACCTAATAGATCAATGCAAGAAAGATCTATCCACAAAATTTGATATGAAAGACTTGGGGCTTCTTCATTACTTCCTAGGATTGGAAGTATGGCAGAATTCTGATAATATTGTACTGAACCAAGGGAAGTACACCTTGGACATATTGACAAGATTTGGAATGCTAAACTGCAGACCCATGACCTCTCCTATGGAAACCAACTTCCATAAACTTAAAGAAGCAGCAGCAGAATCAAGACCTACTGACCCCACTCAATACAGGCAGATGATTAGGTCCCTGATGTATCTAGTAAATACAAGGCCAGATATCTGCTATGCTGTTAATGCCTTAAGTCAGTTCATGTGTGAACCTAAGGAGATACACCTGGTTGCAGTAAAGCATATAATGAGATATCTACAAGGTACCCTAAAGCTTGGTCTCAAATATGAAAAGGTTGACATAGATCTACATGGATTTACAGATTCAGATTGGGCTGGCAGTGTGACTGACAGAAAGAGCACTTCAGGGTGCTGCTTCAGTTTAGGGTCAGCCATGATATCCTGGATCAGCAGAAAACAATCTTTAGTAGCTCAGAGTTCCACAGAGGCTGAATATATTGCAGCTTCAATGGCTGCCCGAGAAGCAGTATGGCTAAGAAAATTGCTCGTGGGATTATTTGGAGAACCTATGAAACCTACAGTCATTCAGTGTGATAATCAAAGCTGTATGAAACTTTCTGTAAATCCAGTATTTCATGACAGGTCCAAACATATTGAGATTCCATATCACTATGTACGAGATATGGTTGACAGGAATGTGATAAAGTTAGAATATGTGTGTACAGGAGATCAGACTGCAGATATTCTGACCAAACCACTTTCCAAAGTGAAGGTTGATCACTTCAGAAAGGGTTTAGGTATGATAGAAAGATAATCTACTTTGTAATCTATACTTACATATATTTAAGATGTTGAAGGTGTAAACTTCTTTGTCATGTTTGGACTATCTCTTGGCTTCTTGCCACCTGTGTTCATATCTAAGAGGTGACGATCTCTCAGATACTGAACACTTGTATGTAGACATCATAAGGTGACGATCTTATGATAGGCAAACCAGTAATCATGTTGGATCACTGGTAAGTCATGGATGTGCCATGACTATGTTGTGATACAACATTTGTACAAATGTTATTGCATTATCACAACTTGGATATGATGAGAACTTACCACTTCTCATATGGTTATCCTTGTGTTGCATGTTAGGCAATACTAATATCATGTGTAGGTGATATCTCAACCATTGATCATGTTGGATCTTTGGTAAGTCATGGATGTGCCATGACTATGTTGTGATAAACATTTATAAATGTTATTGCACTTATCACAACTTGGATATGATGAGAAACTAACCTTTCTCATAGACTTATCCTTAAGTATTGCGTGTTAAGCAATACTGATATCATGTGTTAGGTGATATCTTGATGAATCTTACAGATCACATGTTTTTGGTGATTTCTCACATGATCAGGTGATGATTCTCTTACTTTTATCACATGTTAAAATAATACTTTATGTCACATGCTCAAGTGATGTTCTTCTATTTTATATCATATGTCTTGATGGTACTTCTCATGTATAAATGATTTTTGCTGACTGACATTATCTTAGTTATGAAAAGGAAATGTGATGCAGGTTGCCTTATCTATCTTCCAAAGCTAAGAGGGAGTGTTAATGCATGGTAGCTTATGCAAGATAAGATCTTCCTAACCTTCCTGTTCTGTTATTCATCTACATGCTTCATGTCCGATTTATATTACATATGATTATCGGATTGTACAAACATTGCTTATCATTAAGTTATCGGGTTAAATTAGCCAATACATACTTGCTATCGGATGCATAAACATTGGCGCCGATTCACATCTGTTATCGGGCTTAATTATATCAAGCATATTTGTTATCGGGTTTAATGAATACACCACTTCATTTGGCATTAAACATTGGTTAACAAATGCACCAGTTGGATTATATTCATCGTGCACTTTGAATCATCGATGTTTATCTGAAACGATTCATTAAATAGATCAGTCATTATATTATGATATTACAATATGCTATCGGGGGTTTTTGAACCGATAATCAGCATTGTGTTAATGGTATAAATGTAAAGGCACCGATCAATGGGTGCATTGATCGGTCATGCCTAAAAGGCATGACCGGTCAATACACCAATTGACCGGTTGCCTAAAAATATATATGCCAATTGAATTCATTTGGAGAAGACATAGAAAATATCAAATGATATCTCTCCTTCAGACCTACAAATAAAACTCAGAATTATTAGACATTGACATAATTCCTCATATCCATATATAGCATACATAGTTCATAACTTGTTCTTTAATTGAAATTGAAATAACTTTACAAAGAGAATCTTAAAAGATAAGAGCATTAAGAAGCAAGACAAGACATTCTGCAAGAAAACCAACAAAGTACAAGGCAAAAGCTAGCACAAAAGCCTAACAAAACTAGCAACTTCCAGCCAAAACAAAAAAAAGACAAATTACTTAATGTTTTAAGGGCATTAGCCAATTTTCTGCTAATCCCTTGCATTTCTTTGATATTATCCCTGAGCATTGGGATTTCCTTGGAAGAGGCCAAGGCAAATTTTTTCATACTCGCTCTAGTCCTTTTGGTCGTACCTCCAGGAGCACTATCCACGTTCCTAGCCTCAATAACATTATCATCAACATCAAGGTCCACAACAGGTTTGTAAGTGTTGGAGCCATCAAGGTACTTGGCAATTTCCTCCATATTCCTGGTCACAGAGTTGAGGATATCCAGAATCATAATCAGGAAGTTCTTCATGGCTATCTTTCCTTCCTCCAACTTACTAATATGAGCTTCTAGCTTCTCCACTGTTTCATCCATAACCTTTTTCCTCTGCTCCTGGTTACTTTCATCTTTCTTTCCCTGCTCTTCCAACTGCTTAGCTATTTTGTCAAGTTTATTAACTTATTCATAAACCCACCTATCAAAACCCAGACGAGCCTCAGACTGGTTCTTGAGCTTATCCAAAATAATCTCATCTCCAGCTTTATCCTTTTCCCTGCTTGTATCCTCCTTATCCTTGTTCTACTCAGTTTCCATTTCCCTTTCCTCCTTATTTATCTGGTTGTCTTGCTCCTCCATAGGTTGGTTGTTAAAATTACCAGTACTCACACTGTGGGTAGGATTGTTCTGGTTAGAAACATCCTCTGCTCCTCCTTCCTCTTCCCCTACTTCCTCTTCTTTCCATCTCCCTCTCTGTTAGACTCATCAGTCTCCATCTCACTTCCTTCTTTTCCCATATCCTCAGAATCAACCTCTGTATCCTTTTGTTTATCCATGTCCTCTTGAATTTTGTCCACAGTGGCTTTTTTAACCTTTTTACTTTGTTTTAACTCATCCTTACTGGGTCCAAATTCCTCAATTTCCCTCTTTCCTTTCCCCGGTGACACTAACAACCTTTTATTTTCCTGAATTGCCAAAATCTTACAATGCTCATAAATGAGCAAAATAAGGCCATAATGAAGCACAACAGAAGAGGGGTTCTTACTGTGCTTGTTCAAAGACCGTAATAGAGACCTAAAAAGGTAATAGGGAAGAGAAATCCTCTTCTCATGCCTAAAGTGATTTAGAAGCACAAAGTGGTAGGTATGGACCCTAGTGAAATGACCCTCCACTGTGATATACTCCATAATAGCACTAAGCACACAACCCCAAAATTTTTTAATATTAGATGCATCATAATACCCCCCAAAAGCTTTGCCTAATTTTTCTCTCTCCTCTTTGCGTGGAAGGAGCTTCACAACATTATTAGACACTTTCAGGTCCCTAAAGAAATTGAGATCAGAATGGGGCATACCTGTGACTGTAGAGATGAGGTCTGCGTCCAACTTAAATTTAACACAATGAATTTTGAAGGAGCCATTTTTCCAGTTTTCAGTCACTTTGGTAACCACCAGGCTAACTCTGCTTTTGTCATAATCCACCAGTTTTTCCATGAAATGCGTAATGAAACCCTTCTCCAACTTTGTCCATACCTTAGGCATCTCCCGCCATCTGGAAATATTATCAGGTTCCTCTCTTCTAAGATCACCTCCCATTTTAGAATGCGTTCTACTATTTCTCTGCTTTTGCAACTTCAAAGCTATCTTCCTAATGACACTTGGCTTTTTGAAAATACACACCCACAAAGCGTGTGAAATTTTTATATTCTTATTTAGCACTCTGCCCTTCTGATGAGCTATCATTACCTTTCTAAATATTTGATGATTGATCATTAATACTTCCATGACTAACATGCCATCCTTCTTTCCCCATAAATTTGTCCTTTCTAATGAGGTCTTTAATATTAAAATCGATATTATCTTCCCCATTCCATATGCTTTGATCTTCGGAAATAATGCCAAGGTTAGCAAGACCATCTGCTACGACATTTTTTCGCTGGAAGCATGCTCAATAATAATTGATTTAAAGCTAGAAATAATTTCTCTGGCTTTAAAAATTATATTTTCTATAGACCACGAAGGCTCAACTTCTCCCTTAAGGCATTTAATAATGTTAAGAGAGTCTCCCTCCAACCATAGATTATCATGATTGAGATTTTTAGCTATAATCAATGTATTTAGGGCAGCCGAGGCTTCAACATAATGACTAGTTTGGTTACCCAAAGGGCCAACAACAACCACAAGGCAACTTCCAGCAAAATTCCTGTCAATGCCCCCATAACCAACATTCCTAGGATTTTCCTTAGAGGCCCCATCAATCCATCCCTAGGAAGGAAAGCACCAGAAAAGACCATCTCTACCTTTATCCTTGCTGTTTCTACTATTGGAAAGATTCCATCTTTCATTAAAGTCTTCTTTAGCAGCTAAACCATTATCAATTCCATATAAGCATTCATGGATCCCTCTATAAATTTTATCCACCACCACTTCAGAGTTAATACTTTTTTCCCTAAAAATCTTGTTGGTACGCTCCTTCCAGATGTTCCAGGTGACAATAGGGAGAGTAAATTTCCAAAGCTCAACATTCTTACAATTGGAACTAGGGCAATACCATTACTGCCAGAACTCTTCTAGAGAGTTCGGGAAAACCCAACGCAACTTCCACTTACTAAGAATAATATTCCAAATTTCATGACTGAAATTGCACTGGTAGAGGATATGGCAGGCAAACTCCTCCTCCCCGTAGCAAAGAGAGCACCTGTTAGGGAAAACAAATCCACGCTTATGGAGATTATCAAGAGTTAGCACCTTATTTTGGATAAAAATCCAAAAGAAGATATTAATTTTGGGTGTCAACTTCTTTATCCACACTTTCACCCACAAAGGGATCTCTTCCGAAACTTTGTAATGGATAGAAACCACTGAAGACATAGAATATTTCCCATCAGAAGTTTCCTTCCAAATCAAACAATCCTTAGAATGCTCCATAAAGATTTTGGAAGAAAGAAAGGTCTCCAAAAAATTTAATCCCAGACAAAGTTGGCTAAACTCAATCCATTTCCCATTTCTCCAGTAGTCCCTAACAAAGTCTCCATACCTTCTTTTAAACCAGTCTTTCCATTCCTTAAGAATGGGGATTTCCTCCAGGGGTTTATCCATTAGCCATCTGTCCTCCTAGAATCTAATAATTCTCCCATTCCTCGGTTTCCACTTTCTTTTGGCAGCAACCCAAACTTTAGCCATTTGAACTACATTCCAAATTGCAAAACCTTCCACAAGAAAAGATTTATCCATAAATTCTTCCTCAGACGGTTACATGTGAAGGTATTTCTTTTTCCAAATGGAATTCCATTCCCTTTCCTCCCCTTTCATTCTCCAAATTTGTTTAGCTAACAAGGCTTCATTCCTTAGTCATAATGTTCCTTATTCCCAGACCCCCAAAAGCCTTAGGAGTGCAAATATTATTCCAGGCAATAAGGGGGATTCTATTTTTATCTTCCACTCCCGACCATAAGAATTTTTTTTGAATTCTTTCAATGGCCTCAGCAAACTTCCTGGGGATTTTAAACAGACTAAGGGCATAGATAGGCAAATTTTGAAGGGTAGCCTTAAGCATCGTCACCTTACCTTCTTGGCTAAGGAGGGCTCCTTTCCATCCAGCCAGTTTGGAATTGAATCTATCAACCAACTTCATCTAGAAATTCTCTGAAGGCTTTAAGCACAAAGGGAGACCCAAATAAGTAGAAGGGAACTCAACAATTTTACATCCAAGGATCCTTTCAATCCTTCTTTGTCTATCCACAGGGGTATTGATGAAGAACAAAGCACTATTCTCCCAATTTATTTTTTGACTAGAAGAAGCTTCATAGGAATCCATAACACTCTTCATGTTTCTCGCTTCACTTATGGTAGCTTCTCCCATAGTAATAGAATAATCAACAAACTGTTCATGAGTACAGGTTAAGTTGGATGAGGAAGGTTTAAGGCCTTTGAGTTTCCCTTCTTCCACACTTCTCATAATAAATCTACCCAAACTTTCAACCAGAATAGTAAACAAAATAGGAGAGATAGGATCCCCTTGTCTTAGACCTCTAGAACTTTTGAAGAAACTGGAAGGAGATCCATTAATAATAACTACAAAAGAGGTAGTGCCAGTCAACTGAGAATAAAGTTGTATCACCTTTTCCCCAAACCCAAAAGCTTTCATAATTCTGAAAAGGAATTGCCAATTCACTCTGTCATAGGCCTTGGACATGTCTAGCTGAAGAAAAAAGCCCTGTTTTTTTGCTACAGTTAAAGAATGAATATTCTCATGCACAAAAATGATGCAATCCAGAATATGTCTACCAGGGACAAACCATTTTGTTGAGCCGAAATAATGCGAGGGAGGATATCCAACATTCTAGAAGTAATAACCTTAGATATTATCTTGTAAACAAAATTACAAAGACTAATAGGTCTAAACTTATTGAGAGAATCATCTCCAGAGATCTTAGGAATAAGAATGATAAAGGTAGCATTGAGTTCTTTTAGAAGCCGCCTAGATCCAAAGAATTCTTTAACTCCATTACAAATATCAATCTCCACAATATGCCAAAAAATTTGGAAGAAGAACATAGGGAAACCATCCGACTAGGAGACTTGTCTCCAAGAAAGGAAAACACAAATTTTTTGATCTCCTGATTCGAAGGAATTCAAGAGAGATTTTTGTTGTCATCCTCATTTAAAATGGGAGGGATAGCTTGAGCTAGAAGGTCTTGATTTCTGATATCCAGAGCATCCACACCTCCCAAAAGATTACTAAAGAAATCCACAACTTCCTTTCTTATTTCATTTTCATCTGACAATTTCCCCCTATTGCCGGATAAACTGGAAATCCTATTGGCTGCCCTATGCTTAAGAGCAGTCATGTGAAAAAACTGGGTGTTTTTATCACCTTCCTTCAAATACAATGCTCTTGATCTTTGTCTCCAAAAAGTTTCTTCATTAGAGATAATTTCATGGTATTTGGAAAGCAACCCATTTTCAACATTCCTCAAATCCTCAGACAGACCTTCCACTTGAATTTTATCTTGAACTTCTTTAATATTTGTTTTAATATGAGCTTTCCTTTTAAAGATATCTCCAAAAGTCTCTTTGTTCCAGATTTTAACTCTGGCTTTGATAATATTAAGCTTTTTGGCCACTCTAAATAAGGCAGTACCCTCAACCTCCAAATTCCACCATTCAGAAACAAAGTTTTCCAATGAAGGATGGGACAACCAAGCTTTTTCAAATCTAAAAGGGAAATATCACTTTGTGGAAGTAGAATTGGCAGTGAAAGAGATAGGATAATGATTAGAACCAATCTTAATGATAGGCGCCAAAGAACAATTATACTTAGAGAGCCAATCGGGAGATATCAAGGATCCATCCAACCTAACTTGAATGAGATCAAGGCCAATTCTTCTATTGATCCAAGTGTAATTAATCCCTTGGAGATCCACATCCATCAAAGCTTGATCATTAATGAATTCCATAAGATCTTGTCTTCCCTCCAGCTGCAAAGGAAGGCCTCCCATATTTTCATCCTCTTTTAAAGGGGTATTGAAATCTCCCATGATCATCCAACTTTTATCAGAAAAACTTTGTCTCTCTTCATCTAGGCTCCTCCAAAATTTAGCTCTTCCAACTTTAGAATTAGGTGCATAGATATTAGTGATAACCCAGACAAAGTTATCCTTAATATGCTCAAGCAAAACTGAGGTCCTATTAATCCCTGAAGCAATTTCCTTACCTTTAATAGTATTCTGATTCCAAAAGATAGTTGTACCTCCAGAGGCACCCTCCGAACTTGTTCCAATTACCCCATTACTTTTGAAAATTCTAATCCTTTCCACTTTATCCTTACACATCTTAGTTTCATGAATAAGAACTACATCTGGTTTATGATCTCTTACAATATTATGCAACACATCCTTCTTGTTGAGGGTGTTCAACCCTCCAATATTCCATGAAATTATCTTCATACTTTAACCGGGGATAAGGCTGACTCAATGGAGCTCTATGTTCCATCAGCACGGTTCTTCCAACTTTCCTATTCCCTCTGATTCTTTAGAGAGGGTCTCCCCTATTTTTTGTTGTGACTTCCAACATCTGCCACCTTCTTATTCTTGCTTCTGGTTGAAATACCTCCATTATTTGACTTGCCTTTTTTAATACCGAAAATCCTAGGATTTCCCTCAAGACCCACCGTCTCCATTCTTTTAGGAGGAGTTTTGCATTGGGAGTTCAGGATCATATTTCCAGTCTGCTTAGGACTTCCATTGGTTAATAACAACAACGACACAGTTTCTGAAATATTACAGTCCTGCGGTTCATTAAAGTCTTCCTCATTTTCTTTATTATTAGATGAAGCTGAAGCATCATCATAGGAAAACTCATCAACTTTACCCTGGATGATAGGATCAACCTTCAAATCCTCTGATTCAGTTTTTTGAACCATTTCTTCAGTCCCATACTCTTCCTCCTTGTTACTTTCTTTTTGACTATTAGGACAGACACAAACAGGTTTTTCCTTGTTATTTTTCAAACCCTTCTTTTCCTCATTTTCCATCTCGGTCACTTCCTTCTTAGGGACAACCTCTGAAGGTGGATCATCATTCTTCCCTTTCGTTTGCCATTTCTACTTCAAGTTGCTATCAATTTTACCATTCTTACCCTTCTTGGACGAACAAGATTTCACCCAATGACCCGATTTTTTACAATGAAAACACACAAACGGGAGAGATTCATATTCAATCACTTGGGTCCAACTCCCTAGTTTAGACAAAATCTCAATAGAGTGAGGCATATCCGTCATTTGATTAACATTAACACAAATACGAGCAAAACCAACTTAGATTTGGCTATAGTCATCGGGTCGATCGATAGAAGTTCACCAAATGATCCCGCAATCCCTTTAAAGACCTCCTCATTCCAGAACTCCAATGGAAGGCCAGGAAGACACGTCCACACAGGCACCGACACAAATAAGGAATCATCCAAGGAAGGTTAGGAGCCCATTTTTGTAAAGCCAAAGTTGACTTGCCAAACATCCACGGCCCTTCATAGAGCACTTTATTCAAATCTTCTTCATTATTAAAAGCAAAGGAGAAAAAACCCCTAGGCAAAGCCGCCACATCCACTTGACCTTTGAGAGCCCATTTTCTCCTTATAAAGTTCCTTACGACATCGATGTTAGGTCTAAAACTAGCAAACCGTCCAACCAAGGTCATAGCTAAGACAGAAACAGTGAAATCAACTAGCTTATCTGACACAGATATAGCAAAAACCCCTGTCCCCGGATCAGAAAGATTTTTAACTTCCGAAAGTCCAGATTGCACCAAAGGCTTGACTCCAAAAAGAGTCGTCCATTTCTTTTCTTTACCTCTATCATGTGGGTCCCCAGTTTTGGAATCTTTATCTTCCACCGATTTGACTATCGCCTTGTCCCCCTTAGTACCCTGAGAAGCTTGGGGACCTGCATGATCTCCAGCTCCAACCGCAGAAAGACCGCCATCCCCATGTTTGAAATTTGAATTTCCCGCTCGCTACTTCCCTCCTCCCGCAAAGTCCGCCATTGATGAATAAGATCCCATTGAATGTTATTTTCTCTTGAAACTTTAATTAAAACACCTTATGTTCAATTGAGTCACACTATATTTTTGCTTTAAACATTGTGATTGAATTATTATTTTTAAATCAAATAATAAACTTCTTATTAATGTAAACTGCATAACCAATTTGCTTTAATCGATTATCTATGTATAATAGCATTACAAATCTTAAAACATGATATTATCTACGTTTCAAAATAATCATTGATTGCTTTTATAAGCAATCAATGATTATTTTAGGTTAGGTTGGTTAAAATAAAATTAACAAAAAGCTAAACACATATAGATGCATTTATAAGCAATTTTATATCAATTTAAGAGTTTGAGTTTATTTTTTTCTTCAAACTAAGACAACAAATTTTGGTGGTCTTTGAAAAATGATCCAAGAGAGCCTTAATGCCCTTGTTAAAAAAATTAAGGTCCAATCCAAAGAAAATTGAGAAATAATTATATCCTATAGGAGACCATCAAATAGATTGTTGATTATTAGATAAAACCATCATGTCAATCATTACGTTTCCATAGAAATCATGATGTGATAGCTTCCCAAGATTTCCACAATTTTGATCAAAAGAATGCCATAAATTTGAATAGGTTGCTTCATAATAAGAATAAATTGAAAGGATAAATTTCTATATGCTTTACAATCATGAGGAACACTAGAAAATATACAATGAAAAAATAGTCCTACTTTATAGGCTTCATTCTCTTCTAGGACTCTAAAAATCCACTTAACACACAAAAATAATTCTTGATGTTGAATGTCATTTAAGGCAAAGACTATTTAAAACATGAGAAAGACAACAAAACTACTAGGAAACCCATGAAAACCTATTCCTTAGTTAGAGGATGCCCATATAAAATCTCTTAAAAGATTCTCAAGGTTTTGATAGAAGGCTCTCAAGAGTGTGTGGCAAGAAGGATAATAAACATGGGTGACCATTAAAATTTTAGAACAACCCTAAATTTATGTTGTAGGAAAAAGAAGTTTGATGATCCAATAAGCCAATTTATTTTTAACATGGGAAATGACAACTAGCTTCATTAAAGAAAGGGAATATTGAAAAGTATAGGGATGCTAAGAAATTTGAAAATCTATCAATGAACAATCGTTCCAATCAAAATAATTAAGATAATTAGGTTGAGGTTAAAAAGGATTGTTTATACATCACCATGTTTTACGCCATCAAATACTTGACCTAAAGAGTAAGCAAAAAATATCCATGCATTAAAGAAATTGCATGATATTATCCTCTTCTTCCAAGAGAGTAAGAAATCGGTCATAAATAAAGTGGCCATTAACAAGTTGTTGGGAGAATTGGTAGGATGATACCGATAGGAGAATCAGTCACCAATTGGGAGAATTGGGAGGATTGGTGACTATTGATAGTAATGCACCAACATAAACATCTACAAAGAGTGTTTGAATAGAGTATAAGAAATTAAGACCAAAAACCAAAGTCCTATAGCACATCAATTATAAATGAACAATCAATTCAGTCATATATTTTTGCAAAATTAATTTAAATGAAAATAACTTGTTGTTGGGAATGCTTAACCAATTACATGACCCCTCTCCACACAACAATGATATTGTGAAGAATATACTTGGATAATTTTATGAATCTAGTTTATTTAAAATAGATAAATGAGAGGAAGCAAAAGATGCAACTTGAGAAAAATAACCTTCACAATGATTATTTAAGAGAGTGGACAAAGTGATCAACTTTAAGTTGTGGATATGTAACAAATCTCTAGATTTAGGTATAAATTTGATACTACTTAAACACTGATTATATTACGTAAAGAGTTTGAATGACATGCTTCCACATATATATTAAAAGGATAATTGCCAGCCATATTGCATAAGGATTTGTAGAATCCATAAGGAAATCCTTCACATCATGTAGCTTTATAATTGCCCAAGGTGAACACTAACTCATGAAAGTCAACCTTGGCAAGAAGTTAAACCAAGCCCATTAGGAAGCAAAAAGTTGGCAAGGAACGATATTAATGCACTTATCTCACTTAAGAGAGTTATCTTGGGCTTTGAAAACCAATTGATAATGGAAAACAAAAGCTTGAAGAATGGTTGGTGGCTTAGTTAAGAGTTGTTGGTCTTATTTGATGTTCTTATTTGAATAAGAAGCATGATCAATTCTCGAGGGTTGAAATATTTCCTTAGAAATATTGTCCCCAATTTTAAGCCAATGAAGATAAGCTTTGATTTGAGCCCTCATAGTAGAATGATTATTAGCAAAAAAATTTGTCGGTAAAGTTTGGCCACTTGCAATTATTGAAAGTGCACCCCTCAATTTAATTCTTGAATCTTTTAGATGAGAAAAACTGTAGTATCTTAGGGTTTGTTCCAAGAATGAATATTTTTTCATAGAGTTTACTCTTGGAATGAGGCTTCCTTGCATGAAAATATTGATTTTCACCATGAGATGGCTTTGATGTAATTGTGGTCCCTAAGTTGATTGTCTTCTGTGAAACTATTTGGCTTCAAGCCATCTTATTCCTTTATTCATGGAAAAATTCTCACAGAGTTCATAAAAATGTTAAGAATCTTGGGTTGCTCTTCAACAAAAATCTAGATGGACCTTATCTAGATTTTGAAACATCAAATATCCTTTGGATTCAGAGATTGGTGAAAGAGAAGAAAAAGATATGTTACAAGATTAATTGGAAGCTTTCTCTTAATAATAACAACCCCATACTTTTCAGGACTACAAATTTAAGCGGGTTCAATTGAGGTGGGGTTAAAATTTACCCTACCAGCTTAGGAATTGTTCTGCATTACCAAATTCATGGAACCACCAACTTAAAAATATTCCTAAAAAATATAAACGACACTCAATGAATTTTTTTTTTATAATCCCCATCCATGAAACTCCAACCTATCATCTAAGAATGATATTTGTGTTGGAGTCTCACTATTCTTTCAAGAAAACCCAAAAGGGTGCTCAAATAGCTCATTATTGACTAAGTGAAATTCCAAAACCAGACCTCTTATGGATGATGTTGTTGAGGCATTTACACCTGGTTACATTTCAAAGATATGGCGAACTCATCATTACATCATCAAGTTGTACAATCTGTTCATTCAATTTTCTTCAAAGAATGGGTTTCCTAGAATTAGTTCTAATGATGCCTATATGCATCATGTCAGCATTGCCCCAGGCATGATGGCAAAAGTATTTAAGTGCTTTTAGTTGTTACTTGAATTTGCATATGAATGAAAATTCTGAGACTGATTTGAAATTTACAAAAACGTATAAAGGGAAATGTCAGTAAACTGTTTGACAAAATGTCTCAATCAAATGTGGAAGGATTGGCAGCGCAGACGATCTCTTTCACAAAATTTCTCGAAGAAATGTGGGACTACATTGATCACAGGATACACACAAAGCTCACGGCGTACACCCAAAGTGGTGCCATAGAACAAAGTATAGACATCCATCGAAGCATCATTTAAAGCTGTTTTCTGTCAAATGTTGATGTTGCAGCTGCTGGACAATCTGTGGAAGTAGAGAGAAAGCCCGTGAACTGTCTGACAAAATGTCTCGAAGAGATGTACATCTACAGCATCTACAGGAAGTGCATATGAACTGTTTGACAAAATGCCTCGCTGTTGTGCTTATGTTTTATGCCTTGGGTGAATGAATTCACAGTGCCAAATTAATCTCAGCCCATTCATTCTTCTGAAGATAAACATGAACACTGTCCATTTTGGAGAGTGCAGTCATTATGTGCATTGTAAAGAGAGTGCACATGGCTAGAAAACACTACCCTGAATTATCTACTGTTCTCAGGGCTCCACAGCATTCAAATGTTTGTCAAGTTCAACAAATGCAATAGTACCTAAAATAAATGCATATGGCAGAAAAATAATACAGATACTTCTTCCAAAAGGCTCAACTTGATAAAATGCTACAGCCAAATCGCCACAAGAAGACAAGGCCTGAAAAATCTAAAAAGAGTAGTGGATGATCATGGAGGTAAAAAGTCATTTGGGAATATATATTGTTAAAAAACTATGAAGGGGTACATATTTGTAGATTTACACAATTTTGTATACCAAATAGGAATCTGTGTCTTATCATTCTTAAGAAATCTAAAGAGTTGCTGGCAGAACTTTGCATCTCTATTATTCTTCATAGAATTTCGTGTTATTCTTATGTTTAGTATTATTTTTTTCACTTTTTATAATTCTGTGTAAAAGGTTTTATTTTTAATATAATGTTGTACATAGTCTTTTATTTGTCTTTCTCATTTTTTCTATGTTTATTTTCTTTACAAATCTAAAAACTTCAAAGGAGGCAGCTGCCCCTTTCAAATATAGAGGAAAATCACCTATCATATGGTGATTTCTTTCTATTATTGCAAGCACAAAAAATTACTGTGACAGATTTATTTGCTAACATTCAGTTGTAATTTTTTGTCTAGTATCTTGCATAGTATGTTTTCTTGTGAGGTTTGCAAATTATATAATATAAGAATTCAAAAACATATCATCACTATCAAGCTTGTTAAAAGTTGCATTACTCTTTTAAAAAAAAACTGTCATCGATTTATAACTTAGTAGTTCGAGAGCTAGATAAAATTTTCTACTTGTTCAAATCATAATATCCCCATCTTCTAAGCTCCAAACAAGATTACGAGAACAACTAGAAATTGCTTGAAGAGAGGAGGAAGGAGAAGAGATCAATAGTTCTATTTGAGAAGATAGAACAGTAGTAGCAAGTAGCATTTGGATAACTCAAGATTTACTCACCTCATAAGAGAATTCCCTAGGGTGTTGGGAGACAATAATCTCATTTAACTTGTCAAGAGGCTTTGAAACTAAGAACTAGAATTCATTTGTTGTGACCCACCATTAAAATATGATATTTTTGTTACATTGGTTCAATTATTCATGTAGTTTGCTATTGTAGTCCATCTTCATTTTTTAAAGAGTTGTGTCTCTAGCAAGTTTTTTACTGGGCTTAGTTCTTAACAATACTGAGGGATAATCTCTTATTTTGTGCTAAACGGATTGACTCCTATAACTAGTATTTGATAGATTGAGATAAATAAAGCTATTTGGGCATAGTTGGCTAGTCTAAATCTCAACATAATCTTTGAGGTCTCTAGAAAGATTACTTCAACACACATTTTTTAGGATAGAGAATTTTAAATTTTTTTTTTTGGCTTACTGCCTATAACATCACCTAAAGAAGTAACCGTATAGTTTAAGTAGGGCCAACAGGGCAATGATAAATCAAAGAGTTTAGTACAAATGGGACCTAGAAAGGTCATTCTTGAGAGACAACAAAGTCTTAAAGTCCAACAAAATCGACAAACATACCAAGGACTGTGTTGGAGAATGACGTCCATGTGGTTTGTTTTCACAAAATAGAAAAGGAATAATCTTTTGTGAAGTTTTAAACAACATCTAACTAGATTCCATGAGAAACCCAAATTTTATTGACCACCCATAGAACATGCTTTTAGAAGGGATACACCCAACAAAATAACCAATCAAAATGTAATCATCAAATCATTTACAAACATTATCAAATTCAAAAATACGAATAACTATTTTAAACGAAACTTTGAAAACACAATTTTAAAATTTATTTGAAGAGAAAACCACTCTTATACACATCCAAACCAATAAAACTATCATCAATTATCAAATAACTAAGATTTGAAACTATTCTAATGGTAGTGTCTCAGACAATTCAGAAAGATTTGAAACTATTCTAATGGTAGTGTTTCAGACAATTCAGATTTAGCAGAAGTATAGCTTGTGAGATTATCCACAGCAAAGAGGCAAATCAATGGAGAAATAATTGCAGGAGAAGAGAGAAGAATATAACTAACCCGGCCATAACGCCCCTTAGGATCCACCTCAACAAAATGCCCATCAAATTCACCAGAAAAATCCATGAGATCCATACCAACATTCAAGAAAATTTCAATCCCTGAAATATTTTCCGGGCTATTTTCTAGCAAAATTGAGAGTGCTATAATGCATTTAGTCCATTTCTCATCTCATTCTTCTTTTTCCGAATTTACAGCTGAACCATTTTGGTTTTTTTTTCCTTCCACCCATTATAGAAAATAACATCATGTTGTTGTTAATGCTGAAGACAAAATATCTGACAATCATGTTATTTGGATGTTTGGAAGAATGCAGAATAAACGGGAATATCAAAGAATACACCAAATATAAAAATGGGCGGCCTCAAGGTAGTAATGGTGTAGGTACTTGAGGCCTAAAAGCGTGGATACTTTGGCATGTTTAAGCTTGTGGACTTGTATTCCCTTATAAAATTGAGTAGTCTTTTCAAAGAAAGCTATTGGCCATAATATTTCAAGAGAAATAAACCTACCAAATATATTTAAAAGTGTTCAAAGTGGGAGCATTGAGAAAAAAGACTATATAGTTTTATAGTACAACTCAAATTTTAGCTAGTTACCCATTGTCTTTTGTTGTAACAGGCTATCAAAAAGTTTAGTGAAATAGTCAATAGACTTTGGAGATCATTAGGCCTTGAAATTTAGAATGGCCAATATGGAGAAACAAGAGGAGAGAACGAGAATTCAGATGGTGACGAATCCAAGGGCCTTTTCAAGTGGAATCACATTTTTCACTACCATTGGTTGAGCTAGAAGATGTTGACACCCTGAATGCTTAGGCAACACCATTCCTTCATGACAATTCCCATGAGTTGGGCCAACATGTCATACCAATGAACCCCACAAGCCCTTCAATGACTCATGAGGACAACCCAACCACACACATCCAAAAAAAATTTATTGATTAAAAATCTAGATAATTATGTTGAAGGTAAAGTAGTTTCTTTCAAACTCCTACATGAGATTATTGAATTTATCTTAGATTGCAAAGCAAATGATTAACATTTTATTTACATGAAAGTTTTAAATAAACCCATCATCGCTAGGAACAAAAGGGTTGGGCTATAGAGACTTTTAGGGAGCTAGGTAGGGGATATTTTTCCTATGTATTTGTTAACCCAAACCATGTTAGAGCTACTTTACAATACATGGTTCATGGATTATTGTAGAAAAATATGTTATGTTCAAGTATGGGACCTTGACTTTCATGTAGAAGGGATTTTCAAATCAAAATTCCTTGCATGTTGAGTTTAACTTGGTCTTCCCCCCATGTTTGCAAGATATAGCTTTTCATTCGGGCAAGGTCCTATGGTGCATATAGAGCTCTAATAAATGGACCTACTTGTGGGTTTAGCCAAGAGTATGCATTGAGATGGATTTAACCCAACATCTACCAAACACCATGAAATTAGTTGTCCCTAGCTTTGAATTTGATCAAAAGATGAATTACCTTAACAAGCCAAATGCTTGCTTTTATTGTTGTTAGGAAGTTGATCTCATACAAGATGGACCTCTTCACAAACCACATCATCCACACCCATCCCTAAATAGTTCGCATCTAGCCAAAACATATTTTACTAAAGAAAAATACAATTTGTCTAGTGTTTGTAAATTTTCTTCCTCAAGTCTTATCAAAACCCCATTCGTTTCCAACTCCCTTCCTCCACATTTCATTTCATCCACCTCAATGATTGGTCCCAAATATTTTGAAGATGCTACATTAGAGGTTAATGCAAGGGCATTTAAAAGGAAAAAGGAAACCCTCCTCAATTTGCGTCACACCTACTATTTCGATCCCTTCCTCATGACCAACCAACCCCTTGAGGTCTTGGTCCCAATCTTTATTCACACAAAATGTAATAGTGAAAATAAGAGTTCACTAATTTAGCTATGTAAACTGGGAATTAGACCTATTTCACACACATTACACTAAAAGGAGAATGAACTCAATAGATTCAATCTCAATTCTATTAGGAAGAGGGTTGAATTCAAATTGAATTCTATTCCTTTTGATTGAGTTGAAAATGCAATTGAAAGGATGTATTTTGAATGCTAGATTTAGGGTAAATGATGGAAAATTGGCATAAAATGGCATAAATAGTAAGTTACAGATGTAGTATACAAACATGAAGCTAAGTCTGAACAAAAGGAACAAAGAGGGACCTACATCAAGAAATTAGGCCCAAAACTACAGGAATAAGACACCTGGGGCACCTTGGTCCTCAACGATTAGATGTGGACAAACGAGACTTTTAGAATTAGAATGTCACTTAGATATCTCATTGGTGATAAAGGAGTATATTTTTATTCCTTGTTCTTTCTACCTTAAGAAATCAACATAGCACTATCTTGACATCTTCACGGGGGCATATATGTGGCCTCCTTATTCAATTTTGTGGATTTACTTATACACAATGCTTTGTTTGGTTATCCTTTTGCACCATATTTTAGAATGAGTTGACCAACACTCTTCTTTTTCAATCATATTTTAGGATGAGTCGACTAGGACTCTCCTTTTTCAATCATATTTTAGGATGAGTCAACTAGGATTCTCCTTTTTCAGTCATATTTTAGGATGAGTCAACCAGGACTCTCCTTTTTCAATTTGCAACATATTTTAGGACAAGTCGACCAAGACTCTCCTTTATCAAATTTACACCAAATTTTAGGATGACTTGACTAGCTTGACACAAGTTGCTTTTAACTCTCCTAGCTCTTTTCCATATTCCTTCTTTGTCTCCCATGAACCCATAGCATAACACACTTTGCTAGCATTGCATCATGGCTTCTTCTCCTTTCAATTGGTGTACATCCTTGTTATTTCTATAAGTCCACTTGTGCTCTTATAATAACATGTAAAGAATGTGAGACATATTGACATCGAGGTCTCTTCAACTAGTGGCTTGGAACTTTTCATTTTAGTACTAATGTTATTTTCTTTTGTGTATACTTGAAGGTTACTTCCAGGGATTGATAGGATCCTATGCTTGCGGGATTGATCACCCCTCAAATTTAGTGTTCTCCTATACCTAGCTTGTCTTGCTCTCAGGTTCTCTATCTCTTCATTTCTACTTTACCGTGAGTACGAGCGTAAGATCATTGTTTGCTAAAGTGGGGGCTAAATGTAGAATCATAAATTGTACACCTCTAATTAGGGTGTCTAATTTCACACTCTCCTAGCACCCATTTTTGTATTTCTCATTTCTCTATGCATTATCCTGACCTTTATTGTAATTAATTAATATTTAGTTCAATATTATGAAACCTATTCCATTGTAATGCATCATCACATTCTTATTTGGACCCTTATTACTAGATGTGCCTTTTATCTTTTATTATCCTAATTTATTTATCTTTTACTATCCTAATTTATTATATATTGTCGCACAAACTTATTTTCAACATTAGAACCCTATTATCTCACACCTCTAAAAAGTCGAGTTGAAATTGTCAAGACCAAGACACCCAAAGCCACATGATCCCATGCTTTTTTTCTTGAATTGTGGGAGGATAATAAGGCAACACTATCCTATTAAAATCTAGGCCCGTATAAAAATATAATAATTCTAAGTTGTCCTAAAGGTGATTTTTATTATGAAATCCCTATATAAAGCATCCCTATAAATTCATTCAATCATCTATCACTATCTCATTATTGCATCTCATCATTATGCTATCATTCCAATTCAAGAGAAACACTTCAAGAGTAAATCTAATTCAAGGAGCAACAAACTATATCAAGGCATCTTCAATTATGTTTTCAATTATGATTTCATGATGGATTTTGTGTGATTTTGTTGGGTGAAAATTTTGTAAACTTGGGAAGGTTTACGAAATGTTGGTTTTCACCAGAGTATGTGAGACAATATCTCTCAAAAGGCAAGATATGGTCCCTCCTACTTATAAGGGAAGACTCTCCCTTTCTACTACAAACTAAATTTAATACTATTCTACTTGCTAATTTTACACTAATCCAAGACAATACAATTACTTTAGTCTCTTTTTTCAAACTAAGTATCTACCCAATTCTCTATTTAGAACAGAGCAACAAAATAATTTTAATTTGCAGTAATCTTAAGCATCTATGCTAATTGGAAGAAAAGTGTCCATAAGAGTACAAAGCCTCTTGTTGCTCCCTTTTTTTTGAAAATAACTTTGGGATGGGAAAGTAATAATAAAGCTCAAAGTCTTCTTTTTATCACTATCCTATCAACCTTTACAAATAGATGACTATTTCTTACAATAAACTTTCAAGTACAACCAAGTAGAATTAACCAAGAAGCTCATGAAAGCTCAAAGACTTTCCATGACTTCCTATAAAGCTTTAAGAACAAAGATGAAATACACGTAGCTCAAAGACGCAACATACACTTCACCTTAAATGCACAAATGTAGAAGGTAAAAACAACACAAAGACTGCAAGTTATCTCTTTGCTTGAGCATGAAACATTAGCTTCAAACATGATAAGTAGCTCAAAGACTACAAGATCAAGTTTGACAATATATCATTAATTATTTTTCATGGATAGCTTAATTAATTATTTTAATTAATAATATAAAGTTAATTATTTATAAATTTATCAAATAGATTAAAAATTAAAAGATGACTTTATATTTAATTAATTTAATAAAGTAACCTAATTAAATATTATATCATAAAGTCACTTCAAGAAGCTTCTAGAGTTGGACTGAAAAAAATTATAAAGGGAGATCTAGCTGAAGCTTCAAGGCAGCTTGGATTTGGATTTTGATATTGATTGACTTTTGTAGAACCAAGGGGTGTCTGTAGAATTTTGTCTTTGGGAACGAAAACTCCCATTGCTAGCATAACTGAGGGAGTGAAAGATCTCTTGAGGAGCTGCATTAGAGAGGTGATACTTCATTCATCTCAATTGAGCTTCATTGGTGGCCAAGGGCCAATTTACTTGGGCTTACATTGAAGATATTTTGGCATCAAACATCTTCAACAAATATTGCCATAATTGGAGCTGATTGGAAGTTATATTTGCTGAGTCCTTGTCTCAGTATTTTCAGACTTCATAATTGTGAGGAGGTGCCACAATTTTGTCATAGAAATGCATATTTCCATTAATTGTTATTGAGAACTCAAGGCGATTTGTCCCAACAGTGTTTTGAAAGTAAATTGAGTGGTGATTGTAGCTAATAGTACAAGTCTGAAGGAGTTCGAACTTTATCCTCTCTTCTATGATTTTATTCCTATCTCCAAATTCAAGAATCAAACTTGGCTTTTGATGCCAGCATTGTGATTAGAAAGGTAAAACGATTATACCAAGGGCTGAAAGGAGTCTACAAGTGCCGATAATAAATTATTATCAGTCAAAGCGATTTGCAACAAGGGCGACATTAGGGAGATATTCGATTTGGTTGATTTGTGTGACTTAAGCATCTAAATTCACCTTGGAGGGAAGCGCTACTAAAGGAAGCAGGAATCAATCATTATTAGAAAACAAGAGAGGACTTGAAGATGATCATAATTAATAATTAGACCTTCATCTTGCAGCAATGGTGATTCTGAGGATTAATTCGATTGAGCATTTGTGGGAGTTCAAAAACTTGGATATTGATCGCTTCTTCAATCCCAAGGCAATGCGATTCTAAATTAGGTTCTTTTGGCATCATTCCTCTTGTAATTTCATGTTGTATGCAGACCACCATGGCTGCCATATGTCTTTAGAAATTCTGAGTATTCAGTGATTGGGAGCTAGGACTTTGGGGTACATGTTTGAAGTATTGTAATGAACATATTGACACTAGAATAAATAAGGAGTCTAAGTTGCATATCAATTTGATCATTGTTCTTGGTTTCATGCTAGCTGTTTGATGTAATTACAGTTGTGTATGGTGAAAAGTGATGGTAAACTATTGTAAAACCATAAAGATTTAACCACAAACAATCTAAGTCCTACAATGAAACATTCACCAATACTAATAAAGATACCTAAGATCATGTAAATCAGCAAAATAAAACAAGATATACCATTCACATGTCTAGTAGGGTTTCAATCTCCATTGTCTTCCTATCTCCATTGATCTTGCTTGATATATTTGCTCAAAGATTTTATGTGTGCACAAGAGCTCAACAAAGAACGAAAATGCGGTTGATAGAAGGCTTGATCGCAAAAGGGCTTGGTTGCATAAGATTGATTAGACACCTTGATTAGCAAATTAGATGATTAGAATGCTCCTTAGACAATTAGGGTTTGATAATGAAATAAACATCCTCTTATATAGAAGACACTTTAGGAAATGGAGGGATAAGATTGAGAGGTGTAAATATAAATGGCTGGCTAGGATTAAAGGGTAGCTAGAGGAAATAATAAAATGATAACGAGGGTAGGTAGTGTAGGAATTAAGAGATAAATGACATGTGTCATGGGTAGAAAAGGCTAATGAATTAATTAAATAAATAAAGATTTATTTAATTAATAGAGGAAATAGTATCAATTAAATAAACAAAATATTTATATAATTTAGGGGAAGGACAATTTAAATAAATAAATGTATTTATTTAAATGAGGAAAACGGCTAGAAGAGGATAAATGAATTAATTAATTAAATAAATATTTATTTAAATAATAGAAAACTTAGGCTTAACATAATTAAATAAATAAAAATATTTATTTAATTAGATAGGACAATTTTAGGTGTCGACAACAGTCAGCTATAAGTATTTGATTTGCATCCAAAATTGGTGTCACTACCTTATTAACTAGTTGCATATTCAGCCTAGATGTTTATATAATTCTTTGAAGTTGTTTGCAAGTCACAACTCAGTTGTTCTCAGTAGTTAATGCTCCAAAACTCAATCTGAAAACTTTATGACAATCAAGTGGTAAGTGTTTGACCAAAATGTCTCTAGCTAAAAATCACAATTTCTCATCATAATCAGCAAGGGATATTTCAGTGGTATCAGAGCTAAGATCTTGTCATCTTGTGATTGATGAGTGAAAGGGAAATCAAATATTATAACAGGGAACAACAAAGACAACAATATCAAAATCCACAGGTACCAAAAATCAATACATTTTCAGAAGCCTTGAGAGAGAAAGAAAAAGACAAGGCAAATCCAAACATGGCCGAGGATGATAAGGATGCTATAATCAAATGAAATTTCGATACTATGATTGACATGATGTCACAGTTGCTAGGGAAAATGGAGCAAACACACCATAATCAACAACTTGAACCAAATCAAAACCATAATTCAGGGGAGAATAGTGGTGTTCGTGGGAGCAGTGGCAACAATGAAGTGGAAGGAAGAGATAGGATAGTTAATCAACGTGATACTTACACTAAGGGATCAACCTTTAGGCCTCTTTTTACCACTTCTACTCCATGCGAGGCACAACCACAAGTTGCTGCCCGTGTACCTTATGCAGATGAAGCATGGCAGGCATACCTAGAGTATACCACCTTACCTCCTGACTTGAGAGATATGTGGTCATTTCATCAGTTCATGAACCAGAGGAATAGGAGAAATAGTGGGAGAAATGACTACCACACTCCAGCATAGACTGATTATCAACATAGTCTTGGGAAGATTACCATGCCATATTTTTATGGAAGTGACAAATGTACAACAAGAGCATGGGTACAAAATTTGGATAACTACTTGTCATTGAGACCTATGCCCGAAGAAGATGTTAACAAGTTTGCCACATTACATTTGGAGGGTGTTGCTCATGAGTGGTGGTACCATGGATTAATCACACTTGGTCATAATCACATCACCACTTATGTAGAATTAACAGACAGGTTGATAGAGTGATTTGATTGCAAGGATCCAGAGATGTACTTAAGATAATTAGCACAACTGAAATAGGTGGGAACTTGGAGACATATATCGGTGATTTTCAGAGATTATTAGTTATGGTGCCTAGCATTAGTGAAAGGAGGTTGGTTGTCTTGTTCATGGAAGGATTAATGGAGCCACTAAGAGGCTAGTTGAAAGCCTTTAACCCACCTACACTATAGGAAGCAATGAAGAAGGCGAGGAGTATGGAGTTCGTAGCCCCTAAAAAACAAAGGTTTGCATAAAGAAACTCCTTCTACCAACAATGAGAGTCCTCAACAAATTGCTGATAAGAAAAAGAAATCAGCAACTATGGTGGATGAGGAGACACGAGAAGAGTTAAGGAGGAGAAAATTATGCTTTTGGTGCTAGGAGCCTTACAATAGAGAGCATGATTTCCCCTTGAGGCCTAAGGGCAAGGAGAATTGTGCAATGTGGGTGTATTATGAGGATCTTAATTCTGAAAATTCAGATCAGCTAGCTGCTTCAGGAGACAATCAAGGTGGAAATGTTGCAATAGAGTTGGAGTTGGATGGGAATATATCTCTTATAGATTTATTTGTTGACGAGAAGGGCGAGATTAATTTTCAGTTTAGAGGATCAGTTAATGGGTAGTGTTGCATTGATTTGCTTGACACAGGAGCCACACACAATGTTATTGATGAAGGATTTGTGGCTCGATGCGGGTTGCAAACAAAGGATTTCAAGGGATTTCAAGTCAGAGTTGCATATCAATATACCCTCATGTGCACCAAACGGTTATGTGGTCTTACCTTGTAGTTGAAAAATTATGAGCTACAAGCTGATTTTTATGTAGTCAACATGGGGCCAACAAATGTAGTCTTGGGGATGAAATGGATCCAAGACATAGAATAATTTACCCTCAATGTGCCTAAGTTGGAAATGAAATTTAAATCAAATAACAAGGATTATGTGCTGAAGGGGAATTGTAGATTGGAGCTTGCACTCTATCTCTCTTTGTGGGAAGAAGAGCAGTAAGAAAGAACAAGTGGATATCCAGGAGGAGCATTAGATGGTGGATAATCCATTGTTTGAGTTTGATGCTACATGCTTGTTGGATAATCCACTCTATGATTGGAATGTGGATCACTCTATTGATATCAGCATATGGGATCTTTCTAGTACATCATAATTTCAGACAGGTCTCATGGAGAGAAATTCAGAGGTGTACAAAGTGAGGAGTTTATATAGATTCACCTTTGATCCTCATGTTCATGACTTATTTCAGATGCATAGTTTAGGGACACATGCAATGGATGGTTTATTTGATGGCACAGTTTCTATAGAGGTTGGGACCAAGAATGGGAAGCTACTCGATTTTCTTCCTCATGAGGAATATACTCCTATGGCACGTGATGAGGTGATTGAGTTGGTTCAGCAGATTCAACTGATAGTACATGAGTTGTGTGTTGATTGTAGGGACATTAGATGGATCTTCCCATGGGATCCAGGTGGGAGAGAATATTCTTGCAGCTATGATTTCTTGTGGACAAGCAATTTCAGGAGGGGCAGATGTCCCCATTTTTGGAGAGGAATTAATTAATTAATTAAATTAGTTAAGTTGTCCAAATTATTATTATTTTTCATGGATAGCTTAATTAATTAAATATTAAGTTTATAAAGCTATCAAATAAATTAAAAATTAAAAGATGACTTTATATTTCATTAATTTAATAAAGTGACTTAATTAAATATTATATCATAAAGTCACTTATAGAAGCTTCTAGAGATGGATTGACAAAAAGTATAAAGGGAGATCTAGATGAAACTTCAAGGCAACTTGGATTTGGATTTTGATATTGATTGAGTTTTGTAAAACCAAGGGGTGTATGCAGAATTTGGTCTTTGGGAACAAAAACTCCCATTGATAGCATAACTAAGGGAGTGAAAGATCTCTTGAGGGGTTGCATTGGAGAGGTGATACTTCAGTCATCTCAATTGACCTTAATTGTGTTGGCATTATGGATGAATAGATTATGTGTTGCATTGATGTTTTGTCATTGATGTCAACACTACCTGTTATGGTTTTGGTTACCAGCAGACAGGTTTTGTTTACCAGTAGAAGATCTAGTGTTATCGACAGAAGAGACTATCTGTTGGACACTTTCGGCGTGTTTGGATCAATGGAGTATGTTTGATTTTATGTGTTACATGTTCCTTGAGCATGTTTTGGTCAGTTGGTATTGACTTGGTAATCAGATTCTATCATACACTCTTGTAAACCCTTACTGACATTGGTTTAAGGTTTAACCGACAGAGCTTTCATTGAGGAATCTTGACAAGATGCATAATTTGTGTTGGTGCAGCTTCTAGATGGATTTTCAGGATGCTAAAGATGTTCTTTGATCGTGCTTCAACTGCTTGAAGACATTGCTTTGGCATGGTGGACCCAGAATAGGTTCGATGCCTATCTAGGTTATGGACCGGTATCATGTTAACATGTACTCTACACATTACCGAGATGTTTTGGGATGATTTATGGATTGGTTAATGTTGTTTTGGTCTTAAGCCGACATGGCATATCATTGCAATATGGATTTATGTAATGATCTTATTGTAATATCTTTTAGGTGGCTAACCTAATTGGTTTAGGCCTTAGGGTTGATATAAATGATGTAAGATCTCATTGGGGAATGAGTGTCATGGTCTTGAAATGCAATAACATATGCGAAGGAGATTTGGTGATCATAGGTGATTGAATTGGGATTAAGGAAGAGGTCAAAGGCCTCCGGTATTGAGCTTAATCGAGACTGTAATCAGACATGGTAGATGCTATCTCTGGCAGTTCACTCTATTGAATTGTTGTCCATTTATCTTGAGATGGTTGTAGCCTCTCTATAGTCAGTGAGACTCTTTTGTAATGAGCAGTACACTCTAGGCAGTGTGCCTTCCTGCACGTGTAAGCCCCTCATTGTATCGCATACTTTCTATAGAAGTATCATCTGACTGTGGTAGGCTTCCCACCATGGTTTTTCCCTTTCCGAGTTTCCATGTACAAATCATGGTGTTATGTGGTATGGTTTCTTTACATTGATTAACTATTTAATTATTAAGTTATGTTGTTTACCATTATTTGTTTCTTCTTTACCGGTACGTTATCTGGTTTAAGGTTATTAAGTGGATTAAATGATATAATCTATTAACAACTGATTCACCCCCCCTCTCAGTTGTTCATTGGTTATCCTAACAATTGGTATCAGAGCTTTGGTCCTCTTTTGCAGAAGCTTAACTGCTTGAGGTAGATCCTATGACAGCTAACACTTTAAATCCACCGACAACTATTTTCAGAAGATAAATCCCCAAGCTTGAAGGAACAAATTATGGGATATGGAAAATTCGAATGAAAACTCATCTTAGATGTCTTGGCAAGGATATTTGGGAGATCACTGAGAAAGGATACACACCTTATGATCCGACATTTGGCAATCCCGCTCCTGCAAACTTGGATAAGAATATTGAAAATGATTGCAGAGCTAGAGAAGCCCTCTTGTGTGCACTTACTAATCAATAGATCATGAGATTGACTGATAAATCATCGGCAAAGGTTATGTGGGATAAATTTCAGACTTTGAATCAAGGTGATCCTACTGTCAAAATTGCTAAACTTGATGATCACCAGGTAAGATATGAAAACTTAAAGATAGAAGATAATGAAAGAATTATTGTGTTTATGGAAAGAGTAAATGAGATTGTTATAGGAATTCAACGACGTGGAGGATTTCTGAGTGAAGATGAAATAGTTTCCAAAGTTTTCAGAGCCCTTCACCGGCTTACAAGATGAAGGAAACTGCAATTAATGATTTGAGAACAATGGCTAACTCTTCAGTTAACAGAGACATTTTGGTTGGGAAATTATTTGCTTTTGAACTTGAAGAATTTGGATCTTCTGGAGCTGTAAAGTCTGAACCTCCTTTTCATGCATCATCATCATCATCTACCGGCAAAAGTGATTGGAAAGTCCTATATGCAAAAGAATTGGAAGACATAAGGAAAAAAGATGAAGAATTTGAGCAACTTGAAGCCTTATTTGCTAGAAGAGTACCTAAAGGACCGACAGGAAGTAAGTATGAAGGAAAAACACCTTTTAAATGTTTTCCATGTAATAAGATTGGTCATTTTGCATCTAGATGTCCTAAAACGAATGCAAGATTTGAGGAAAGAGTTAAGAAATCATTTAAGCCTAACCAGAATAGATATAGATTCAAGAAAAGAAAACAATGCTACATAGCGGATGATGAAGGAGTAAGTGATGACTCTGGGGATGAACTGACATAAGACTCTGCTAGTAGATCTAATAATGGAAAGGAATGGGTGTTGTATGCTTTAAAGGAAGATGAACCAGAACCGACTATCATGAATGAAGAAAAGTCCCTAGCAGAAAAAGTTGAAGATAAGGATGAATGGGCAATTGATTGTGGATAATCACATCATATGACTGAAGATAAAATAAAATTTATGTCCCTACAAGAATACAATGGCGGTCAATTCAGATTTGGAGATGACAAAGTATGTATGATCAAAGGTAGAGGTGCTATTTCTCTGGATGGTAAGCATAATACCGATAATGTCTATTATGCAGAAGGTTTAAAGCATAATCTTTTAAGAGTTGGTCAATTGGTGGACAAGGGTTTCCAACTTCAGTTTAAAGATTAAAAATGCAAAATCATTAACAAGACTGGTTTTGAGATTGCAACCAGTATTTAGACTAGAGGTAATATCTTTCACTTGAACATTGGTAGTAAGACATGTTTGATTTCTCATATTGATGAGAGTTGGTTATGGCATAAGAGGTTGTGTCATGTTAATTTTGATTGTATTGTTAAGATGAGTTTAACTAAGGTAGTTAGAGATATACCTAAGATTATGAAGCCTCATAATCTGGTATGTAAGGAATGTCAATTGGGAAAGCAAGTTAGAAGTTCTTTTAAGAGCATACATGATAAATCTAATGATGAACTTGATTTGATTCACACTAACTTATGTGGTCCAGTAAGGACTAGAAGCTTTCAAGGTGATAGGTATTTCATGTTGATTATTGATGACTATTTTAGCATGATGTGGGTGACTTTTCTTAGGGAGAAGTCTGAAGCCTTTGATAAATTCAATATCTTTAAAGAAAAGTTTGAAACAGAAACTGGATTGAAAATCAAATGTCTAAGATCAGATCAAGGCGGTGAGTTCACTTCTCATGAATTTAATAGTTACTGTGAGACAAATGGAATCAAGAGACAGTTATCTGCACCTCGGACTCCTCAGCAGAATGGAGTAGTGGAAAGAAAGAACAAAACCATTTTGGATGCAGTAAGATCTATGATGATGGAAGCCAAATTGCCTCACATCTACTGGAGAGAAGCGATGAGTACAACAGTCTACACATTCAATAGAGTTCACATCATAGGTGAAACCAGTAAGACCCCTTATGAATTATGGTTTGGACATACACCTATTGTTAAATATTTTAGAATTTTTGGAAGTAAATGCTATATCAAAAGAGATGATTCAATTGGAAAGTTTGATCCTAGATGTGATGAAGGGATATTTCTTGGTTATTCAATTCAAAGAAAAGCATATAGATGTTATAACAAAAGATTGCAAAAAATTATGGAGAGTGCTAATGTGAAAGTGGACAAGAAATACATAAATCAATCTATATCATATGATAGGAAACCGACAGTGAAAATGATCATAACTGAACCGATAATGCCTCGACCGGTACAGGAAACTGAGACAGTTACACCGACACAATCAGAAAATTCAACTGTGACTGATGATCAGAGCAGTGAACCTGAAGTTCAGAAGACACCAAGGTATGTAAGATTAAATCATTCTAAAGATCAAATCATTGGAGATAGGAACAAAGGACTTATGACAAAAAGAAGACTGGCAAATGAAGAAGTATGTCTTATTTCTCAAATTGAATGGGCATCTGTTATTGAATCTTGTAAAGACAAACATTTCTTAAAGGCTATGGAAGATGAATTAGATCAGATAGAGAAGAATGAAACTTGGACTTTAGTTCCCTGGCCTAAAAATAAGAATGTTATTGAAACTAAATGGGTTTTTTAGGAATAAACTGAATGATGATGGTAAAGTTGTAAGAAACAAAGCTAGATTGGTTTGTAAAGGATATTCTCAAATGGAAGGAATTGATTATGGTGAGACATTTACACCTGTAGCTAGAATTCAAGTTGTTAGACTATTTCTTGCCTACACAGCTTATAAGAATTATAAGGTTTATCAAATAGATGTTAAATGTGCATTTTGAATGGTGAACTTGAGGAAGAAGT